>NC_083701.1:59500526-59806447 GCF_033118175.1 Dama dama
GTGTTGGAAAAGACTCTTGAGAGTCCCTTGGACTACAAGGAGATCCAACCAGTTCATCCTAAAGGAAATCAGTCCTGAATGTTCACTGGAAGGCCTGATGTTGAAGCTTAAATTCCAATACTTTGGCCACCTGATGCGAAGAACTGACTCATTTGAAAAGACCCTGATGCTGGGAAAGATTGAAAGCAGGAGGAGAAGGGGACGACAGGATGAGATGGTTGGATGGCATCACCGACTCGATGGACATGAGTTTGAGTGGACTCCAGGAGTTGGTGATGGACATGGAGGCCTGGTGTGCTGCAGTCCATGGGGTCGCAAAGAGTCAGACACAACTGAGTGACTGAACTGAACTGAACACGTTGCATAAATCCTGTGTAGTGGCTGCTGGCGATGCTGCTCTCAGATGCTCTCTGCTTGGCTGGTGCCTCCATCCCTCAACTGTTTTGAGTTCTGGCTGCTAATCACTCAGAGCTGCACCCTTCTTTTGAGAATTGCCCTCATCTGACTGGAGCCACCTCACCCAGAAATACCAAACAGGTTATACCTGAATTTCTAGAGGTAGCCCAAAGCTAATGCCTGATTATGGGGAATATAAAGACTGGCCCTTTTGCCTCAAGGGGGTATAAATCCAGGATGCCATTCACACTCTGGAGCTCCCTGAGGGGTCAGGCTGAGGCTGCAACCACAACTCTTCAGCTGAGCTCAGTATTTGCAGAACTTGGTCCTCTGCCCCACCCTGCATCCCACCACCTTCAGGGTTTCACCTGAGACTATGCTTTTTACTCACAGTAAAGATTATGCTTTACTTGCACAAGAATCCTCATGTCAAGCTCTGCTTCCAGGGAACCTGACCTAAGATAATACTTCATGGGTAATTTGAGGGATGCTTACCGATCATTTTGACTATATGCAACTTAAGCCTTATTCATTGATTTCATGAGACAGGATATCATTGTTTTCCTCAACAAGTTCCCAGCACCTAGCATAGTCTGAGACATAGAAGACCTTCAATTTAACCTTGGTTGAATAAATGGGTGAATGAATGAATAAGCACCACATATCTGAGAATGTACCCTTTCTTTAATGATCAGTAGTCAGTACTAAGAATTTAGTCTTGTACTTGGGGCTTCCCTGGTGGCTCAGATGGTAAAGAATTTGCCTGCAATGCAGGAGACCCAGGTTTGATCCCTGGGTTAGGAAGATCCCCTGGAGAGGGGAATGGCTACCCAGTCCAGTATTCTTGCCTGGAGAATTCCATGGACAGAGGAGCCTGGTGGGCTATAGCCCATGGGGTCGCAAAGAGTCAGACACAATTGAGCGACTAATACTTTCACTTTTTACTTAGCTCCTCCAAGCCTGAACTGGCACTATGGCCTAGCAGTGACTTTTATGTGTTTATTTTTTCCCTAAAAGCAGAAAACCCATAGAGTCCCACAACCATTTTTGTTTCCAAAATATAACGGTAGTGATTATGAGGCTGATTCCATCTGATTTCCATTTTGGGTGTTATTGCATAAAAGCTTAGAGGACTGCGGCATGGAGAAGAGACACAGAGGCCTTATTTGAAATGAGCCAAGTGGAGGGCGGCATTCCCATCAAACCAGTAGGCAGTAAGAGAGCTTTCCAGAATGGAAATGTAAACTTTCTGAACTGTAGAACTGCTTTTCTTTAGAGTTATTGGCAAGGTTTCACAAAGTTATTAAAAATTCTACACAGAAAGTGCTCTTGCTCCATGGTTCAGTCTGCCTTCATAAGTTTAAAAAAATCCAAGCAAACATTTAATAGTTGGATGATCGTTAGTTTTTCAGCCTGTTTAAGAGCTAAAGGCTACAAAACAGTCATTCCCCGAAAAACTGCAGAATATGTATGGTTTGCATCTCAGGTACACTGGAGCAATTAAAAAAAATATTATTCAGTTGTGCTGAGTCTTCTGTCTTTGTGGTGGCACATGGAATCTTAACGGCAGCAGTTGAGGCAGGTGGGATCTAGTTCCCTGACTAGGGATTGAACCTGCCGCCTGCATTGGGAGCCCTAAGTCCCAGCCTCTGGACAACCAGGGAAGTCCATGGGGTAATTTCTTAAATCTGTGGATCAAAAGCCTGACAATGAAGATGTTCAAAGGACAAGCTTTGGGGGCCAGATAGACCTGGATTTGGCATGAGGCTTTGTTGTTAGTTGGCTTAAGAGACTGGCAGGCTACAGTCCACAGGGTCACAAAAGAGTTGGACATGGCTTAGCAACTAAACAACAAGCTGTACAAGACATTGCTTTAACCTCTGAATCTTAGCTCCCTTATCTGAAAGGGGGACTAATGCCTGTTTCTTAGTGGTTTTTGTGAGGAGGGTTTGGGAGAGAATTAAGCATGTCACTAAGCATTAATAGGGTGATCAACTTCTCCTGGCTTGCCCAAGACCATTCCATCTTCACACAAAATCCCACATTCTGGGAACCACCTCAGGCCCCTACAAACCAGGGCAGTTAGTTGCTGCAGTTACACAGCTTTGACATTATTTCCATTCACAAAATGATGTCAGTCAAACATATCAAATTCAAATCTTTCTTGTTACTGAAACCATGACTGTTGGTGAAAATGAAAGTCACTCAGTCGTGTCCGACTCTTTGCGACCTCATGACTATACAGTCCATGGAATTCTCCAGGCCAGAACACTGTTGGTGGGGCTACTTCTAAATACAACAATAATAAGAACTCTACAAGATCTGTCTTTGAATAAAGAACAAACTGGAGTTCTGTATTCTAATGACGGGCACAGACAATTCCAAGCCATAAACAAATCCACTTTCAAATAATTACAGTGTACTTAATATGACAAATGAAACAATTAGAACAACAGTGCATTGACTTAAAACAGGAAAGAGAAACTTACGAGTCTGAGACCTTCCAGAGGCAACCACCCTTCTTATAGCGGCACAATTATCTAGGAGGCTGGCCATTTCTTAGATGTAGTTACAACTTGGAAACCTCAGATTTGAAGCCCAAATGAGAGGGACAAAGAAGATGAATGAGAAAGAGAACCAAAAGGCCAGAGAATTTGTCTAGAAGTTCCAAGAAGGAAGCTGGTTTGCCCTCTTCTGAGAAGAGCTATATATATAGATACACAGGACAGTTACACCGCTTGTGCCTCTGGGACCACGGCATTTTGTATGACGCAGATATTTCCCCCTCTGATGTGGTTTTTAGCCATCTGAGGCTTTTAATTTAACAGCCAACTCTCTTTATTCAATGACAGGAAAGCAAAATGTGTCCCTATTGCAATTACTGGCTTAAAAAAGGAAGTCTTACGGTCCCCAACTCAATGCTGAGAGAAGGCTGTTTGGCACCTTTTCCTTCTGTGGCTGTCTGTTAATTCAATCCTTCCACTTTTAAAATTCTTGCCTTGTGAGTTTTATCACCACTGGCTTTTGTCAAAGGCCACACTCTCATTTCTTGCCCAGTTTTACAGCTTTTCTACTTTTCCCTCGCCTCATTTTAATTTCCGCAGGTTTAGAATCATAGATTTTAGTCCTCTTGATACTGCCTGTTTAATTAATAGGAACTTACTGGCTGCCATTTCTCAAGGGTAACCAGACTGACTGTGACAAGTTCCTGGCAGATGGACGTGTTTCTTTCTGGAGTTTAAAAGTCAATGAGCCAGCTCATTCTCATGGAAGGAGGCCCGGACTCAAGAGGGCAGCTAAGTCTCCTCAGCCTTTTCTCACTTTTCTCCCAAATGGAAATGGTGATGTTCTTTGCTTTAATTTGACTCCACGAATACACCTAACACAGGGCTGTACTGACCTTTTCACAGTTCCTTGTTGACAATGAAGAAAAACAAGGCTTCCTGAGATCAAAATGTTTTTTGGAAATGTATTTATTTATTGATGACTGTTCTGGGTCTTCACTGCTGTGCATGAGCTTTCTCTAGTTGCAGTGAGCAGGGCCTGCTTTTTGCTGTGGTGCACGGGCTTCTCATTGCACTGGCTTCCCTAGTTGCAGAGCACAGACTTAGTTGCTATGCAGCCTGTGGGATCTTAGTTCCCCAACCAGGGATCTAACCGGTGTCCCCTGCATTGGCAGGCGGACAGTTAACCACGGGACCACCAGTCCTTAAGATCATGATTTATCTGACACCAGTGTTCTATGTAACTAGTATTTTTTATAAATTATACAAATGATATGTAATTATGGTAAAAGAAATTCACAGAGTAGGGAAGGGCACAATGACAAGCCACACTTGCTCCCATGCTGGGGCCACACCACACTTTCCCCAGAGGTGATCACAGCTAATCATTTCTTAGGGAGCATTGAAGGGATTTTCTAAGCAGACACAGTATGGGGCTGTCTCATTTCCTCTCCTGGTACTCTGGACTTTCTTCTTGGTCTTTAACCAGAGATTGGGTTATCTATTTATCTTCTTGTTTATATGCTTATTTTTACATCTTCATTAGATTAAAACTTCAAGGGGGTAGGGACCCAGTCTGGTCTTCCCAGAATCTAATTTAGTGCCTATCACATAACAGACACCTGACAATCTGATGAAGGACATAAGTGTAAAGATACATCTTCAGATGAGAAAGAAAGAGAAAAAAAATCCCTGGGAGGAGAACCTGTTTGCATTGCCCTGTCTAAATGTTCTAGAACTTTCCTACAGGATTTCAATCATGCTCATTATTAATTGTTCCTTTTGACCATCCCTGAAAGATGGCCAGGAATGCAGCTGTGTTCTCTTTTTCTGAGGAGGCAGCTGAAGTCACTCAGGCTAAAGCAATTTGCCCAAAGTCAGCGTCATCAGGTAAAGAATCTGCCTATAATGCAGAAAGCCCTGGGTTTGATCCCTGGGTTGGGAAGATCCCCTGGAGAAGGGAATGGCTATGTACTCCAATATTCTTGCATGGACAATTTCATGGACAGAGGACCTTGGCAGGCTACAGTCCATGGGGTCGCAAAAAGTTGGACACAACTGAGTGACTTTCACTTTCTTTCACAATGTCAACAGGGGTGGTGAGTTGAACTAAAGACAGTAGGAGGGTGGATGTGGCTTTGGGTCTCACATATAGATTCCTGCAATCGCCAGCACTCAACACTAAATTCTCCACCATTTTGCTTCAGGAAATGGGAAGGAAGATCGTAGGGTTTGGAGGCAGACAGACCCGGATTTGAATGCCAACACAGCCAGATGCTCCCTGTGCCATGCTGGCCTTACCTTTCCAAGCCTGCTTTCCCAGCTGGCGAATGAATGACGTTACTGACCACTTATCACTGTGAGGGTTAAAGATGATGCCATGTATATATACAGGGGGTCTGGTTCACAGTAGACACAGAAATGCTGGTTCTTCCTCTCCGCCTTCCCAAAAGATGAAAGCTTGAGCCTTGACAGCTACAACTCAAGACTTTTTTCTTCTTTTCCGTCACGCCCCGTTAAAAGGAGACACACAATAACAGACTTCTAGCCGTTCCCCCAATTCCAGGAATTTATTTGCTGCTGCTTCACTGGCATTAATGTGAGCTTGTTCAGGAAACATTTGATCTCAGCAACTCCACCGAGAGCCAGGATACTAGCCTCCAAAGGCAAGAGTCAGACCATGCCTCGGGCAAAACTCTCAATATGTTATGTTATGTTAGTTTCTCATTCGTGTCCTACTCTCTGCAACCCCATGGACTGTAGCCTGCCAGGCTCCTTGTGTCCATGGAGTTCTCCAGGCAAGAATACTGGAGTGGGTTGCCATTTCCTTCTCCAGGGTGGCATTAACACGAGGTTGTTCAGGAAACATTTGATCTCAGCAACTCCACCAAGGGCCAGGATACTAGCCTCCAAAGGCAGGGGTCAGACCATGCCTTGGGCAAAATTCTCAAGAGCTCCCCAAACCTAAAGCAAATCCTACACAGAACACAGCCACTTGCGCTAGTTCAGGCTAACTAAGTCTAGGAGTTTTTATTTATCAGGTATCTGGTGCCAAAAGGAGTTGTTGCTTTTCAACTTAAACCTCAGATAGATCAAATGCTAGGAGGGCAGTAGAACCTGCTTTAGAAAAGCAGTTGGCTCCAAGGGAACAGTCATCAATCATATGATGGTGGCACGGGGGGTGGGGTGAGTTGGGAGTGGACCCGTGGGAAATCTTTCTCATCTTAATGAAGTCCCAGGCCGACCGCATTCATCAACAATTGGTGAGTTAACATACCATATTCTCTTTCTGACTTACTTCACTCCGTATAACAGGCTTGAGACGTTGCTATATAGCACAGGGAACCCAGCCAGGCACTCTGATGATCTAGAGGGGTGGGGTGAGGGGAGCAGAGGGAGGCGATATATGTGTAATCGTGTTGTTGTAGGACAAAAACCATCACAATGTTGTAAAGTGATTTTCCTCCAATTGAAAAATCAATTAAAACACCAGTCAGTGAGTACATGCTAGGTACACACTCCTGAAGCAGGCTCAGGGGACAATGGAAGAATACAAAGGAGAATAAGAAGGTCTCTGCCCTGCTGCTAAGTCACTTCAGTCGCGTCCAACTCTGTGCGACCCCATAGATGGCAGCCCACCAGGCTCCTCCGTCCCTGGGATTCTCCAGGCAAGAACACTGGAGTAGGCTGCCATTTCTTTCTCCAATGCATGCATGCATGCTAAGTCGCTTCATTCGTGTCTGACTTTGTGCAACCCCATGGACAGCAGTCCACCAGGCTCCACCGTCCACAGGTTTCTCCAGGCAAGAATACTGGAGTGGGTTGCCATTTCCTTCTCCATCTCTGCCCCGAGAGTCTTCTAATCAAATTGGTTTTTCTGCAGACCCTTAGGTGAACAGCGAGTCTTGCAATTCTTCATCTACATAAGGTAGCAGCTAATATATACATGCAATTGTGGAAATCACCACACACACACACACACACACACAGACCCCACCCCTAAACTGCTACATTGCTTCCTTTTTCCAGGCTCAAACTAGAACATGCATCAAAGGAGGCCCGTTCTGGGGTCTTCCTCTCTTGTTGTCCTAAACATGCCTTTTCTCTCTCTCTCTCTCCTTTTAACATCATGTTTTTGTTTCTCTAACAGAAACTCAAATTTCCTTTCCAAACTCTCCTCATGGATCTGATATTACCGCCACCAGGAGAAATTCTGGGTTGGTTTCATCCTCCTTTTGGGATTACGCCTGCCCCTCTGGTCACATCCACATCTCTGAGGTGTCACCTACCTTTCCTGGACCGTGCCAAGCCTTGCTGACAATTGGAACTGAAGAGAGGAGGGGGCTGGGAGCAAGGAAGGGAGGGGCTGCTTAGCCGAGAACCAGCGCAGGCATCGGCTAGTTTGTTTGGCAAGGTCTGGCCACTCTGCCAATAATAATAAAGCATCCCAAAGGGATGAAGCTTCTGAGGATGTGAAGGCTCCACTGGGAGGCCGGCCACAGACCAGAGTTTCATGTGCCCATAGCTACATCCATATTCACTTCTCTACCTTAGCTGAATACTTGAGGAAACAGCTCTGGAGGAGGAAAACAGGAGTCCTCAGCCTGAAGAAACAGGTTGGAGAGTCATGTCTGGAGGTGGCCCCGAGCTCCTGAGCAATTCATTAGCAGGAGAGAACAAGCAGCTACAGAGCTTCCCCTTGTGCTGTCTGCTGGGCTCAGGGAAGGGGTGGGGAGGAGACAGTCCATGATTTATCAGCCGCTCTTCAGTCAAAAAGGTCCCAGGTGACTGGAGCAAATCAAGGTTTAATACAGAAAGAAAGAGCACCCCACTGAGACAGTTCTAACTCGTGAAACATCCCTTTTGTCACATTCTTTCTGCCAGTTATCACCTATTAACACCAGGCATGAGACAGAGGCCAGAGTGAACTGAAAGAAAGATGTGGTTGGTCTGATGGGGTGTGGATTGGAGCAGGGCTCCGAATTCGAGGTGCTGCTACTCATAGGCGTCAGCTGCCCCCATCACCCTTCGGAAAGTGATCTGAAGTGTGGGATTACATCTACGTTAAATCGAGTAGGGAGGAGAAGGGGAGGACAGAGGATGAGACGGTTGGATGGCATCACTGACTCAATGGACACGAGTTTGCGTAAGCTCTGGGAGTTGGTGATGGACAGGGAGGCCTGGCGTGCTGCAGTCCGTGGGGTCACAAAGAGTCGGACACGACTGAGCGACTGAACTGAGCTGAACTACCATCCCCTACCAGTGACCTTTCATTTCCTTCACAGCACCATTTCGAATACGTAAGACTTTGTTCATTTACCCTGTATTATCTGCCTGCCCAGGCTCAGTGCCATTAAAAGCGGCAGCTGCCTCTTCTACTCCTGGACCCTTGGCATCAGAACAGTGCCTGGCACCCAGACAGCACTCAGTGGGTGAGCATCAGATGAATGAATCCAAAACGTTCTTACACGACCCAACAAGGAAATTTTCCACACCGGGTGAGGATTGCCTTTAATCCACAGATGGTCTGTCAATCTGAACAGGAACACTGAGCAGACATGGGCATGATGATGCATGCTTCATGAACAGGTTCTTCTGGAGAAGGGGAGCTTTAAAAAAGTGCCCAAGAACCATTAGCTGGTGGTCTGATGATGTCCAGGGGAATGCTGTGAAGTACTAGGTGATCTTGGGGAGCCAAAGGCAATCGGAACAGGCCAGTGGATACTGCCTGAGCCAGACACAGAAAATGCAGGAAGCTCTAGCCTGGAATAGGAGACACGCCAGGAAGAGACAGTGTGTCCAAAGCCCTAAATGGAATAGGAAGAAAATTGTTTTCTCTTTATTTAAAAGATTTATTTTTTTGTGTATTTTTTGGCTTTGCTGGGTCTTTGTTACTATGTGTGGGCTTTCTCCAGTTACAGCAGCTCAGTCATTGAGGCACACAAGCTTTAAGTTGCTCTCTAGCACGTGGGATCTTCCAGGACCAGGGATCGAACTGGTGTCCCTTGCATTGGCAGGCAGATTCTTAACCAGGGAAGACCAATCCTTTTTTTTTTAAAGCAGATTCTAGGCATCTGAGCGCTGTGTTAACAGAAGCTTCAATCAGAGGTGGGCCTGTCTTGTAAGCTGACCCCTTTGGTAGAAATCTTTGCCCTTGAAGAAGTCAGGACCCCTGGTGGCCCAGGAGGTCTCAGGACAGGAAGACCGCTGATGCACTTCAGCAATTGTCTGAAGGCTTAAAACTGAAGCTATCTGCTCCTTGATCTTATTTTGGAAATACTTAGTACACACTATTGTTCACTGAATCTGAAAACAAAAGCTGTGTGTTGGGCTTATCAGTGTGCGCCATCTCTTCCCCGGTGCTGGGTCGGTCACGTTGGTCAGGTGTGTGGTCCTCACTCCCAGCGACACAGTTTTCAGTGAGGCTGGAGCCTCGGGAGGGTGGGCTCTACCCGGCCCCCTTTTAATTCCCACACAGTGGGGAGAGCTTTCCTGAAGCACCCGAGGCTCCATTCTTATCTGTACACTGGAGACAACAGTATCCACACTCTGAGGATCAATGATATGACGAAGTGCTTAGACCCCAGGCTGCATGTAGAAGACTAAGAAAGATGGGATGAAGCACACCTTACTGGCCTTACACTCTTATGGTCCCTAACGGGAACTCATCGGCAGCCAGTTAGCATGTTAAGTGATATAACCACTTTGGAAAACTGTGTCAGTATCTATTAAAGTCAAATATGTACCCATCCTATGAGCCAGGAATTCTACTTCTGGGTACATACCCCAGAGAAGGGAATGTCTACCAAAGCACACAAGCATGTTAACAGTTGGGACTTCCCCGGGGGTCCAGTGGTTAAAACTCCCAGCTCCCAGTGCAGGGCACACAGGTTCAATCCCCACACGATGTGGCCAAAAAGGAAAAAAGAATACAAAAAAGACTAAATATATGTGTATATATATAACATTCACATTAAGCAACCATATTCTAATAAAAATTAATTAAAGAAAACAATGTTAACAGCTGTGTTGTTCACAACAGCCCTAAACTAGGAACAGCCCAAATGTCCTTAAATTGTGGTGTATTCATTTAATGGAATACACATGGCAGTGGAGATGAGGAAATTTTTGCAACTCACAACACCATGGATGATTCCCACTAACATAATGCCGAACAAAAACAGCTGGACCCAAAAGAGCACATACTATATGATTCCATTTATAAAAGTCAAAAATAGACAAAACTGATATCTAATGATAGAAGTCAGAGAGTGCTTATCTTGTGGAGGCGGATGGTGACTGGTGCATCCAAGTCCCTATGGTGAGGGGCACACGGGATATCTGGAGTAACAGACACTGTTCTCTGTCTCCTTACAGATGATGGTTACATGTGTGTCGCCTTATCAAAATGCATCGAACTTAGGACTGACTTGTACATTTTTCTATATGTATGCTGTATGTACTAGATTGCTAATCCTTTGCTGTCTATCCACTGCAGACAGACTCCACTTCCTTGTCTTGCTGATGTTGGGTTTGTCCGTGTTACCAATAGGAGGTCAGATGGTCTGATGGGAGCAGTGACATGAAATAGGTTTGCCCTCCTGGGTTTCCCACAGCCATAATATACCTCAGCGAGCTGATGCTCTTTTAGCCTGATTCCCAGAGTTATACACACAGAACAGACTAAGCTAGACTTGGAGTCTGAAGTCAGGTCTAGCTAGCTATTCAAGTTGTGGTTGATAGCGAGGAGAAAGATTGCTGTTTTAAGCCCCTGAATGTTGATTTGCTTTGTCATGCAGCATTATTGTGGCAATAGCGGACTAATACATTATTCTTCAACAAAAAAAGGACTTTGAGATCTCTCTGCTCTACTTTTCTTATAGTTACTTGTTTCAATCTAATGTTACTGACTCAAATGTTCCAGGCTCAGAAGGTGAGGGTGCAGTGCGGGAGGCAGGCTGGGGAGCAAAAGTAAGGGCCTGCCCTAGAGCGTGACCGCTTCTGGGCATCGTTCTGTGGGGCCCAGACTGCCTTGGGAGACAGCAGTGATGCTTGGGCCTCTAGAAGGTCCGCTTATGCACGAAGAAAGCAGACCACACAGGACCCCAGGAAGGGTCCTCAAATCTACCCCTGCTCTCAAATCTACCCCCCACCCATGACCCTCTATGTGTCTGAAGAACTACCATCAGCGTTTGCTTTCACGGGGTTATGGTGCTGGGTGTCTAACCAGCCCCTGTTAAAATGAATCCTTACTGCCCTTCTCACTGCACTTCTCAGTTCCCAAAGAGCAGGCCCATCTGTTCTCTCATTTTGCTATCATTTCCGTTGTGTGGATAAGGAACCTGAGACTCTGGGAGACTGAGTGATTTCTGCAAAGCACTTAGTCCAGGAGTATTGGAGCTAAATTTGCAACAGGTTTTCTGACCAAAGCTTAGAAAGGCAACTCACTGATGTGGGCCAGAATTCTATCATTAGAGAATCCAGTCGGATCTTCAGACATACAGTAGATGGCACTGGGCAGAGGGACAGGAGCAGTGAGTTTTGACAGAGGAGACGGGACAGACAGGTACTGAGTGAGCAGGTAAGCAGGGGACTTTGAAGTGGGTTATGGGGGATGACGAGGGAGTGAGGGGGGGCGGGGGGGAAAGGCTGCAGACCCCCGTGCTGGTCTGCTAAGGAGCAGTCCAGGAGCAGCAGGAGGAGTCCTTCCCAAGAATGGCTCTGAGAGAAAAGAAAGAGTCAGAAAGGATGCCAGCTAGGTCCAGGGACTCTGCAGCCCCACTCCATCTCCAATAGCAACAGTGTGGGGCGATGCCGTCACCACATCCTACAACAGGAGCCCCCCTGGGGACCCTCCTGCTGCCCGCCTGGCAGGAGGGTGAGATAAGACACCAGGCTTGTCTCCTACACGCTGGGCTCTGGTCTCATTCCCTGCCAAGCCCTGTGACGGCCGACTGCCTGGCCTGAGACTAGCTCCTGCAACCAGTACGGTCCTCACTATCAAGATGCGACAGCAAAGGAGACCCTTGAACAAAGCTGTATTTAAACAAACACACACTTCCTCTAGAGCGCAAATATCAAGGACCCATTTCCGCCGATTCAACCAAACACAGCAGCCCTCAAGGCAGGGGGTGGGAGGTGGGGCCGTGCTGTTTTCTTTGCAACGATTTTCACACGGGTGGGTGGAGAATTTCCTTTGGCAAGGTGAGCCATCACGGCAGCTTCTGTGGGTGCAGCCTCAGCTTGGCTCTGCCCGAAAGCAAGCTTCTCCCCACTGACTCGGGTCCCGTCTGTTCTGTGGCCCTGACCTACCTCTGCGGTCCGGAGGCCGTTCTGTTTCTGGGCCAGGGGGCCTGAGCTGAGGCTCTGAGGGTTCGGGCACTGGGTGCCACAGCTCATCTTCTTCTCTGGGTTGGATGTTCCACTCGGGGCTGTCGATCGGGGCATGCCGTTGGAGGTCACGCCATCTTCCAGCACACCTGCGGGGAGGGAAACAGGGCCTGGGACTAGAGTCTTGCCCATGGCAGTTGCTGCAAACAACCCCCAAGATAGCAGAAATGAAGAAATAAATGTCACCCAGAAATCCCATCATGCAGAGCTACATTTTCTATAAGAACATGCGTCGGTGTTTTTTTTTCTCTTCTTTTTTTTAAAAAAAATTTAAAAATAATTTTTGACTACATGGCACATCATGTGCAGTCTTATTTCCTTGACCAGGGATCGAACCTGTAACCCCTGTGTTGAAAGCCCATAGTCTTAACCACCAGACAAGCCCCTGTTTTTACAAAACTAAGACTTTAAAAAAGTTTTGTAACCTCAAATTTTTACTTCATAATATATCAATGACATTTTTCCACACCCGTAAGTATTCTATCATTATTTTTCACACACTTTGTCTGGTCTGTCACTGTATGGATGTGTCACTATTTAACTAATGCCCTTTAATTGGATATTTATTTTTACCTTTTCATATCAAATGTTACAGTGATGAAAGTTAGTGGGGCTAAAGTTTTATTCTTAATTATCTCATAGGATAAATTCCTAAAGGTGGGATTAACGTGTTGAAGGTAACACATTGTTTTTTACATAATTCCATGTCAAGGTGTTGGACTGAGTATGTGGTTCCTCCCAGGGAAGGCCAAGAAATGACAGAATGAAGTTTAAATACGGCCTCAGTAAGAAGCAAGAGGGTGGAATTCCCTGGTGGTCCAGTGGCTAGGACTCCAAGCTTTCACTGCTGAGGGCAAGGGTTCAATCCCTGGTCAGTCGGGAAACTAAGATCCCACAAGTTGTGTGGCAAGGCCAAAAAAGGGAAAAAGAAAAGAAAAGCAAGAGGAGGACCACAGAGAGGAATTCATGGATAAAGAGTATTTAATTGAAAGGACAAAAGGTGGTCCAGGGAGCACTGGGGGTGGGGGTGGCAAGTGGGAGCCAGGAAGACAGCAGCGGCTGTGACGGCCACCGGGAGGCCAAGGCAGCCGGGCAGGTTAGTCATTCCATGCCCGCAAGGCCAGTCAGCAATGACGGAGCGGTCTGTGACGGGAGGACATTGTGATATAAAAAGAAATATACATTTGGTCTCGGTCCCCAGTTCCCGGCATAGAGTTCCTAAAACCCTTGTCATTTCCTGAGTAAGAACGGGTGACAGTGGCACCTTCTGTGACAACATTTTGTATTTGCTCACACTTCATGACGCAGCGCTCCCGAATCCCTTGGAATTTCATGTGTGACAGGAAAGAGAGGAGCACTATTTGTTATAAGGAGGCAACTCCTGGTGGCCCCCTAGGTGGCCCCCTTCAGGGTGAGGGCTGGTTGCCAGGAAGACCTGACCTTGAGTAGGAGCTTGGAGCTTTCAGCTCCACCTTCCGACCTCTGCGGAGGGGAGAGGGATTGGAGACTTGAGTTAGGAATTGACGATGCCTACATGATCAAACCTCCCTAAACATCCCTATGTGACAGTGTTTGGGGGAGCTTCCAGGTTGGTGAAAGCATACAGGTGCTGGGAGGGTGGCATACCCCAACTCCACAGCTCAGAGGCTCCTGTGCTTAGAACTCTTTCAGACCTTGCCCGGTGTACCTCTTTATCCCCCTGTTTCTTTGGATCATCCATAATATCCTTTACAAATAAAATGTAAACATAAGATATATTACTTATATGCCTACTGGCTAATTGTGTGTATGTGTGTGTATTTAAATTTTTGAGTCATTTGCCTGTCTTACTTTTGGGGTGTTAGCCAAGGTTTGCTTTCAAACTTAAGGAAAATAAACAAAATCCTTTCCCAGAGTGTTGAGAAATCTGGCACGAGGCAGGCATCAGAAGCCGTGTATCTGATACACTAACAGAGGGAGGGGCAGAGCTTATGATGCTGTAGTCTCCGTGAAGCTAAGGTAGGGATCTGAAGGACGCACATGTCCACGTGCCACCCACCCGCTCTGCAAAGTGCTAGAAGGCTCTTGACCATGACCATGGATAGAAATCCAAATTCAAAACACTGTAAGTCAAAATGGAAGATGCCTGGTCGAAAGTTTCCTGACTGGCAGGCACTCTGGATAAGTTCCAGATGTGTCGAGAAATGGCTGGATTCCTTCAGCTGGGCTCAGCCCAAATTTTTGTGCTCCTCTTCCTCCACCAGCTGGCAGCCTGACCCCCTTCTCTTCCCATCCTTCTTCCCATCCTGAAGCACATATGTGCTTCAAACGCATATGTACAGACACCCCAGCATACATGTTCAATCTCCATCCCCACCGCCCCCTGCAAACAGCTGCCCCTTGGCCTAGGGAAATGCAAACCAGGAGAATGACTTAGGTGAAGAGGCCCATGAAGACCCTGGATGCAGGTCTGTGTGATTTGGACGGGTAATTCCAGGATCCCGGCACCCACAGAAGAGTCTGAAGCAGAGTTTCTCATCATGGTTCACTGTTGTTACTGGTCTGCTGTGGGATAAATATAAGAACTGAACACAAGCATTTGGAAATGTACGGATGGACCATAAAGAAGGCTGAGCATGGAAGCACTGATGCTTTCAAATTGTGGTGCTGGAGAAGACTCTTGATAGTCCCTTGGACTGCAAGGAGATGAAACCAGTCAATCCTAAAGGAAATCAACCCTGAATATTCATTGGAAGGACTGACACTGAAGCTGAAGCTCCAATACTTTGGCCACTTGATGTGTAAAGCCGACTCACGGGAAAAGACCCTGATGCTAGAAAAGATTGAGGGCAGGAGGAGAAGGGGACGACAGAGGAAGAGATGGTTGGATGGCATCACTGACTCAGCATACATGAACTTGAGCAAGTTCCAGGAGATAGTGAGGGACAGGGGAGCCTGGCATGATGCAGTCCATGGGGTCTCAAAGAGTTGGACACAACTGAGTGACTGAACAACAACAAAAAATGATAATCTGACATCACTGGAACATCCAAGGGTGAACTTGTCCGACTGAACTTGTCTGGTTGAAGAGGGTATAGACCAGTTTCAGTGCTGTCAAACTCATGACGTGAGTCACAAGTGCTGGGAGCTGGGTGTTAATCATGCACATAGGACCATTTATTTGTCTGTGATGGACTGGGGAACAAAAAAAAGCAACTGGCCAAGAGCAGAGAGTGGAGAACATAGAAGCAGAGAGGCAACAGGAAGGGGGACCGAGCACAAGTCAGAGCTCCAAGTCCCTGGCACATGTTCCACTGTTCCACGGTATTTCACTTACAAATCACAAATTTAGACAAAGCTATAACGGATTTCAAGATGGCACCTGCAGGGCATTAAATCCTAAGCACAGTCCCCTTCTGAGCCT
Source organism: Dama dama (assembly GCF_033118175.1). Lineage (NCBI taxonomy): Eukaryota > Metazoa > Chordata > Mammalia > Artiodactyla > Cervidae > Dama > Dama dama. The sequence continues at coordinate 59,516,220 of NC_083701.1, forward strand.
GGCAGGCCCTGTGGGGCTTCACTGGTGGCACACCCAGGAAGCCAGTCCTGACAACATACAAGACAGATCGAGGCAGAGCTGCTCTGGCTGAAGTACATAAGGTCAGTCCCTCCCTTGCAGCAGCCCATTGACTCCCTGGGCATCTCTGCTGAGCCTCAGGATTCCTAGAAATGCAATTCATTTGGTCTAGTGTTTTCAGTTTTCATTGGTGGCTGAACAAAAGTTAGAGCTCTTTCCTAATCCTCAGTCTAGGGACTTCCTCAATGGTTAAATGAGAAGAATAATTCCTACTTCCTGGGCTGTTGTAAGGGTTAAACAAGACAATATATATTAAGGTTCTAATATGTTCAGCATGTGGGCTTCCCAGGTGGTTCAGAGGGTAAAGAATCTGCCTGAAATGCTGGAGATGCAGGCAGAGGTGAGTTTTGATTCCCAGGTCAGGAGGACTCCCTGGAGGAGGGCATAGCAACCCACTGCAGTAGTTTTTTTTTCCTGGAGAATCCCCATGGACAGAGGAGCCTGGTGGGCTACAGTCCACAAGGTTGCAAAGAGTCGGACACGACTGAAGTGATTGAGCATGTCTGTCACTTTGCGCTTCTTATTATTTAAGGTCCAACACCAGCTGCCTTGTCTCCTCAGGTCCCCCCCTCTCTTAGCCATATTAATTACATCCTTGGTCTACGAGTCACACAAGCAGGGTCTGTGAAGAGCTCAATGACTGGCCCATGGAGCCTGATGCACGTGTGCATGCTCAGTCACTCAGTCGTGTCTGACTCTTTGCGACACCATGGACTCTAGCCCGCCAGGCTCCTCTGCCCACGGAATTTTCCAGACAAGAATACTGGAGTGGGTTGCCACTTCCTACTCCAGGGGATCTTCAACCCAGGGATTGAACCCGTGTCTCCTTCACTGGCTGGCAAATTCTTTACCACCAAGGCATCTGGGAAGCCCATACTGAACCTGATAAACAAGAAAAGCCCTGGTCATAAGCAGTGAAACAGGGCCTAGCTTGGGGCCTGGCATTGCCAGTGAGCAGAACCATCTCCTCAGTGTGGTCAAGAGGTCACTGCAGGGGGTCAGGAATATGGGGTCATTTACCGTTACTTCTGCCTACAATTGATCAGATGGTTTTACTGCATGGATTTAATTTGACTTGTTTAGTTCCAAAAATAAGATGACTCAATATCAGGAAACCTGTTAACTATAAAAGTGCACAAGGGAAAAAGAATTTTTACCTCATCATGCAGAGATAACAAGGAGGTAATGTCCTTCTGACAGATGCTATTGGTGCCTCCACCCAGGCTGACTTATCCAACCCCAGCTGTGGTGCATGCTGGTGGCTAATAGCTCATGCCTACACGCTTCTCCTAAGGCCTGTCCTTGGCCAAAGGAGGTCCCTTCACTGGAAGAGGCTTGGTTGATTATGTCAGGTATAGCTCATGGCCAATAAAAAGTGTGCAGGGGGGTGTGTATAAGAGCCCAGTGCCCTTGCCTCTGAGCAGGATAATTTCTACAAAACAACTTTTCTCTAAAGTAACTCAGGGGATGAAGCTGGGGCTAGACTCATCCTGAAACTAATACATCTTTGCCCAGCTCCCTCCCCTCGGTCATCCTGCTTCCCTTGCTCCCTTCTGCACATGGTTTTCCTCCCAGGAGTATCTCCAGGAGTCACTGGCATAAAATCCCCATCTCGGGCTCTGCTTCTAGAGAACCAAACCTAAGACAGCATATATACCCTGCATACTTGATATATTTTTTCTGCCTCATCACATTGACCCTCCCCTCGTCTTGTCCTGCTCCAGGTCCTAGAACTCTGACTTGAAAAGTGCCATACTAACAAGCTCCCTTGCCCACTGGCTTCTAGTTGGGTTTGCCAATTGGCATCACTAGCTATTGAGGTGGGGTCTCTGCGGTAGCATATTGAGGTAGGGTCTTTATTTTCCTATCTCCCTTCCAGTAGAGTTTCCATGGGTGCCCTGTGTCCTCTACATACTCCTTCACCAGAAAAGGGTATAGAATCAAGAAAAGCCAGAGAGACTGTGCCATAGGAGGCTCCTGATGACTTCAAGGGGAGCTCAGAGGAGCGATGGTAAGAGAGAACAGATGGTAAGCTGTTGAGTAGGGAGTTACAGATGCTCGATCAGTCAGAGAGCATGGCTGCAAGCAAAAAAATTGACGCCAGTGAATTAAAGTAGAAAAGTGATTCATTTAAATAATCCGAGAAGAGCACAGAATATCTGGAAGGGCTGGAGACTGAGACACAGGCTGCCAATCAAGGAACAATGCCCCAAATCTTTCTATGGAGCTTGTCCTACCAGCCCTTGGACCCTGGAAACTCACCTTGGCATTGCTGCCACAGTTACACTGAAAAACTATTGTCGTTTTTCGGAAATTCAAGTTAACTGGGTGTCCTGAATTTTATCTGGCAACCCTACGGGGTGCCAAGTGACCCAGACTGGGGGTACACAATTGTGAAAGTTGCATTGTACTAGATCCCGAGCTTCATCTGTATCCCTACTGCAGGCCAGCACTCTCCTACCTGGGACCTGGGGGAGTGAACCTTATTTTGTAGGAAAAGAAACTGAAGTTTAACTCTGGTTCTGTATATTTCCAAAGCTGGTGGTCTCAGCAAGCATTCACATTACCTTTGAGGAAAAACTCCCAAGGAGGCAGCTCTCAAATTTTAGTGTTTGTGGGAGCCACCTAAGCGAAAGTGAAAGTCACTCAGTTGTGTACTTGGCTCTTTGTGACCCCATGGACTATACACTCCATGGAATTCTCTGGGCCGGAATACTGGAGTGGGTAGCCTTTCCCTTCTCCAGGGGATCTTCCCAACCCAGGGATCGAACCCAGGTCTCCCATATTGCAGGCGGATTCTTTACCAGCTGAGCCACAAGGGAAGCCCAAGAGAGCCACCTAAAGTCCCTGTTAAAATACAGGTCCTTACATTCACTCCCCAGAACTTCTGATTCATTGGGGGCTCAGGAATGTACATTTTAACAAGTTCTTTCCATCCTTCCCTACCTCCAGTGATTCTAAGGCAAGGAATTCTAAAGACTACACTTCTAAGCTCCTGGCATAGAGATCAACATTCCTACTAGTTTTGAAGATTTGCTGAAAAATGTCTACCTCCATTTCTTTCCACAGTGAATTCTGTAGCAGTAAATTGAGGGACATTTGTGTGCCCCTGGGGTACGTCCTTTTTGGACACCCTTCACAAAATGTTCATTCCATCCAGAAGACAAGCCAAATCACTGACTCTGCCAGAAGAGGGGAAACAGCTGTGTCCAAAGCTGGATGACAAATTGCAACCCAGGACTTCTTGCCAGTTTCTTGCTATTTTTGGAAATGGAACTAGGAGAGGGGCAGAGCGTAGAAGTTAAAAAAGAAAGCCGGAAACTGTGTGGGGAGCAGGACAAAGGGCCATTTCTCCTTAACTCTTGTTGAAGGTGATCACAGATTTCAGTCACTGAAACCACCTGCAAGTCATTCCCTCAACACTCAAAATCCAAAATGTTGAGTCATTAGCAGTCTGTTGGGGAAGAATCTTCTAAAGTCACATCAGATAAAATTCTGGCTCATCAAACACTATCTGGGCTCAGGCTCTGAATACGTGGCTGATGATAAGCCTATCTGAACTGAGTTGTAAGTTAAATAAACTGCAACTACCCAGCCACTTACTGAGAATTTGTTTCCTCAGTTTTTCAAAACGAACTAGAATGGGAAGGTGTCTGTCATTTCTTCATGCTGGTGGGTAATTTCTGATTACACACATGATGTGCGAGAAGATTATATGTGACTTTTGGAAAATGTTCATTTATTTATTTGGCTGCGTCAGGTCTTGGTTGCGGCAGGAAGGAATTTTCGTTGCAACACATGGGCTCTCTAGTTGTGGTTCGAGGGCTTAGTTGCTCCCAAGCCTGTGGGATCTTCACTCTCCGACCAAGGATTGAGCCGGAGTTACCTGCATTGTAAGGCAGAGTCTTAACCACTGGATCATCAGGGAAGTCCCTACATGTGACTTTTTATGTGGCTGGTATAAGAAAATCCTTAAAAATGGGTAGCAACCCTTACATTTACTGTCAATTGATTTTGGGGAAGGATGGGAAAAAGAATTGTTTTTTCAAGTGTATGGGATAACTGAATATCTACAGAAAAAGGACTGAAATTGGACCCCGTTTCTCACTATATACAAAAGTTAACCCAAAGTGGATCAAAGATCTAAATGTAATCACTTAAACTATTAAACACTTAAAAGAAAACATTGATGTAAAATTTCACAACCTTGGATTAGGCAATGGTTTCTTAAAAATGACCCCAAAAGCAACAAGAATAAAACATAAATTACAGATCATCAAAATTTTAAGCTTTTGTGCTTCAAAGGATACTATGTGTAAAGTGAGAAGACAATTCACCAAACAGAAGAACGATTTTTGAAATTAGATATCTGATAAGGGAGTCTTACTCCCCAAAACTTATACAACTCAACAATAAAAAGACATATAACCCAATTAAAACATAGGCAAAGGAGGTGAATAGACAGTTCTCCAAAAAAGATATGCTAACAGTTAATAAGCACATGAAAAGATGCAAGGACACTAGTTACCAGGAAAATAAAAATCAAAACCACAATGAGATATCACTTCAAACCCAATGGAATGGCTATAAAAAAAGACAAACAATGACAACTTTTGATGAAGATATAGGGAATTTAGAACACTTTTATACTGCTGATGGGAACATAAAATGGTCCAATCACTTTAGAAATCAGTCTGGCAGATCCTCCAAAGGTTAGACATAGTTGCCACAGGATCCAGAAATTCCAGTCTTAAGTATACCCCCAAGAGAAATGAAAACCTATGTCCACACAAAGACTTGTACATGAATGTGGAAACAGCCCCAAAGTGGAAATACCCTAAATACCCACCAGTGGATGGATGAATAAATAAAATATGGTATATACCTACAGTAGACTATTACTTAGCAGCAAACACAATGAAATACTGAGACAAGTTGCAACATTGGTAAACCTTGAAAACATTATGCTAAGTGAAAGAAGCCAGTTACAGAAGGCCACATATGGTATGATTCCATTTATGTGAAAAGATCAGAAAAGAGGCAAATCTATAGACAGAAATGTAGATTAGTGGTTGCCTGGAGCTGGGGAGGTTGGAGGGGCAATGAGGAGTGCCCGTTAATAGATACAGGATTCTTTTTAAGTGATGAAAATATTCTAAAATTGTGGGGATGGTTGCAGAGTTCTGAGAATAAATGAACAGCCATTTAATTGTACACTTGAAATAGGTGAATTGTATGGTATGTGAATTATAGCTCAATGAAGCTGTAATTTTAAAAATGGCGAGCAGCACATTTTAGAATGGTATATCATCTTGAGAAAACACAGCATGTTTGGATTTGAACAGCAACAGTCAGGGAGAGAGACTGACCGATGGACTTTGAGTCCATAAGGATGCCTGCAGTACTCACTTTACAGTCCCCAAAGGTCATGAGTCCTCCTAGGAGAGCCCCGGGGATGGATCTCCAGCCTGTCAAACCTGCCCTTGCCTGTGGGGCTTGGTGGTGAAAACGGCTCCCCTCGTCCCCCACCGTGATACCCAGCAGCGTGCAAGAAAGACACCTGCTGAGAGCAATGAACCCCAAGAAGGAAGGGAAGTCTCATCTATCCCCGGTGAAATCACCTCTGAATTCTCTCCCCAAAGAGACACTCAGGAGACCACAAACAAGCAATAAACTGGAAGGCAGCCAAAAGGAAAACTCACAATCTCCCTTTTCTTCTCCCTACTTAATACCCTTAGAACCTGTCGGTCTCAGCCTTTGCCCTCACCTTGATCCCCTCGGTGGCACCTCCCTTCCTTGAAGCTTCCACCTCTGCTCAGAGATCATTACAGAGTAGATACTCCAGGGAGGGGACGCCCATATCTCTGGGTTAATTACCGCGGGACTGTCTCGACTCTGTAATAAAAACTCAGCTCTCTCTCCCATCAAAGAGCTTATTGTTTCTAAGGTACACAATACTGCTACGCTATGAACATAACAATGCCATAGGCTTTTCCAGAGTCTTCCTCCCAAATTGCCCAAAACACTTCTCTGATATTATTCCCTGTCTATTTTGTCTTTCCTTGAAAAATTCTCTATTTTTTGGTGGTTGTGAAGTTACAAAGTTATTTTTGTCTGTATCGAAGAAATATTCTTTAATTGAAGTATAGTTGAAATACAACGCAGTATTACATAAGTTACAAATGTATTGAATAATTATCTTTAAACTTTAAAAATGTCTCCCTTGTGTATTAGCTTGCTAGGGCCATCACAACAAAGTACCACAGGATGAGAGGTTTAAAACAATAGAATTCATGACCTAATTTTATCTTAATTACCTCTTTAAAGAGTTTTTCTCCAAATATAATCATATTTTGAGGTACTGGGGGTTGGGATATCAGTATCTCAATCTTGAGGGGACTGTATCGCCTCACTTTTCCTTGTATAAAATAATGTTTCTATTTTGCTTGTATGAGAAATAGATATTTCACATAGAAAATTGACTATATTGGTAAGAAAAATATAAGAAAATGAAAATTATTCATAATCCCACCAACCAGGGATAGCTGTTAGTTGACATTTTGCCTACTATGTCCGCAAACAGCTTTTAAGAAATGAGATTAGACCCTAATCCTGCTTCATTTTCCCCCTCACCTATCACCATTTCTACTCAGCCTTATTTCTTCATCTGCTTCTTCCCCTTCATAGATCACTTACACTTTTATCATCTGTCTTTCAATTAGCCAATCATTCGAAAAATATTCAGTGCCTAGTGGGGCTTCCCTGGTGACTCAGATAGTGAAGAATCTGCCTGCAATGCAGGAGATCCGGCTTTGATCCCTAGGTCAGGAAGATCCCCTGGAGGAGGTAATGGCAACCCACTCCAGTATTCTTGCCTGGAGGATCCCATGGACAGAGGAGCCTGGCGGGCTACAGTCCATGGGGTCGCAAAGAGTTGGACACGCCTGAGCGACTAACACTCAACACACAGTGCCTACTACGTGCCAGGCGCTACGCTGGGCGCTGGGTTACACCTGAGGCTCAGAGCCCAGTAGGGTTGCAGTCTGTCAGCTCAGAGCACCTTCCTTCTCTTACCGCCCCCTCCCCATCTCTTTTAAGTCCCCCACTTCCACTCCAGAGGGAATACCAGGGATGGAGGGAAAGATTGACTTCTCATTGGTGGGAGAAGGAAGACAAGAAGTTGAACTGGTGTAGACATAATTCCCTATGAGGGATGGAGGGCAAGGCAAGGCAGAGGTTGTTTGCAAGACAGTAAGTCACATCCATCACATATCTGACTCCCCTTTCCTCGTCCACGTGGCCTGGTCTGGAGCCCACCGTCCTACTCAGGCTGAAACTGCCTCTTCAGATAATTGTTCACCTGAGCAACTCCAGGAACCCTGAGCCGCGGTGTCCTTATCATAGAACAGGGTGACAACCGATGACCCAGAAGGAAGTCCCAGGAGTCGGGTGGGAGGGGTCCCCTCCAAGCGCTGTGGCATTCCTTGGCCAAGGCCCTGCCCATCATGGTCCCATTTTTTGGTAAGCAAGCTTGAATGGGGAGACTTACTTTGTTGGTTTTTCTTACCCCACATCCTTCTGTGTTCAGACAACGTGTCCTGTTTGTGGCCTGACTTTTTTCCACAAAGTCTGCAGATCTAATCAGTCAGGGATTTAGAAACACCCCAGGGGTTACCTCTCACACGGCTCCAAAGGTGGCCGGCTCCATGTTTGTCTCCTCAGCCTGCCCTGGACATCTGCTTAGTTGGTGAAATTGTCCTCAGGGAAAAAATCTTCCAATGCAATTTTTCTGCCTGTTTTCTTTTTGCCTTGGTTCAGTCACTTTGAGGATGGTTAGCCCTTTAAGGAAGGGGCTAACTTGCCTTTTTTTTTTTTTTTTTTAACTCCTCAACATTTCTAAGTTTAGTACAACCAGCTTTTTCAGCAGGCTCTTGTCAGGCCAGCTTTAGCTGGTACTAAATTGCTCTCTTAGGTGGACATTAGAAATTTAATGATAAGACCTCATTAGATATAAGAATTATATTTGGGTCAATCAGAATTAGGAGATTTAGGTCAACTGAACAGAAATTTTAATTCTTGGAAATTTAAAATTATCCAAAGCAATCAATCAATGCTCTAGCATCTCTGAGTGCCTCCTCTGTGCCTACCAGCACTGGGCTGTCCTTGGAGGATGGAAAAGACCTGCCTGAATCCTTCCTGCTTCTGTAATTTAGTTGGAAATTCAAGAGCTTATTTAAGAATTACTGGAAAATAGACCCATGCAAAATTTAAATAACACTCACCCTTCAGAGTGGCAAAAGTTAAGAAATCTGATAATATTAAATGTTGAAAGGTGTCAGTGAGTGAATTCTCTCATAAATTGCTGGTAGGAGTGCAAATAGAACTATCTATTTTGGACGACCACTGGTAGAATTTAGGCAAGTTTAGAATTGTGCACATCATGACTCAGCAATTTCTTTTTTTCTTTCTTTTGCTGGCTGCACCTTGAGGCATGTGGGATTTTAGTTTCCAGAACAGGGATCGAACCCGTGACCACTCCCCTCCCACCCTCCACCCCCTGCAGTGGAAGCCTGGATTCTTAACTACTGGGCCTCCAGGGACGTCCCCCTTGACTCAGCATTTTCAGCCTGAGTCTACTACTCAGAAAGAGTCTACTACTGTCTATCTACTGTAGAAAATCTCTTTACCATGGCACCCAGGCCTGTTGAGGACATTCTTTACACCCCTATAACAGTGAAAAATGGAATCAATGTAGCCATTCATCAGTTGGATAAATACTAAATTAACTGTGTTTTACCTACACTGTGAAATTCTATATAGTAATTTAAAAAGCATAAAGATTTATGTAGGTAGAAGTCCAGTATATAATCTCTTTCTCTGCAAGCTCAGTGGTGTTTGATTCCCTGCAACCACATGGACTGTAGCCTGCCAGGCTCCTCTGTCCTTTCCAGGCAAGAAAGGAGTGGGTTGCCATTTCCTACTCCATCAGTATATAAGAATAAGTGGAATAAAGCAGTCAAATGATAAATATGTAGGAATGACAGTTTTTGTGTAGGCAAGAAAAAACTATATTACATACTATGCTATTGTTGTTATATTCTTGCTCGATACATATGCACACATGTGTGTATGTATACACACCATTCATCACTGTTGGAATTTTTTGTTCTAGGTCTGCCTGCTCCACTAGTCTGGTTGCTCCACAAAGCCAAGGACCATACCTGTCTTGTTTATGACAAGATCTGGCATGTATTAGGCATTCAAGAAATGTTTGTTGGAAGAGTCCTGAACATTGAGCAGGTTGCCATAGCTAGAATCATCACTTAGAAAGAAGCTGTCACATAGACCTCTGTGAGTTCAGTGTTTCCTCCTGTGATGGATTGAACAGCCGAAATCCCAAAAAAGCAAGTGCAAAGGTACAACAGGCCAGCAGTTCCCATGAATGTGGCGGTATGAGGAAGTTCAGGAAAGAGCTCACATAAACGGTATAATGATTCCCCAGGTGAGACCTGTTAAAGGCTGCTGGCCACTCACCCCACACCCCTCTTCAGGTTACTGTGACTCCCAGGAGCTCCCAATCAGGGCAGATGTCTTTCCAGGATTTGGGGCTGAGTGCAAACCCTAAGTCCACTTGCCCTTTGGGGGCTCATGCTGCAGGAAGGAGGGATGGCTTTCCCTCATCATGAATGTCACGACCCTCTGGCAAGAGCAGTTCTCCCACAATCTCAGCCCAATAAGGTCATCCTGTGCCCAGCTACAGGAAGGGCTGGTGACAGGGCTGTGCAATGCTGCCTAGAGGCTGGCGATGGTACAGCCAGAGGTGAGTCACACTGGCCTTTCCTTTCCTCTCTCTACAGATGGCTGCCTCGCTGTAGGGAAGGGGAGCTTTGATGGGGGTGGGGGTGGAGCATGGGAAAGGTGCCAAGGCCCTGACCTCTGGGCATTTGAGTCCAGGCTGAAAGGTCTACAGGGTCAACTTTGTGCAAAAGAAGAACCCAAAGTGCTCCAAAGTGCTCCCTCTTTCCACTGATGCTTAAAATTCCTTCCCCAGTGCCTTTTATACTGTGATTAGCACTAAGGTTTAACTTTTAGTTAGTTCCAGGAGAGAAAGCCTGGTAATTGAAATTCACCTCTTCCCACCTCTCCTAATCTTTTAAAAGCAGAGAGGATTCTTGTATGCTAGAATGACCTCATGCCTTGCTTCTGAGTTGAAGAATCCAGGTAATTAACTGGTGGAAAGGAAATCAAAGAAAAGGGAGACATTAGGTTGACTTAGGTTGACTGCAGACGGTGACTGAAGCCATGAAATTAAAAGACGCTTACTCCTTGGAAGGAAAGTTATGACCAACCTAGACAGCATATTAAAAAGCAGAGACATTACTTTTCCGTCTAGTCAAGGCTATGGTTTTTCCAGTGGTCATGTATGGATGTGAGAGTGGACTATAAAGAAAGCTGAGCACCAAAGAATTGATGGTTTTGAACTGTGGTGTTGGAGAAGACTCTTGAGAGTCCCTTGGACTGCAAGAAGATCCAACCAGTCCATCTTAAAGGAAATCAGTCCTGAATATCCATTGGAAGGACTGATGCTGAAGCTGAAACTCCAATACTTTGGCCACCTGATGAGAAGAACTGACTCATTGGAAAAGACCCTGATGCTGGGAAAGATTGAAGACAGGAGGAGAAGGGGACGAAAGAAGATGAGATGGTTGCATGGCATCACCTACTCAATGGATATGATTTGAGTAAACTCCAGGAGTCGGGGATGGACAGGGAAGCATGGCACGCTGCAGTCCATGGGGTTGCAAAGAGTCAGACGTGACTGAGATACTGAACTGAACTGAAGGTTGACGTATTTATTAGGGTCTAGGTGGAGAAGGAGCAGGAAGCAAAAAAGCCATGTCAGGGACAGAAAGAGGAGGGAGAGAGATTCAGGGAGAGCGGAGTCACTGCCAGGTTTGTAAAAAAAAAAAATATATATATATATATATATATATCTGAGTCAGAGGGTTTCAAAGAGGTTTAGTTATGCATCAAAAGTAAACTCTTTCCAAAATCCTGCCATTTGTGACAACATGAATCAGCCTGGAGGGCCTTGTGCTTAGTGAAATAAACCAAAGAAAGACAGATACTGCATGACATCACTTATATGTGTAATCTTAACAACAACAACAAATTAAATGCACGGAAATAGAGAGTAGAAAAGTGGTTGCCAGGGGCTACGGGTGGGGGAAACAGGGAGAGGTTGTTAAAAGGGTACAAGCTTTCAGCTATTAGATGAATAAGATCTGAGGATCTAAAGTATAGCATGGTGACTATAGTTGATAATACCATACTGTATTACTGAAATTTGCTAGTAGAGTAGAACTTAGGCAATGAGTATCTATTAATTACATGGGGGGGAATTCTTTCACAATGCACATATATATCAAGTCAGTGTGTTAGTCACTCAGTCATATCTGACTCTTTGCAACCCCAAGGCCTGTAGCCTATCAGGCTCCCCTGTCCATGTAATTTTCCAGGCAAGAATACTGGAGTGGGTAGCCATTCCCTTCTCCAGGGATCTTCCTGACCCAGGGATCAAACCCAGGTCTCCTGTATTGCAGGTAGATTCTTTATCATCTGAGCCACAAGGGAAGCCTGTCATGTAGTATACTTTAAGTATATTACAATTTTATTAGTCAATAATGACTTTAATTTTTTAATGAAAAAAATTAAAAATTCCTTCTTTTGTGATACCTTTCTTGTAAGATAAAGCAGGAATTGAATTGCGTTTTTTTCCTTTACTCCACATCTCTGAATCTGCCTCCATTTTGAGACTGCACCTCTTGGGGCCCTAAATGTCTGTGAGCTGAATGACTTAAAAACACATTCATTCAACAGGTGTGACTGGCGGCTGTGTGTCCAGGAGGCATGTGCTACAGTGGGCGGCACTGCGTCTGCAGCCACACAGGCCTGGGTTCAAATCCCAGCTCCGCCACTTACAAGCTATGTGACCTTTCTGAAGTGACTAAATAATAACATTTACCTTTTTTTTTTTCCCCCTTTTGGGCTACCAAGTATCAAACTCTCTGCTATGATTATTCCCATTTTACAGGCTAGGACATAGGACACTATCTCAGAGAGGCCAAGTAACTTGCTCAAACAGTCTGCCAATGGTGGAACCAAGACTCAATCCTCAGGTCTGTGTGACTCCAAAGACATCTTGTCCCTATCTTCTGTCTCTGTCTTTGCTCCACTACTCAGCATCATTAAGCTTCAATTTTCTTGGGTAAAGAATGAGAATTATGATATCTGCATCAAAGACTGGTGATCAAAGGCAGAAAGGGCAGGTGAGACCGGCTCTGGGCCTGGCACACAGTCAGGGTTGATTTCTCAACTTTCTACCCCCAGGCACAACCAGATGTTGATTCCAGATCTTCACTCAAGAGTAAACGGATGGGGTGGGGGGAGGGGTATTAAGTAGGTGACAGAAAATGGAGAAAAGAGATGAGGACAAGAGAGTATTATCAAAGATCAACTTTACCAAGCCCACAGCTTTGTTTCAGATCCAATCAGGACAGAGCAACCCCTAAAGAGTCTAAGACTCCCTTGGTGGCTCAGATGGTAAAGAATCTGCCTGCAATACAGGACACCTGGGTTCAATCCCTGGGTTGGAAAGATCCCTTGGAGAAGGAAATAGCAACCCACTCCATTATTCTTGCCAGGAAAATCCCATGGACAGAGAAGCTTGGCAGGCTTCAGTCCATGGGGTCGCAAAGAGTCAGACACGACTGAGCCCGCATGCATGCAAAGAGTCTAAGACTCAGAGATTATGGGGCCCCAAGAATCCATCAAGAGGTCGGAAGGTTGAGCTAACATAGGAGCCCCAGATGACGGAGCACATGGCTGGCAGATGAGGGTCTCTTTACTATAATGTCATTAGCGAGCTGTTGTGTGACAGGGATAAAAGATAAAACACAGTATCCACCAGCCCTCACTGGGCCCCACCTTCTTTAGAAGGACAGATCATTTGGAGCTTGGCCAGCTATGGACCTTTGTTGTGCTGAAAAGAAATGGTGTTCTCTGTGCTGAGCCAGAAACAGAAAACAGATCATGGGCCAGAGGTTCACTAATATTTACTGCACTCCTCTGGGGTGCTGGGCTCTACTCTAGGGCTGGGACTCAGCAGTGGAGGAGTGAGAGACTCAGTCCTTGCCCTTTGGTGGAGACGTTCGGGATGTGGGCAAGAAAGATGTCCAAGATATATTGCTGGTGGCAAAGAACAAAATCTGCCAAAGAGACGCAGAGGCCAAATCATGGGTGTCAAACCTTGTCAAGGAGTTTGGATGACGTCCTGTTGGCAGTGGCAGCCTGAGAACAGTATGGAGGATCCACTTGAAGGGCTTAAGCCTGGAGGCAAGGGATTCAGCCAGGACAGCCTTGCCTCTGGGGCTCTGACTGCTTCTGGAGTGTCCCTTAGCCCTTTGAATGCACTGTTGAGGTGATAATCTTCCCAGCTGGGATCACCAAATTGGAAACCACTCTCAGAAGGCTGTGACTGGTAATAACTCCACTTCAGAAAGATGGAGTTTGTCAAAATACATGCCTGACAAGTGCAATTGAATATTTAGAAAGAAAAGGAAAACAATCGTAAATTAATTGGAATAATCATCTGTAATCACAATCTAGATGAAAAGATTTTCAATAACAATTTCAAAAGGACACATGCAGAATGGACAGGATTAAGCTTCCCAGGCCACTCGCTACAGTTCACTATGAATGCTTAAACAGTTGGTGAGATCTAAAACCCCTTCTGTAGCATCACATAAGACAGATACTGTGAGTTTTCTATCAGACAGAAAAAAAAAAAAAACAAAAACCCTCCAGTTAGGCTGATTTGATTTTCTATCTCTGAAATGCAGTAATTGGTTCTTATATCCCCAGCTCCTGTCTCTGAGCTATCCCTGGATAGTTTTTAAAGCAGGTTTAAGCTTTATATTTTCTTCTGAGAAGTCAAGTTCAAGCTCCCCACCCTCAACAAGTTCCTGCAAGAACCCAGGAGTAGGAGCAGCTGGTTTTGCTCTAAGTCCTATTACCATTCTTGATATTTGCAGAAGGAGGTGGCTCTTCCAGTGGATGGGCTTGGACAACATTACCTGTAAAGTCAATAATCTGCTTGTGTGACCTAACTCCATCCCAAACGCACGGATTCCATTTTGAAGCAGGTTCTGCTGTTGTTCAGTCACTCAGTGATGTCTGACTCTTTGCAACACCACGGACTGCAGCACTCCAGGCTTCCCTGTCCCTCACCATCTCCCAGAGTTTGCCCCCAAGTTCATGTCCACTGAATCAGTGATGCCATCTAAACCATCTCATCCTCTGCGACCCGCTTCTCCTTTTGCCTTCAAAAAGTCAGCTCATTGGAAAAGACTCTGATGCTGGGAAGGACTGAAGGCAAAAGGTTCTGCTGAGCTTGGCATAACAGAACCAAGGGATGTGAAGTCTGAGAAAAATCAAAACCCCTTCTAGGGATTTTCTTCATTGTAAGACAATATCGAAACTGATTCTTCCCCAAGTTTCCCTGAGGGTCTGGATCAGACCTCAACGATATACAAGGAGGTAAGTAGGTAGCCCTGTGGGAAACTTCAAGAGCCCAGGGGCATGCAGGGCCTAGACAGACGCAGTCCTGGGACTGGCTTACTCAGGCCCCATGCTACTGACCCCCTTGCTCTGTAGCTGCTGTTCAAAAAATCAGCACATCGTGGCTCATACATTTCTGAGAAGACAGCCACTAAAAGTCTCTTCCCTGCTCTTTGTTGTCATTCCTCTCTCAGAGACTACAACCATCTTCACCAATTTGACTCATATCTGACTCTCAACCCTCTGCTTCCATCAGTTCATCTCAACTAGTACCTGCTGAACTCAACACGTGCCCAGACATTTCACCAGACTCTGGTGTCTCACAGATAGTTACAGTCTGTATTACCCCACAGGTACTCATATTTAGTCAGAGAGTCAGATGTAAAAATCACTGCAGTCCTTATAAATCAAGTCATCCCTGTGGTCCAGTCTCAGAATAACATTAGACTGACAGAAATCATCTTCAACACTTGTAAGTTACTAGAAACTAATTTAAACCCTTTACTTGACTCTTTAGAGACAAGCAAAGGCAGTTCCATTCATAATCCACTACAACATTTTACAGTCTCCCTAGAGCCTGTATTAGTAATCTGGAAATTAATTAGTAATTACTGAATTAGTAATCTGGAAAACCAAATTATGGGCATATGAGAAATCAGAGGAAAAGTTCAACGACATGGAAGATGATGGATTAAAGAGGATGAGTCTGGAGGAAGGAAATTCAGTTAGGACTATTACACTCTCTAATGGCAGGAGGGGATGAAAACCTCAACTCAAACAGTAAGGTAGGGATGGGTTGAACAGGATGGATTGAAGAGATATTTAGGGGAGAAGGGAGGGAGAGATTCAGGAGGAGATGCCCACAGTCCTGCAGAATCAACTGCAGTCCAACTTTTCCACATGGAAGTTGCTCAGGTCACCTTAGACTCAGCACATCCAAACTGAGCTGATATTACCTTCAATGCAGTTCTCCTACCTGGCTCTGTCAAGTATGTCAGTCAGCCCATGAACTTTCTAGCCTCTGGTCTTAAAAAATGTTTGTGAGTTATTTCCTTTCCCTTTTCCTTCTTTCCCAATAATCAAGTCTGACACTAAACTTTGTCATTTTTTCCTTTTATACATCTTCCCAAGTAGCTCTTTGCTCTCCTTTTATGCTCCCATTAGTGAGGTCCAGCTCACCTCTCCTCTAGATGATTGCAAAGGCAACAACTGGCCTCCTTGATTGTAGTCTCTCTCCACTGTCCAGAACATCCATATCATGATAGAAAGATAAGTCTTCCCAACACGTGGCTTCCTTCCTTGCATCACATTGCCACACTACATCAGATCCAAACACCTCTGCTGGCTCTAAAGGGCTCAGCCGTGTGGGCTCAGTCATTATGCAGCTTGGTTCTAACTACGCATCTTATCCTCCAGACAGGCGGATGTCCTTCTGTTCCCCGTAAGTGCCAGTCTCATGCCCACCTCGGTGATACTGCTGGGGGTGATCTCTTCCCCGCAGGGGTCTCCCTCCCTCCCTCAACTTTCCAACCTGGTGAGGAGGCAACACAGACCTGTGCTTGCTCAACAACATCCACACCTGGTGTCAACATTAACCAGCTCAGCACTAAATGACTCCTTCTTATTCCAAGTGCCAAAGGTTTCTCTCCCTAGCTCAGATGCTCACTCTCCAGGGAATGAAGTCTGTCACTGTGCCCAGCTACCTCTGCTAACCTAAGAAGAGGAAAGATCTCAAGGGAGGTTTGGCATTTTCATTTTTGCTGTCATTTTAAGAAAAACACTATGTTTTTCTAATGTAAATCATGGGAAATATAACAGTAATTTTGGAAGAAATTTGCACACAATTCTAATTCATTTCATAACATACTTTATTTAAAATGAAATGATAACTTAGGTTTAAGTCATATAACCTCTCGGAAAACAAGAATTTCACAATCTCTGCAAACTATAGTGGATATAGTCAATTTTTTTTCCTTTATCAGAGTTTTTAAAGGTATTAAAAAGAATCAGGAGGGAGTTTCTATTTATAGAGAGCCCATCACATGTCAGGCACTGACTAGTTGCTTTCTTTTAAGCCTCTCTACTCTACTAAGATAGGTACAAAGGTATTTTTTTTTTCTTTAAAATTGACTTCTATTTAAAAGATATGCTTACAAATAGCACTTGGGTATGAAGTTGAAGAATTGCACTTTAAAGTCTAATGGAAATTAAAAGTACTTCAATTGCCACATTTTGGCTTTTAAAAGAAACTAATGAAACATCATTTTAGAAAGTTGCCTAGTAAAATAAAGATGTGAGATTTCACAAGCAATTTTAGGAATAAATTTGAATAAATTAAGATACAGAAAAATGTAAGTGTTCATCACAGTTGAATACATCGTGGCATATAATCAAGCAAATGTCAAACAGTGTTTACATATTTCATGTATTGAAAGGTTGAGGCAGAGCACAATGTGTCAAATGAGGAGCCTATAAACAGTGTAACAGGAGGAACATGTAGGCAATATTTCCTTTCTATCAGAGGTTACTAGAGAGTTCCCTGCACCCTCTCAGACCCCATGCTCCCCATACCCTGCAGTCCAGTTTGTTTAAGCATAAAATTATCAACCCTTTCTCATTTTAAAATGATATATTCTTCATCAGAGATTCTCTCCCTGACCTACCGAGTAGCCCTGAAGCTCCTTTGACAGAACCTAAGATTCTACACCACTGCAGTGGGCCTGTCCCCCACTATTTCAGTAAATTTTTTTCTCAGCAACCTCACCCTCCCACCTTCAGACTGGGTGATCTGAGTTAGAATCTGTGACCAACGGCAAAGCCAGTCAGCACTCTGCTTTCTCAGGGACCATGTGATTGGCTCAGGGGCATCACAGGACCCAGGTCAGTAACTCTCAGGACCTCTGCAGGAGCTAATGGAAGAGGCTCTCTTTCCCACTGGACTGGACTCTGGGAGCTTTGACATTGGGCTGTGCCAGTGCAAGGGAAGTCACTTTCTGAGAATGGAGCCCACACAGAAGAAGGGACTTCAGACATGGAAAGGGAGACATGGGGTCCCTGACATCATGTGAGCCTTGAACCCAGCCTCATCCCCAGACAGTCCTACACTTGGCCTTTCTGTTACCTGAACCAATACAGTACTTACCTACTATTTTTTGGTGAGGCGAGGGGGGCAGAACAGTTTATTTTACTTATATATTTTTGGCTGTGCCATGCCTCATGTGAGACCTTAGCTCTCTGATTGAGGATCAAATCCATGCCCTATGCATGGGAAGCTTGGAGTCTTAACCATTGGACTGCCAGGGAAATCCCCTACAGTCCTTTCTTTTGCTTAGAGTTTTACCTTGGTAGATGTTGATTTTTTTTATTACTTGTCACCAAAAGTGTCCTAACCGATGCACAGCGTAGACCACAAGCTTTGCACTTCAATAGCACTCAAGTTCTGCAGTACCTGGACACCAACTCATAAAAGATTCTCTCTTGTTTGAGCTAACGCTAGGATCTGCACTGGAGTTCAGACATGTCAGGACAAATGGGGTCCGGGGCGGGGGAACTAGCAGCATATTTGTATTATCCTCCCCAAAATAACTTGCCCTAAGGGGAGAGGAGCCAGGCCCAGTGGGCGTCACCCAGGAAGGAGAAGAGCCAAGCCTCAGGGCTGGAGGGGAGGAGAGGAGCAATTTTAAAAAGAATTCATCCCTTTATCCCTGAGCTCTGTCTTCTGTCCTCAACCTGACCCCAGAGAGCACAAGCAAAAATTAAGAAAGCTGCTGGTCAAACACTTATCTTAAGTCATAGTGTACAAACCACACTACAGGGGGCCCCTCTGAAACTACATCTTAACACACAAAGGGGAGAGAAGTCTTCTTTCCTACTTTGTAACATAACTCTGCTCATTCTGGACATCCCGCGAGAGCAGGGTTTCTCAAACTCAGCACTGTGCCGTTTGGGGGTGGACAATCTCTGCCTGCTGGGACTGTCCTGGGCACTGCAGGGTGTTTGGCACACCCCTGGCCTCTACGCTCTAGACGCCCACAGCACCCGCCCCCTAGTGGTGACATTCCCAAACGTCTCCAGACCTTGTTCCCAGGGCTCGGCTGTGCTTGGTCGCCCAGTTGTCCCGGACTCTTCGCAGCCCCACGGACTACCGCCCGCCAGGCTTCTCTGTCCACGGGTAGTCCCCAGGCGTTTTGGCACCAGGATCTGGGTTTCGTGGGAGACAATTTTTTCACGCATGGGGGGATGGGGTGGAGATGGTCTCGGGATCATTCAAGTCATTACATTTATTGTGCACTTTATTTCTATTATTATTATATCAGCTCAATCTCAGATCATCAGGCATTAGATTCTGGACGTTGGGTAAATTGCCTAGTTGAGAACCACAGCTTTAGAGTCTTAGTGGTTGTGGCAATAACTAAAAGGGGACTTCAGTGCCCACTAGAAGTGACGCCCAGTTGCAAAAATAAAGGTGCCTGGAAGATATGCCAGTGCCTGCCCGGGATATGGGTGTCTGTGTGTGGGGAGGGTGGGGACTGCAAGTGAGGGGGCAGTTTCTAAAACAGAAAGTAAAAAAAAATCCCAAACGAAAATAAGACCCCGTCTTAGCAGAATAGCAGCTGGCTAGTCCTACCCTGATGAAGAAGGCAATGGCAACCCACTCCAGTACTCTTGCCTGGAAAATCCCGTGGATGGAGGAGCCTGGTGGGCTGCAGTCTGTGAGGTCGCACAGGGTCGGACACGACTGAAGCGACTTAGCAGCAGCAGCAGTCCTACCCTGAGGACCCCCTGAAATACTTTGGGAGATGGCAAAGGGCTGGGAGACCGAGAGAACAAGTAAGTAGTGGTGAGAAGCAGTGAGATATGCTCTTTGTTCTTCTTGTGAGCCCCTCTGTACCGAGAGGCCAGTGAAATCTGAGGACCTTTGGATTAAATCTGGAAAATGCCATAACTTTGAATTATACCAAATAACGTTGGCTAAAGATGACCCACGACTATTCTCTCAGTCACAAGTAAATTTACATACAGCCACAGGGAATAAACTCCAGCTTCTATTTTTGGGGCTTGGATGTTCCAGTATGTGTACTGAAAGAAGAGAATGCAGGATGGTGTTTCCTAGGAAAATTTAACCACGAGTCTCCAGGAAAACAGGAAGATTAGCTTGGGTGAAAAGGAGGCATTGAGACAGACAGAAAATAATTCCTACTGGCAATAGAAGCAGAGTTTGGTGACAAGAAGAAAAGCCTCTCGGGATTTTCAAAAGGAATTAGATTCATTGATTCACCACATTTTCCTTGGCCTCTTACGTCTGATGATGAGTTGTCAAGAGAACTGGCTTTGCCGTCAGACAGAGCTGGGGTCCAAGCCTATTTGTTAACCTATTTGTTAAATGATCTTGAGTAAGTTACTTCTCTAAGGGTCAGTTTCCTCATCTAATAAAGCAGCTAGAGGAGGCTGGACACTTAGGAGGTGCCTTACCACATGCTAGCTGACCTTCCACAAAGGGAAGTAGAGGGTGACTCCTGGACATTCTTTCCGTGGACAGTGATCACTGGGTGCTATCACTATCACAGCCCCTGTAGTGGGGATCACAGACCAGTGAGGCTGGTCCCTGCCCCAAAGAAGCTTGACATCTTACTCTTCGATCCCACTGAACAAATGTTTAAATTACATGCAGGTACGGAACTGGGCATTTGGGCTATAGTGAGTGCTAACACAGGACCCTGGCAACAAGGAGAAGAAAGAAAAGGAGAAAAAGGAAAGTGAGGCTGGGTCCCACTCTTCAGGCATGTAATAAGTGGGAAAGGAGATAATGTGATGAACTCAAAAATGTCCATACCACAGGGTCTTGTATTTCAAGTTCAAAGCCCTTTGCACATTTGTGTCTATTTTACTAATGACTCGGCTACTGTTTGTCTCCAGTGTTAGAAGATATTCCCCATAAAGGCAGAAACTGTGTCTCTCTTGCTCTACACTATACTTTTAGCACCAGGCATTTAGAAGACACTCAGAAATAGTGTACATCTTGATATGATACTATACACAGAAAATCCTAAAGATGCCCCTGGAAAACTACTATAGTTCTTTAATGAATTCGGTAAACTTGCCAGATACAAAATTAATATAAAAATGTTGCCTTTCTATACACTGACAATGAACTATCAGAAAGAGAAACTAAGGAAACTATCCCATTTACTATCACGTCAAAAAGAATAAAATACCTAGAAATAAACTTACCTCAGGAGGTAAAAGACCTGTACTCAAAAAAACTATAAAACAATGATGAAACAAATTGAATATGACATGAGCAGATGGAAAGATATACCATGTTCTTGTGTTAGAAGAATTAATATTGTTAAAATAGCCATACTACCCAAGGCAACCTAAAGATTCAATGCAATCCCTATCAAAATACCAACAGTATTTTTGACAGAACTAGAACAAATAATTTTAAAATTTTGTATGGAAACACAGAAGACCATGAATAGACAAAACAATCTTGAGAAAAAACAAAGCTAAAGGAATCACACTCCCAGATTTCAGACTATACTACAAAGCTACAGTAATCGAACCAGTATGATACTTGAAACTCTTAGAAGAGGACTTAGGCAAAACCTTCTCTGGCATAAATCACACCAATGTCTTCTTCAATCAGTCTCCCTGAGCAATAGAAATAAAGGCAAAAGTAAACAAATGGGACCTAATCAAACTTATAAGCTTCTACACAGCAAAGGAAACTATAAACAAATGAAAAGACAACCGATGGACGGGGAGGAAATAACTGCAGGTGAAATGACTGACAAGGGTTTAATTTCCAAAATACACAGAAAGCTCACACTACTCAATAACAAAGAAGCAAACAACACAACTGAAAAATGGACAGAGGACCTGAATAGACATTTTTTCAAAGAGGAAATGCAGATGGCCAACAGGTACATGAAAAGACGCCCAGCAACTCTAATCATCAGGGAAATGCAAATCAAAATCACAAGGAGCTATCACCTCACACCTGTCAGAATGCCTATCATCAAAAAGAATGCAAATAACAAATGCTGGCAAGAATGTGGAGAAAAGGAAACCATTGTACACTGTGGGAATGTAAATTGGTGCAGCCACTGTGGAAAACAGTATGGAAGTTTCTCAAAAAAATAAAAACAGAACTACCATATGACTCAGCAATTCCACACCTGGGTATATATCAAAAAAACCTGAAAATATTAATTCAAAAGATACATGCACCCAGTGTTCATAGTCACATTATTTACAATTGCCAAGCAACCTAAATGTCCACGAATAGATGAAGGGTTAAAGAAGATGTGGTGTGTATATATGTATATGTGTTTATACATATATATATATATATGGAAAGGAATACTACTCAATTACAAAAAAGAACAAAATTTTGCCATTTGCAGCAACATGGATGGACTTGGAGGGCATTACCCTAAGTGAAATAAGTCACAGAGAGACAAATACTGTATGATATAACTTATATGTAGAATCTAAAAAATACAGCAAACTAGTAAATATAACAAAAGTGAAACAGATTCACAGATATAGAGAACAAATTAGTAGTTATGGGGAGATGGAAGGGGGGAGAGGATATATAAGGGAAGGGTAGGGGCTTAAGAGGTACTATTATGTACAAAATAAGCTACAAGGACATACTGGTCAACACAGGGAATATGGCCAATGTTTTATAATAACTATAAATGTAGTATAATCTTTAAAAATTGTGAATCACTATGTTGTACACCTGTAATTTATATAAATATATTATACATCAACTATACTTCAATAAAGAAAGCCAAGCACTGAAGAATTGCAGTCTATGGGTCACAAAGAGCTGGACATGACTGAACAACTGAACTGATACTTTAATTAAAAACAAAAAGAAATAGTGTACATCGAGAATCCCAAATAGCACATTTCTGTTTCTGAAATGAAAGTATATTTAAAAATTGATGTCATATTTAATCTGCTCAACGCTTTCTCCTTTTTTAAAAAAAGAAACTTTATTTGGCTGCACCACATCTTAGTTGCAGCATCTGAACTCTTAGCTGCCTCATGGGGAATCTAGTTTCCCGGCCAGGGATTGATCCCAGGCCCCCTGCACTGGGAGCATGGACTCAGCCACTGGACCACCAGGGAAGTCCCTCTCCTTCTTAAAAGCCATTATAAACTGGATCTCACAACCTGCAGAGTTCTTAGAACTGCAGAGAGGTGTTTCCGAGCTAACTGAACAACGCAGGCAGGGAGCGGCACCCTGCTGCAATCTCTCCTCCTTTCAGAGGTGAGCGATGGGTGTCCACCCCAGTTCTAGTGCCCCCCAAAGTTCAGGGATTGAACCCCATCATTCAATCCTTTCTAAGAAAGACACTATTTCCCACAGGTGAATTTGGGAAGGAGAAGGAAACAGACGCATATTTAAGGCAGGTGTACCTAATAAAATAGACCTCGGGGAAAACCACCATATGGTGGCTTTGGAACTGCCGTCCTGAGATAGTCCCAGGAGGTAGGATGTGCTCCATTAAATGCAGCTGACCTTCAAGAACAGAGTCCCAGCAGGGGAAGGATACACACCTGGTTCTTGATGGAAGGCACTCTGTTTTCCCAGACCATGTGTGAGGCAGTAATGCAGGCCAGCTGGGTGCAGAAGCCCCGGCATAAACTAAAATATTATGCCTTATTAGGGGAAAACATTCTTCAGTAAATGATGTTGAGGGAGAACTGGATATCCACATGCAAAAGAATGAAACTGGACCCCTGATTTACTTCACTCATGAAATTTGAAATGGATTAAAGACTTCAATGTAAGACCTGAAACTGTAAATCTCCTAGAAGAAAACATGGGAGGAAAGCTCCTTGACATGAGTCTTTGTTCGATGTTTTGCATCTGACAGCATAAGCACAAGCAATAAAAGCAAAAATAAAGAGAGATTACATCAAGCTAAAATTCTTCTGCACAATAAAGGAAAATATCAGCAACATGAAAAGGCATGTGGGAGAAAATAATGGGAGAAAATAATTTGCAAATCATGTATCTGAAAAGGGGTTAATATCTAAAATATATAAGGATTTCACATAGCTTGATAGTAAAAACACAACCCAATTTAAAAATGGGCACAAGATCTAAATAGACATTTTCCCAAATGGCCAACAGGTACATGAAAAGGGGCTCACCATTGCTAATTATCAGGAAAATGCAAATCAAAACCACAATGAGATATCACCTCACACCTGTTAGAATGGCTATTATTTAAAAAAATGTTGGTGAGGATGTAGAAAAAGGTAACACATTCACTGTTCATGGCACTGTAGATTAGTACAGCCATTCAGGAAAACAGTATAGAGTTTCCTCAAAATACTGAAACTAGAACTACCATATATTCCAGCAATTCCACTTATGGTTATAGAGCTGAAGGAAATTAAATCACTATCTTGAAGAGATATCTGTACCCTCATTCATTGCAGCATTACTCACTATAGTCAAGATATGGAAACAATAAAAGTCCATTGCTAGATGAATGGATAAAAAAATGTAGTGTATTTATATACATATACTATGGAATATTATTCAGTCATAAAAAGGAAGAAATCCTGGAGGAGGAAATGGCAACCCACTCTAGTATTTTTGCCTAGAGAATCCCATGGACTGAGGAGCCTGGTGGGCTACAGTCCATGGGGTTGCAAAAAGTCAGACACAACTGAGCGACTAATACTTTTATTTTCTTTATGTACTGTGTTTGCAGTGTTCTGAATTAGCTGAGGAAATTGAATTGTGGACTTTTGACGTTATGATCAAATTACGTTAACATGGGTTCTTTAGCTTTTGAAATGACTTACTTTGTTTTAGAGAGGTAGGAACCAGTCATTCTTTGATTCTTGAAATGTTGGATGGAATCCTGAACCGCAGATGCCTGCCATTTTCCTTTTCGCTAAGGTTCTCAAAGCTATTTTTACTCTGGAATCAAGTATTGTAAATTGTCTTTATTTTATTTTAATGGCCTCCCACAATGATTGTTTCTAGCAGCCCGTTTTATAAAGTTCTGGGCCTGGAGTTCCCTAAGAACTGCATGTTCCCTTCAATTAGGAATATACACTAGAAGAAGGTGTATGTTCCGTGCAGTTTCAGAGCAATAAGCACAGCCGGAACATGCATAAAAGTTAAGACTTGGGTGCTGAACCTTTTGGTAGCATCGATGATTTTTTTTTAATGATACATAGAAGCAAAAGGACTAAATTCTACTTAAAAAGACACACAAAACACTAATTTCTTATTTAAATCGATGACCTTCCCATGTATTCAAAATGGAACAAAAAGCCCAAACTCATCATTTCTATTAACATTGCTTTTTTAAAAAAATCATATCTTTCAAATGTCAGAAACAATGGTATGAAGTGCCCTTATCTACTCAAACCTAAGGAAGAACATTTTTATAAAGTGTTACACGGGAAATGATTAGGTTTCAATTTTGTAGTAGTTTAAAAGTGCTACATACTACTTGAAATTATTGTTTACAGATTAGTGACACAGGCTGGAGGGAGGATCCAGTCGGCTGATTTCCGGATGCCCTCACACATACAGTACTTCCAAACTCAAGTCCAGCCATAAGCTATTTTGCTAACATGTCAGAGTAATCTGTATTTTTGTATGTGATTTCTACTTTTATAGACTTGTTTTAAAATAAAACATTTTTATAAAAATGAAAAAAAAAGGAAGAAATCCTACAATTTGTGACATGTATGAGTCTTGAGGGTGTTATGCCAAATAACTCAGACAAAGAAAGACAAACATCATATGATCTCATTTACATGTGGAATCTAAAAAAAAGAGAACTGAATTCATAGAAACAGACAGTAGATTGGGAATTATCATGGGTGGGGGTGCGGAGTAAATGTCAAATTTCCAGTTATACAATGAATAAGTTCTGGGGATTTAATGTATATCTTCATGACTATATAGTTAACAATATCATATTATATAATTGAGAGTTGCTAAGAGAGCAGATCATGAAAGTTCTCACCACAAAAAAAGTTAACTGTATGGACATGTTAACTAATCTTATTGCAGTAATCATCTTGCAATATATACATATATCAAATCATGTTGTACAACTTAAACTTGTATGTTACATAGGTTTACGTTATACATCAATTATATCTAAATAAAGCTGGGAAAAAAATGTGCTTTATTAGTACCCCTGAGGTTAAACCCTATGTTCAAAAGTACCCTTCAGATACAGAATTTTTTCACAATGCATTAGAAAGGATCAGTATACTTATTATAGTTAAACCTATTACGCTTATCAGTATATATACTGTAATAGTATAATGAGTTGAATTGTGTCCCCCCAAATTCATATATTGAAGTCCTAATCCCCAGAACCTCAGAATCTGGTTTGGAGGTTGTGGCAGATGGAACTAGTTAGCTTAATTAGTTAAGATGAGATCATTGTCCTAATCCAAGATAACTGGTATCCTTATAACAAGGGTAAATTTGGACACAGACATACACACATAGGGAGAAACCAAATAAAGGCACAAGTCAAGGTGATGCTTCTGCAAGCTAAGGAACCCAAAAGATTGCCAGCAAACTACCAGAAGCTAAGAGAGAGACATGGGACAGATTCTCCCTCACCGCCCATAGAAGGAACCACCCTGCCGACACCACGATCTTGGACTTCGAGATCTTCAGAACTGGGAGAGAATAAATTCTTGCTGCTTTTCAGTTTGGGTTTTTTAATTATTTATTTACTTAATCTATGGCTGCACTGGGTCTTTGCTACGCACGGGCTTTCTCTGGTTGGAGCGAACGGGGGCTACTCTCTAGCTGCAGTGCGTGGGCTTCTCTTGTTGAAGAGCAGGGGCTCCAAGGCACGTGGGCTTTAGTAGTGGCGGCACGCGGGCTCAGGTGCCCCTTGGCATGTGGAATCCTCCTGGACCAGGAATCCAACCCGTGTTCCCTGCACTGGCAGACGGTTTGCCCACCACTGGACCACCAGAAGAGAAAGTAAAAGTCCCTCAGTCATGTCCAACTCTTTTCGACCCCATGGACTGCAGCCTGCCAGGCTCCTCCGTCCATGGGATTTTCCAGGCAAGAATACTGGAGTGGGGTGCCATTGCCTTCTCCGCACCTGAATTGCAGGCAGATGCTTTATCGTCTGAGCCACCAGGAGTGATGGACCACTGGGGAAGTTCCAATTCTTGTTGTTTTAAGTGATCCTGTCTCTGGTACTTTGTTGCAGCAGCCCTGGAAAATTAGCACACTTAGTATCAAAGAGAAAGGACTAGTAGAAATCAGAGGGAGTGACAGGTGACTGAATCCTTTCTCAATGGCCCTGCGTGGAGGAAGAAAGAGTAAACTCCCCAGATCACTCACTGAGGAAGCTGTGATCACAGTGTCATCACTTGGTTTTGAGGCCAGGGACAGGGCCCCATGCACCACTCTCAAGCACCGTTTTGTTTTTGTTTTTGTAAGGAATTTAGCTCACACAGGAACAAAGAAATGTATTGACAAACTTCAGACTTTGATCAATTAAGGAGATAAAGGAGGTATGTTACAACTTTGGGATAACCACTACAATAGAAAGAGAATGCAAAAGCTCCAAACTAGAATTCAGGAAAACATCAGAAGTGAGAAAAAACAACAACCTAGAAGCTGAGAAGAGGTGGGGGAAATAGAGAAGCTGGGAGAAGAAAATTTGAAGAATTCCACTGGTCCATTTCTCAGCGGAAGTAGGAGGCACCATGCTCCCCTGAGAGGAAGGGGCCCGAGACGGATGGGAATGGCGGCCTGCAGAGGCGGGTGAAGGTTTGGAGGGTCAATGAAAGGAATGGGAGACGAGGCCAACCTAGACTGAGTCAGAGGATCGATTTGCAGTCATCAGGACCTGGCTGAGGATTAAAATCATGGTTTTGGAGGACAGCCAATCAGCTATAAAAGACTAAATCAGGCAGAAAGTTGCTTGGTGCAAACATTCAGTTCAGTTCAGTCGCTCAGTCGTGTCCGACTCATTGCGACCCCATGAATCGAAGCACGCCAGCCTCCCTGCCCATCACAAACTCCCAGAGTTTACTCAAACTCATGCCCATCAAGTCGGTGATGCCATCCAGCCATCTCATCCTCTGTCGTCCCCTTCTCCTCCTGTCCCCAATCCCTCCCAGCATCAGGGTCTTTTCCAGAGAGTCAACTCTTTGCATGAGGTGGCCAAAGTATTGGAGTTTCAGCTTCAGCATCAGTCCTTCCAATGAACACCCAGGATCCTGGGTGCAAACATTATCAGAACACAAAGAAGGAGAAGGTGTTGAGGCTGTTCCAGCCAGGCTTTGGAGCCGTGAAGCCCAGGACAGGAAGATTGCTCTAGGCTGTGTCATGACACGTGTGCCCTCCCTTTAGAGAGGGCTGGATAAAAAACTGAGACATTCTTATGACTCAGATCCTGCTTTGATTACTCTCTAGAGGCAGCTCTACGTCAGGCAAGCTGTAAATCAACTGAGCAAATGACAGCTCTCTGAGCAGATGGGTCTCCCAGGCCTGCCCCCTACCCCCATGGCCTTCTACTGTCAGCAGCCCAAGAGTTACCAGTTCTCTTGGGATGAGTCACCACTTCTGGTTGTCCCTCTCATCTAAGTTGATTCTCCTTGGCTTCAAGTTCAGAGGTGACTTCTCACTGTGTTTTTTGTCCATCATCCCTACGTACAGCTCATTTTGAATCCTCTGGGCCTGTTTGAAAGGAACAAAGGGTGGCAGAAGGTAGCACGGATGGAAGGACATACGGACAGAATCCCACAGTCCCCAGCTGTGTGACTAAGCCTCTGTGAGTCAGCATTTTCTCACTCATAAATTAGGGCTTGAATGCTGGGAGACTGAATGAGATAATCTATAAAGCACCTATTTTACTGTCTGACCCATGGTAGGCCCTCAGTAAATGGCAGATGTCTTCCTCCGTAGCTCTCAAGGTTTTGACCAGAATTCTGATTGGAGCCATGGTGTGGTAGGCAGAATAATGCCCCCACCCCCAAATATGATTTAAATAATGCTCTGCTCTTTTTTAAGATTTTTTTTTTATGTGAACCATTTTTTAAAAATCTTTATTAAATTTGCTACAATATTGCTCCTGTTTTATGTTTTTGGGTTTGTTTTTGTTTTTTTTGTTTTTTGTTTTTTTTTAGCCACAAGACGTGGGATTTTAGCTCCCCAACCTGGGATGGGACCCATACCCCCTGCATTGGGAGGTGAAGTCTTTTTTAATTTTTCCTTTGGGAGATGAAGTCTTAACCACTGGACCATAAGGGAAGTCCCTGTTCTTAATCTCCATAAGTAATAGGGTGTTCCCTAATACATATAATTCCATAATACACTTACTCCCCTGCAAATGTATTAGGTTACCTGGCAAGGGGGAATTAAGGTTGCAGATGGACTCAAGGTTACTAACTCCAATTAAGGTTGCTATTTTAAGCTGATTGTAAAGTAGATTATCCTGGATTATCCAGTGTAATCACAAGAGTCCTTAAAAGTAGGAGGAGACAGAAGAATAAGACTTAAAGGATGATGTGTTTGCAAAAGGAAGGCACAGAGATGAAATTTCATTGACTTTGAGGATGGAAGAAGAGGCTTTATGAAGAAGAGGTTTATGAACCAGTGTGGGCAGCCTCTAGAAGCTGGAGAAGGAACTCTCCCCTAGAGTACTCAGAAAGGAACCCAGCCCTGCTGACACTTCAGTCCAGTAAGACACCCTCCCCTCCACCCCATCAGCTTTTAACCTACCAACTGGAAGGTAATAAACTATGTTGTTTAAACTGCTACATATATGGTAATTTGTTACAATAGCAACAGGAAATGAATATACCTGGTGTCATGGCAGTTTTTCCATCCAGACCACATGGGAATTCAGTTAGTATCTAACAGTCCTCTGCAACCTTAGGTATTCCAACACCACCACCATGACTTCTATGCCTGGGACCAATTTGAGTCATTAACCATACACTTAGTTTAGTGGGAAGTATGGAGCAGGGGTGATAGGGCTGGGTAGGTAGTCACCCCAAGATCTGTGTTTGTAAAAGAATTGACCACTTCTAGCGATTCTGTGGTGACTGTGTTGTCCAGCCACTAAGTCAGGTCCAACTGCAAGCCCATGGACTGCAGCACATCAGGCCTCCCTGTCCTTCACCATCTCCCAGAGTTTGCCTAAGTTCGTGTCCATTGAATCGGTGATGCCAAGCAACCATCTCATCCTCTGTTGCCCCCTTCTCCTTTTGCCTTCAATCTTTCCCAGCATCAGGGTCTTTCCCAATGATTCGGCTCTTCACATCAGGTGACCAAAGTACTGGAACCGTACTGAACCCTAAATGGCCCACCTGTTGCAGGAACCTCCTGACACCCAGATCAGGGAGGCTCTCCCACTGGTCCCTATTTTCTACTTGACTTCTCCCTGGGCCCTGCAGCGAGTCATGAGGAAGGAGGGAAGAGCTTGAAGGGTGCTGAAGCTGGAAGCCTCCTTCCTTGAACTGCTACTGTGTGTGAGGCTGATGCTCTGCATCTAAAATACTTTGGAAACAGCCCCTGTGCCAACCAGGCCTGCACTCTGCCAAAATGTTTTGGAGGTTAGCATTCAAACCACAGTTCCAGAGGCTGTATCTTCCCCATAGCCAAGCACGTGAGCCCTGGAGCAGACAGCCCGGAAGACCCAGATGCAGGTTCGTGTGTAGTCAGCTCCCTAAGGACATAATGACTAGTAACAATGAGCCACTGGCATTGCCGGGCTCTGAGCGCTGCGCGGTCGCTTCCTCTGCCTTGGGCTTCACTGTCTTCCATTCTCCATCTTCTAACGGCATTCCTCCAGCTAACCCACCCTGTCCTACCTTTGACTTCATCTCTTAGTTATAAATCTGCTCCTCTCTCCCCCTTGTTTTAAACAACTTCCCAATTCTGCATCCCTCTCTCTCATCATTCTCTCCTGGGCTGCCAGGAATCCCAGGACCTGGCCTGGGTCTCACATTCCCTCTGGCTGACACCAATGACTCAGGGATCCTGCAGTGGGTACAGCCACCCTTCCGTGATCAGGAACTGAGAATTCTGGAACAATGGAAACAATGGACAGACTATTTTCTTGGGCTTCAAAATCACTGCAGATGGTGACTGCAGCCATGAAATTAAAAGATGCTTGCTCCTTGGAAGAAAAGCTATGACCAACCTAGACAGCCTATTAAAAAGCAGACATTACTGACAAAGGTCCATCCAATCAAAGCTATCTATGGTTTTTCCAGTAGTCATGTATGGATATAAGAGTTGGGCCATAAAGAGAACTGAGTGCTGAAGAATTGATACTTTTGAACTGTAGTGTTGGGGAAGACTCTTGTGAGTCCCTTGGACTGCAAAGAGATCCAACCAGTCAGTCCTAAAGGAAATCAGTCCTGAATATTCATTGGAAGGACTGATGCTAAAGCTGAAGCTCCAATACTTTGGCCACCTGATGCAAAGAGCTGACTCACTGGAAAAGACCCTGGTGCTGGGAAAGACTGAAGGCAGCAGGAGAAGCGGATGGCAGAGGATAAGATGGTTGGATGGCATCCCTGACTCGATGGACATAAGTTTGAGCAAGCTCCAGGAGTTGGTAATGGACAGTGTGCTGCAGTCCATGGGGTTGCAAAGAATCAGACATGACTGAGCAACTGAACTGAACTCAACTGAGACATCCCTAAGCCCCAAGACCCTAAGGGCACCCTTCTATCACCCCCATCCATCTCAGTACCATTTCCAACTCTCACTACTGGATATTCACTTCATAGTAATGATTTGCCCGCAGCCTCACCTGCCCAGTAAAACCATCAGCACCGTGAGGGCAGGAACCGTGTTAGTCACCGTCCAAGCCTGGAGCCCCGTACAGCACCTGGCACGTAACTGATGCTCACAAGGTCATGATGACTCCACAGTGATCGCCTCAGATCCATTCTGGAACAAGAGAGCTTAACTGCACACACTCTGCCGGGAACCAGCTGTCTGCCTGTAGAGAAACCACCTCTACTCACAGCTGGAAAATGAGGGTGGGACAGGCCTAGGGCATGTCTGAGGCTCCTGTTCTGCTAGAAGTCTGTGACTCCTGGTAGAGCTCATCGTGCTCCTGTGACCCTGTAATTGGTAGTCTTATTTGTGAGGAACAATTGTCCCAAAGCTGGGAAGAGATGATAAATGTCATCCTAGGAACACTTCCTAACGAGTTCACCTAAAGGTCTTCAGGCTCCAGGGCCCTTGAAAGTCTAGACTAGAGGTTCATATCCAGGACAACGATACCCCCCTGAAAATGTTTTGGTTGTCATCTGGGGGGCAGCCATTGGCATCTAGTGTGTAGAGCCTGGGGATGCTGCTAAACATCCTATAATGCACAGGATAGCCTCCGTAACAAAGGATTTCCAGGCCCAAAGCATCAACAGTGCTGAGGGTGAGAAACCCTATCCTAGAGTGTGCAACTCTGTTCCCACATTTGGTCTTGACCCAAACATTTTACAATTCTGAGAATGGACAATGTGTGATGAGTTTCTTTTCCACTGGCTAGAGAGAATAACCCCAAAGACTATGTTTTTCTTTTCTTTTTTGCCCCATACGCTATAACAAGTTTTATATTTAATTTAATAACCTTACTTCAGCTTTTCTTCTATCCACTACTCATTAAAACAACAACAACAACAGTTTCAAACTTCCCTGTTGGTCCAGTGTTTGGGATTTGGCCTCCAGTGCAAAGGACGTGGGTTTGATCCCCAGTCCGGGAAGATCCCACATGCCGCAGGGGGGAGCCCATGCTCCACACCAGGAGAAGCCACCGTGATGAGAAGCCCACACACCGCAACTGGAGAGTAGCCCCTGCTTGCTGTCTCTAAAGAAAGCCTTCCTGCAGCGTAGCCAACATAAAGACAAATCAAAGAAAGAAACGGAAGGGACTTCCCTGGTGGCCTAGTGGTTAGGACTCTGCACTGCAGAAGACACGGGTTCAAACCCTGTCAAGGAACCAAGATCCCAATGTTGTAGCCAAACCAAACACAAAACCAGTTTCTCATGTATTTTTCTGAGCTATTTTTAAAATTATATTTTGTTCTTAAACTTTTTATCTGTGTAGATTCATATACAGTTGTAAGACACAATGCACAGAGTTCCCTGCCCCCTTTACCAGTTTCACAAAGACCCTCATACGAGATCACAGCCAGGGTGCTGACGTGGGTATAACCCTTCCATCTTACTCAGATGTTTCCAGCTGTACGTGCATTCATTTGTGAATTTGCATTTAGTCCTATCCAGTTTCACACATATGTAGGTTCATGAAGCCATCACCATAGTCAAGACACAGAACAGTTCTATCACCACAAGGATTCCTGCTGCTCTTTCAGTGACAATACCAGCATATTCTCTTTTGACTTGGATTTATCAGCCTGCTGTGACCCTTATTAATAAGTTAGATAGTAACACACATTTATTATTTGTATGAGAAGTTAAAATTTTGAGAAAATACACTTTGGGTTTTTGTTTTTTTTTTTTAATATTTTGGCCGCATCTTGCAGCATGTGGGATCTTAGTTCCCCAGCCAGGGATGGAACCCTGCATTGGAAGCACAGAGTCTTAACCACTGGGAAGCCAGGGAAGTCCTGAGAAATACACGTTGACATATTCCTTTGCCATTATGAAGTTACCCTACCTAAGCAGCAGCTCCAGGCTGAGCGCTGATGACAATGGCCAACCAGTGGTTCCTAATTTCTCCACCATTGAGTATATTAATGAAAACCATCATTCTATATGCCAGGAACACAGAATGGTCGTGAGAAAGCTACTTCTTTGTGATTCAGTTTCTTCTTTTGAAAAATGGAAACAATAACAGCTTCTATTTCAAAAAGTTCATGGAGAATTCAACAAGTTCATACACACAAAGCACTTAGAATATTGTATGGCACATAAATCCTCAATAAATTTTAGTTACGATATGTCCTCTCATTTAATACCCACAACTACCCTACTAGGTAAGTGCTCTTATTGTTCCAGCACAACAGATGAGAAAACTGGAGCTCAGAAAGTTCAGGTAACTTTCCCAGAGTCCTAGTAAGAGACAGAGTCAGGATTAGAACTCTGGACTCCGTGACTCCAAGTATCACCTTTGCCCCGCTCTGTGGGAATATCGTGCT
Organism: Dama dama; assembly: GCF_033118175.1. Taxonomy (NCBI): domain Eukaryota; kingdom Metazoa; phylum Chordata; class Mammalia; order Artiodactyla; family Cervidae; genus Dama; species Dama dama. The sequence goes on from NC_083701.1 coordinate 59,550,078, forward strand.
TCTGGGCTAAGTCACTTCAGTTGTGTCTGACTCTCTGTGATTCCGTGGATGTAGCCTGCCAGGCTCCTCTGTCCATGGGATTCTCCAGGCATGAATACTGGAATGGGTTGCCGTGCCCTCCTCTAGGGGATCTTCCCGACCCAGGGATTGAACCCACGTCTCTTACATCTCCTGCATTGAAAGGTAGGTTCTTTACCACCAGCACCACCTGGGAAGCCTCCTGTGGGAATATTAGGTAGATGTATTCAGAGTTAAAAACTAGAATATCAGGTTCCAGAGAAACACAGGTTGGGGATTTGGCACGGGACAGGTGGCTATCAAAAGAAACCAAAATCCTGAGATCCAGATACCCCCAAGATCTTATTTCTAGAGTTTAAGGACTATCCCTTTGAACAACAGAAACCCAAAAGAAAACCTTTTGTAAAATGAGTGAAATAATATTTTTTCTAAAATTTCTTCCCACACGGAGCTGGAAACACATGGGGGAAAGAAATCACTTATTGATTAGCTCAAATTCATTTAGCACGCCTAGCAAAGGGAAGCTAGACAGCAAAAAGGCAGGAACAGGACCCTGAGCCACCACCCTTAGAAAGGAAAAGTTTTTGATTCACAGTTCTTTCTTAATTGGCATATTGATTCACACTGAGGCATAATGAAAAACTTCCTGAATCATGACTTAGGCAAGATAAAATCCCAGCCAATCAGTAGCCTAGGAGTTGAAAGCCTGGAGTTGGAAAAGGCTGGATCGTGAGCAGAGATTGAGTCATCCTCACCAGTCCCTCCCATCTCAGCTTCTTGGAGCTGGGACAGCACAGAGCAGAGATTCCCCACGTTGCTGGGTCATGGGAATGAGATCCCCGGTCGCTGCGCAATGAGAAAAAGGCAGTCATGTAGCAGGTGTATGTAGGTGCCAGGATGGTCCATGTCCCTTCTGAGTGAGATGCGGTGTTCTGTCTTCTTCCTCAGCAATGGCTCCCTCCCCCACGTACTCACATCCCTCTCCCTCACCTTATTTTCTCCCCATAGCACTCATTTCTACATACCATGTACTTTCCTTATTATTTTTTTAATCCATCATGCCTCACTTAGAATTTAAGCACGAGGGCAGAGATTTTTGTTTATTTTGTCACTCTAATATTCTCTAGTGCCTAGAACAATACCTGGCACATAATAGCTGCTCAATAAATATTCATCGAATTAATTTAGAAATGGTTTTTTGTATGTGTGTGAAATATCCTTTCTGATGAAATGGTAGTAACAACAAATGACAGGCCTTTTTCATGCCCTGATGGAAAAATTAAAAATTAACAACTCTACTGGGAGAGAATGGATACATGTATATGTATGGCTGAGTCCTTTTGCTCTTCACCTGAAACTATCACAATGCTGTTAATTGGCATACTCCAATACAGGCTTCCCAGGTAGCTCAGTGGTAAAGAGTTCACCTGCCAGATGTGGGTTCAACCCCTGGGTCAGGAAGATCCTCTGGAGGAGGAAATGGCAACACCCTCCAGTATTCCTGCCTGGGACATCCCTTGGACAGAAGAGCCTGGTAGGCTATTTTCATGGGGTCTCAAAAACAGTCAGACATGTATTAGCAACTAAACAACAAATACTCCAATACAAAATAAAAAGTTTTAAAAAATGGCAATGCTATATTACCATTCATGCACTCTTATACTTTTTTTCTCTTTTTAATTTTACACAATTAAAACAATTTTACTGGCCCATGAATTCTAAAAGTTTAGGGTTCTAGGGACTCAGAGAATAGTTTCAGAAAAAGGTAGGCTTGGTTTGAACCTGGCTCTACCAGCCATTTGATCTTAGGCAAATTCCTTTATATCTTTAAGCCTCAATATTCTCACCTGCAAAACAGGAATAGTCATTGAGAGTGTGATATATATATAAAGAAGGGACCTGGTAGAGAGTGAGTTTAGGTCAGTGAATAAATGATGCTCACCATGTGATTCAGCTGTGCTCAAGGCGGGCCTTCTCCACTGAGGCCGCATCTCAGAAGTCCTTTTGGGGTTTGCTCTCTTTGCTGCAGCCACACTGCTGACATCTGGGCCCAAGCCAGACATGGGCCACCCAAAGGCAGTTTCCTGACATTCAAAGGAGCTCATCTTAACTCAGTATTCAACTCCCTTGCTATAAATGATAAACACTGAAAGGTTTCGAGGCACTACTTCCAAGTTGCTCAAGTCCACTTGCCTGGAGGTGGTGACTTCTGAGATCCGTATAAATTAAGAGATTGATAAATGAATTCTTTTCCCCAGTATGACTAGGAAAGAGAGGAATCAGGTCAGAAACCACTGCCAAAAGGGTATCCTTCAGAAATGATGACAAAACAATTCTGAAATTAGAACATAAATAACTGAGGACATAGAAATCATATCCTGTCAATTTGATTTGCATACATTTTTAATTTTTTGCTTGCATTCAAGCACAACTTGCCTTTTGTTGGAGTCCATGGTATTGGAAAGCTATGTTAATGAAGAAAAATGAGTAAACTGGGAATTGCAGAAGCAGAGAGCTGTCTCTGCTGCTTAGCCTTGAGAAAGATGGAGCTGAGTCAGAGCAGAGAGCAAGGAAAGTCTCTGGACTTTAAGTGCTTAGAGGAGGAGGGTATGATGAGTAATTGAAGAGGGTAAAACAGTTCTGCCACATCTGACAGGATCTGTCCTGTGTAATTCCATCCATGGAGATGGATGTGGGCAAGCCTCCTTCAGCAGTGGCTCTGATATTTTCAAAATGATCTGAAAAAATTGGGGGAACCATGGCCAGACTGCTAGCTGCCATCTAATGTCGCTGTTGTTCAGCCGCTCAGGTGTACCTGACTCTGACCCCATGGACTGCGGCATGCCAGGCTTCCCTGTCATTCACCATCTCTCCCAGAGTTTGCTCAAACTCATGTCCATTGAGCGGATGATGCCATCCAACCATCTCGTCCTCTGTTGAATGTTAACTCTTTGCTTTTGCCTTAATAACAGAATCTTGGTTTTTAGCATGGCATGTTGCCACTCAGCTAAAAGACATTTCCCAGCTCCCCTTGCAGCTAGATGTGGTCATGCGACCAATTCTGACCAATGATATGGAAGTAACAAATGATGCTACCAGGAAGTTTCTTTAATGGAAGGAGGCAGGTCCTACTCCATTCTTTTCCCCCATCTTAACATCTGGAATGTGGATGCCATGCCTGGACCATAAGTTCAAAGGCCACCTGAGTATGGCAGGGCAATGAGCTCATGGCAAAGCACTGAGATAGAGGAAGCCTGGGTCCCTAAGGACTTGGGACTTGCCATATTGGCCCAGGAGGGAAGCAGACATTTATCTTGTTTTAAATCCCTACTTTTTCAGGTTTCTTCTTCACAACTAAACCTAATCCTAATTGATACAGGTCTTGACTTCTTTTTATTTTGCCAAATAAAACTTTAAAAAATCAAACTACTGTATATCATCACACAATGAAATACCAGAATAAAGAATTGTCTTTTGAACTGAATAATTTTTTTTAAGTCATCCAATAACCACTGAACATTTACTATGTGGCAGGCACTGTCATAGGGCCTGGAAGACAGCAGTGACCATATGAAGAAGACACAGTGCTTACCCCTGTAGGGCTAACATTGCAGTGACACTATGTAAAGCTTGCCAGGGACTTCCCTGGTGGTGGGGGGTCGGGGTGGCAGGCACATGTAGGATCCCTGGTCAGGGAACTAGGATCCCACACACCCCAGGGCAGCTGGACCTGGGCACTGCAACTGGAGAAGCCCACATGACTCAATGAAAGACCCCTCCTGTCGCAGCTTAGACCCAATGCAGTCAAAAATAAGGTGCATAAACAAATATTTTTAAAAATGGAAGAAAGGAAGGAAAGCTTGCCAAACTGGCTCTGTTTCTCATTTTACTGCAAGCCAATGATAACTTGGTCAGGACTGACACTGGTCCACACACCATATTTGAGAACCACTGCCTAAGGTGGGATTATGGCATCGTCTGCAAACTCAAATATATATTAAGCATGCCTGTAGCTTGAAATAATGCTATGTCTCACATATTAACTACTGCTTCCAAAATGTCGGTAGACTCAAAAAAAAAGGAAATTCATTTAAATGCATTACTGAATTCATAATATCTTTCTGTCAGTTTGGTGGGCGGTAGGGTCAATTTTTCTCAATCTCTGAACACTGAAAGTTTGGGACATTATACTGAATACTGAAATTTTTGGCATTATAAAATAATCACTGTACTCAAAATGGTGAGAAAACAAGTATTTTTTCTTATAACCATTTTTATTCCTAAAGATTGTGAAAGATCACTGAATCCTGTTTCCATAGTTTTCCATGTGAGCACTGAGAAAAGACTCTCCCCTTTAAAATTCTTGGCTTAGAGACCCTGATAGTTTCTCCCTATTCAGGGTATACTTTCTAAGCTATTTACAGAGTCCCTTGTCCCTTAAGAATTCCCCTGAGATACTGCTTTTGCTAAGATCTAATGGCATTAATCCATACAGATTGGAATGGAGCTGAATAGATAGTCAAAACCTCTGCCTTCATAACCCACAGAACAGTGTTAAAAGGGACAAGTTGCTGATCAGGTGAGGCAGAAATCATCTGCCAAGGTCCCACCGTGGATGCACATTCCCCACTCCAAGAAAGCAACACCATATTGGACCTTGGGACCACACAGTCCTTTGAAGTGGTCACCTCTCGGCAGAGTTTAAAGCAATGCAGTTGATACCTCAGAACAATCTGAGCACTGAATTTCATAGGGAATAAAAGACACGTGAAACTTTCGGTCTAGTTTCCGTTCCCAGGCATCCTGACAGTCCTTGTGCAGTCCAGCCTTAGAAAGAGGATTCCTCCAACAAAACTACTTTGGGAGAGATTACAAGAACACTTACGAAGCAAAGACGGCAGGCAGTTCTGGGAGAGCATGTACGACCTGTGTGATAGGCAGAAATGTCAGAAGGATCTGATGGTACACCTCATAGATGTGTGTGTGTGTGTGATCATATATGTAAAAGAGCACAAACAGGTAAGATGGGTGAGAGGCAACAGGAAATGGGGGATGCCCTTTCTGATGGGAGGACCAAAGAAACACCTGTGCGGCATGGCCTGTAGTAGACATGGCCAGTCTGTGGACTCCAGTAACCTCAGGATGGACCCAGACTTGTGAATTTCCTCAGTGACACCAACTGTGATTCAGTCACCCCTGAATTCATTCAAGTGTTGTTTCCCAGAGTGAATTCTTCAGAACATTAAGTTTCCATAATGATAACTGGGTATTCTGTCATACCCAAGCAGGAGGAGAAGGGGATGACAGAGGATGAGACAGTTGGATGGCATCACCGACTCAATGGACATGAGTTTGAGCAAGCTCTGGGAGTGGGTGATGGGCGGGGAAGCCTGGCATGCTGCAGTGTATGGGGGTCGCAAAGAATTGGACACGACTGAGCGATTGAACTGACTGATTCTGTTATAAGTTTGGGCAACTCTTCATTAAACAAAGGTGTATTTGTTATTATTTTCTTTTAAAAAATATTATTTATTTGGCCACATTGGGTCCTAGTTGCGCCATACAGGATCTTCCATTGTGGCGCATGGACTCTCTGGTTCAGGCACACAGACTCCAGAGCAGTCGTGGTGTGCGGGCTTAGTTCCCCGACCAGGGATTGAACCCACATTCCTTGCACTGCAAGTAGGATTCTTAATCACTGGATCATCAGGGAGGTCCCTAAACAAAGGTGTATTTGGCTCCTCAGGCCACTGTAACCCAATTTTGATGGCTAAAACCAGAGACAGCTCTGAGGCCAGAAGTATGAATTCAAGGTGCCAGCAGGGCGGGCGGCCTCTCTCTGACCTTCCTCACGTCACCTGGTTTCTGGTACCTGCTGCCATTCCTTGGTGTTCCTTGGCTTGTGGCTTCTCTGCTACAATCTCTGCCTCTCTCTCCACATGGCCTTCTTCCTCTGTGAGTGGTGCGGTGTTGAAACTCCCTCTAGTCCTCTCTTTTAAGGTTACATGCGATTGCATTTAGAACACATCATAATATTCCAGGATAAGCTATTACTCTCAAGATCCTTAACTTAATCATATCTTTTGAGATATGAGATCATATGAGGTAATACTCTCCTGCCATATAAAGTAATATTCACAGATGCTGGGGAATTAGGATCAATGACTAAGCTTTGGGGGCTTCTCCAATGGCTCAGTGGTAAAGAATTTGCCTGCCAAGGCAGGAGACTTGGGTTCGATCCCTGGGTCAGGAAGATACCCTGCAGGAGGAAATGGCAATCCACTCCAGTATTCTTGCCTGGAAAATCCCATGGACAGAGAAGTTTGGCGGGCTACAGTCCACAGGGTCGCAAAGAGTCTGACACGACTGAGCACGCATGCACGCGCCTAGCTTTGGGGCCACCATTCCGGTAAACAGGTTTATTTACTATAGGATTTCTCATAGTCTATATGCTCACCTATCTTGTGACTCTAAGGGGAATTCACAGCATGAGCATTTCCCAAGCTTATGCAACCAGAGGGCACAGCCCAGGCGTCTTCTGTAGTGAGTCTAAGAAGAGTTTTTGCAGACTCACAGACACAGAGACCAGACCTGTAGCTGCGGCGGAGGGATGGAGTGGGAGTTTGAGGTCAGCAGATACAAATTACTATGTAAAGAACAGATAAACAACAAGGTCCTACTGTATAGCACAGGGAACTATATTCAATATCCAGGGACAAATCATAATGGAAAAAATATTCAAAAGAAAGTTTATATATGTCCATGTATGTATAACTGAATGTTATATATGTACATGTACATATACATATAACTGAATCACTCTGTTGTACAGCAGAAATTAACACAACACTGTAAATCAACTATATTTCAATTAAAAAAAAAAGAAATGGGTTTCTGCATCCTCAGGTCTGTTCCAGGTTCAAACATCCACGAATCATCCTTTGTACATCATACATTTCCAGGGTTTCCTCTGGCTCTCTTCCACACCTTTGCAGTTCATACGGTGAGCCCAGAAAACCAGCGAGTTGAAACGCCCATAGCAGATACCCAAGATCTTGGCAGCGGTGCCATGAACACCAGGGAGGAAGCCCCGCCCATGGGCTTGGAACAAAGTCTGCTCCTGGCTGTGCCTGACATGAGAAACGGCGACCTTGTTTCAATTTGTTCTCACCAAACACACAAATAACTTTCTCCTTTATTCCCAGAACACACTGGCATTTTTTCAAGGGGTGCTATGCCAGAGGGGTTTCCCTGACAACGGAACTAGAATTTGTGTATTAGTCCTTTCCTGCACCAAGTCCATCTTGAAGCAGGAGGCTGGAGGGGTAGCTTCAGGGTCTCGTCCGCCTTCAGAGTTTAATGAACCATCAGCTTCTGGGGTCCAAATTCTTCTGAAGCTGTGCTGTGTACTGCGTGCAGAATTTTCCTCCTCAAGTGTTTACAGATCAAAGCCATTTTTTCCAACAAAGACACATTTGATTGTGCCAGAAGGTGGAATTTTCGTGTTTCTATTCCATAGTTAGGGTCAAGTGGATTTAAGTGAGCTTTATGAAAACAAATACCAATATCCCCATATTATCTGAATAGGTGGAAAAATAATTCCAGGTTCTAGTAGGATGGGAAGGGCCATTTTTTTAAGGTGTGACTTTTATAAAGAGTTTTTGAGGATGTACCTGCTTTTGAATATTTTCTAGCAGAGACTGCAATGTTCAAGCATCTGTTGTGTATCTGGGGACATCTGGCATGGATCCAGGGTGCCTCATGTGGCCCCAGGGTGTCTAGCATAGATCCTGGAGACATCAGCTGTGGATCCAGGGCATCTGGCACAACCTAGGATTGTCCAGTGTGGATCAGGGTGTTCGATATGACCCTGGGGTATCTGGCATGGGCCCTGGAGTGTCCAGCATAGAATGAGGTGTCCAGCATGGGCCCTAGGGTATCTCTGCTAGGATAACTCTTGCTCATTGTAAAAATGGTTTTCTCTTCATACCCTCTTCCTTCTTTATGTGATAAGTTTGAAGAGTAACTCCTCAAGGGTTTTCTGGTTCCTGTGAAGATTGCAGGATTGGGGCAAGGATCATAACTAATTTTGCATTCTTCATTTCATGCTATTCATTTCTGGCACCACTGTTACTAGTGACTTAGACTCAAATTCAACTTTGTTAAGGTTTACATTGAGTAACATTTTTCCTGCTCCTTTAGAAATTTTTGGAAACGAGATTATTGAAACCAGTTGATTTAACTTTAAATACACAGTTGGAAATCTCTGGCCTTAGTAGATGGTTTTGGCATAAATATCATTCATACTCTCCTTTATCCAGGGACTACTGCACACTCTCCTTCATCTGGGTCAATGTGCCTGAAAACGCAGGGGTCAGCACACTCCTGGGGAGGCTGAGGTCATATTTTTGTGCTTCCATTTGGATGATAATTGAGAAAAAATATTATATGCATATTTGTGATCATCCAGATGATTTCAACTCAGTAGAGTTCCATGCTTTGATGTCCATGTTTGCATTGTTTTTAAGGCTCTGTTGGTACCAAGTGTTTTAACAGTCTTGAAGTACAAAGAAAGGAATGTACAAACAAGCCCTCTGCACTACATACGTGAAGGGGAAATGGCCTCGTGGAAAAAGAGTCATTTAAATGGAGAAAAGGTAAGAGATTTGAATCATCTCCCAACACAAGGAAATACAGGGGGCTGATCTGGAAACAAGGGCATCCCAGCGTAAGCAGCTGTGCTCCCATCCTTAGAGCAACCCACATGCAGTGAGAGTACTGGATGCTGAAAGTTGGAATCACTGTTAAGATGAAGAGTAACTGCGATAGTGACCATGACTCAAATGATGGTCCATTGTGTTCCAAAATCATATGCATCAAGTGGACGAAAGTGAAATAGAAAATAAGCAAACATATCTTTCTAACACGAAAAGTAACAGTTGTGCATCAGCTTCTACAAAATTACCTGTGAAATTAATGCTATTATTCAGAATGCAAATTAATAATAATTATTCATTATCTTAAAATTTAATAATTATTCAGCTATTCTTCAGGCTTTCTTGTTTGTGAATTTCTCCTTTGTGAATTATTCTTTGTCTTATGAGTGTGTATGAGCTGTAAGGAGTGGTTCTACCTAATTTAATGTGTATATATTTAAGCAAATTTTAAGTTTGTTATCCACAGGTCAATTAATCTTTAAACCTGTGAAGTTGGCATTATTTTTCCCATTTCTATAGGGAAACAGGAGCTTAGAAGATATACAAATTTGTCTAAGCAAATAAGCAATCCAGAGTAGAAATCAGGTTATTTTAATTCTCACAATCTCCTACAGCCTTCCTAAAGCCAAAGATGCGTCCTTGGATAGGGCATGTGGCCTTTGGATCATTTGGTCAAAAAGGAATTCACCCAAAAGCAATTCACTGGAAGACCAATTTGCCAAAAGCTAATTAGTCAAATGGGCTTCCCAGGTAGCTCAGTGGTAAAGAACCTGCGTGCCACTGTAGGAGACACATCCATCCCTGAGTAGGGAAGATCTCCTGAAGAAGGAAATAGCAACCCACTCTAGTATTCTTGCCTGGGAAATCTCATGGATGGAGGAGCCTGGTGGGTTACAGTTCACAGGGTCTCCAAAGAGCCGGACACGACTGAGCAAGTAAACAACAATTAGTCAAATACTCTTTTCACAGAAAAACAAAAAAGCCAAACGATCAATCCCCTAAGTGCTATCAGTCAATTATTTTAAAGGCAGTTCAGAAAAGTCTGATGGAACAGCAGCTGTCCATGCACATGCAAAGGCAGGGCAGGGGCTGGAAGCAGGACAGGGGCAGAGTGGACGTCCAGAGAGCAAGGACAGCAAAAATGGGTTTAAAGGAAAGTCTCATCATTGACACTTAAAAGAAACCTGAACTAGCAATTCTGAGATAAAGCAGCTGCAGCAAAGTTGAGGCAGAACCCAAACTAGGGGCAAAGTCTTAGGTATTCAGTGGATTCACTAACAGGCTTCATTTATTTGTGAAGAGTTGGGCTTTAGACTGATAGTTCTTTCCTGTGAAGTCTCTACCTTGAGTGGGAAGCCCATCTCACCTGGCCTTCCAGAGTCCAGCCAGGCCCTCACTCTAACCTGAGAGGTAAACAGAGGTGAGGGAGACAGAAAGTCTGCTATCGAGAACTTTCCATGAGGCTCCTGTCTCCCTATTGCTGCTCTCTGCTCTGCACGGGTCACATGGTCGCCCAGCATTTATTAATGTGCCTTTAGAATTCAAGTTCCCAGGGCTCCCCTGGTGGCCCAGTGGTAAAGAATCTGCCTGCCAACGCAGAGGACACAGGTTCAAACCCTGGTCCAGGAAGATCCCACATGCCTTGGAACAACTATCCCCATGCATCACAACTATTAAGCCTGTGCTCCAGAGCCCAGGAGTGGCAGCTATTGTGCCCATGTGCCACAACCACTCCACATGCCTAGAGGCCATGCTCTACAACCAGAGAAGCCACCACAATGAAAAGCCTGAGCACCGCAACTACAGAAACCCATGTGCAGCAATAAAGACCCAGCACTGCCACAAATAAATAAATCTTCAAGAAAGAATTCATGTTTCCAGGGCAAGGGAGAAAGTCCAAGCAATGGCCACCAGCAGAGGCAAGGGATTTAGTTACCAGGGGAGGATGAACTGATACATGCAACAGGAGGTCCTTAGAAGAATCTATGTGAGGGCACTAAAGTCTGGGTTGCATGGAACAATTTGGGGGACCCAAATTGGATTCTGGAGAGTCTCAGTGATCTCAGGAAAAAAGAGGTGGCAGAAGATAAAGGAAGACGTCATCCTGAGTTCGCTGTTGCTGGAAGATTTTCCAGTGTTTGGGTCAAAATGAATGGGGACATATTTGGATTCTTTTTTTTTTTTTTTCCTTCCCTGATTGGCTTTCCTAAACTTCACCTGGCTCTGCTTGGCTTGATGATTTTCCAAAGAAATCAGATAGGCATTTTAAAAGTCAGCCAGAAAAATAAGATACAGATGTGTGCTACATAATGACATTTCATAGTGTTCAAAATTAAGACATACAGTAAATGAAACTTCCAGATAACAAATGGCATAGAGAACAGATTCTTGTTTCAGGGAGAATCACCGTCTGTTTCTCAAAGCACATTTCACTTCTAAGAACACTATGTCACATAGCAATATTCATCTGTGCTAGTTTCTCAGGGCCGCTGTTAACAAAGTACCACAAACTGGGTGGCTTGAAAGAAACAGAAATTTGTTTTCTCACATTTGTTTCAGAGGCTGGCAGTCTGAAATGAAGATGTTGGCAGAGCTGGTTCTTTCTGGAGGCTCTGAGAGAGAGAGAGCCTGTTCTGTGTCTCTCTCCTAGCTTCTGGGAGTTGCTGGCAGTCCTTGGTATTCCTTGGCTGGTAGAGGCATCACTCCAGTCTCTGCCTCTTGTCTTCACATGGTATTATCCTCTTTGTGTCTGCATCCAAATCTCCTTCTTATAAGGACATTTGTCACTGGATCAGAGTTCACCTTAATCCAGTGCAAAATCATCTTAACTTGGTTACACCTACTAAGACCCTATTACCAAGTAAGATCACATTCACAGGAGTTAGGGTCGCTGGGGCTTAGGACCTGAACAGATCTTTCTGGAAGATACAAGTCTATCCACTATCTCGTCCAATACAAAACCATCTGAACCATCAAATCCTTTTTCTATACTATAACCCAAGCTTTTACTTTTTTTTAAACCAGGCTCTATGAACTCCAATTTTCCAAATGGAAAATGTTATAACTGCAATTGCAATTAGCTCTGTTCTACTCAAGCCCTTCAATAACATCTACTTCTGTATCATCCCAACAGCAAAATCTGCACCAAAGAAAATTAAAGCTCAGGTAACAAAAGAAATAAATACTCATGGCATCATTTTGAGGCATAATTAGGGAGTCAAATGACTCATCAAGGCAAAAGAATTACACGTCATCCAGAATTAGATTCTCGATTTGTTGTATGAACCAATCATTAGAATTAACCTCTAAAACATATATTTTCAGAGTGCATTGGATTTAATCATCTTAATGTGTCCTGTGACTGTGGCAAGCTAAGTCAGTTTGGGCATTGTGGAATACAAATCCAGTTCAGATGTGTATTCAGAATTACACACAGAGAAAGAGATTAAACAGATAGGCTTTTCTTTTAAGAGGATTATTACCAGGCTTTTAAAGATGCCCAAGCACCTCATTAATGGTTAATGTGTTCACCGGGTTTGTACAAATTCAACAACCCAGAGACACATTCAAATATGTTTATTTAACCACTCTGGAGATTTAAAAAAAAGAAAATTGGGTCTTTGTGGATAACAGTAAATCACTAGGTCCCCCTCCCCACCATGCTGGCTATGGCAGAGCCCCTTGCCAGTGTCCTGTCCATATTCCGAAACACAGAGGGAGGTGCTCCCTCTCCACTCATCCCCAACATCATCTCCACTTCAAGCCCTGATTCAAGGAGGTCCCTGGCAACACAGAAAGTGTTCCCAAGGCCTGAAAGAGCAGCCTGAGAAAGTAGGACCCTCTCCTCAATGATGAAGGTGTAGCTTCTGCCTCCTCCTTATTTATCTGCCTCCGTCCCCTTTTATTCTCCCAAGGCTGATCACAGTGCAGTGGAAATAATGGTCAGAAGGGAAAAAAAGTAACATAGGGAAATGAGGAAACAGTGATTGGTTCCGCCTGGGAAGAACCTAGATGGTTTCACAAGAGGGCGTGGCTTCGGAGTTGGATTCGTACAAGAACAAGCAAACGTGAAGGTAAAATGTTCCATCTGAGCAAGTGAGACTCAAGACACAGAGAAGAAAGCAAAGGGCAGGCCAAGGAGGCATGTGAGGACTCTAGTGTGGAGCTGGAAGGGACAGAAGGTTCAAGCCAGAGGGCCATGGGCCTGGAAGGCCAGGCTGACATTTTCATCATCCGTCCAGTAAGAAACAGAGGTCACAAAACACCCGGGGGCGTGAGTGACAGGATCACATCCACGCTCCAGACAGACTCTGGCAGGAGTGAGCAGAATGACTGAAGAAATGAAAGGTCAGAAGTAAACGAGAGGACTTCCCCGGTGGCGCAGTGGATAAGAAAATCCACCTGCCTTTGCAGGGGACAGGGTTCGATCCCTGGCCCGGGAATATTCCACATGCTGTGGGGCAACTCTACGCCTAGAGCCCATGCTTCGCAACAAGAGAAGCCACCGCAGGGAGAAGCCCGGACACAAGGAAGAGTAGCCCCCACTCACCGCAACCAGACAAGGCCCGTGCACGGCAACAAAGGCCCAGCACAGCCAGCATCAGTAAATATAGATGTGCTTTTAAAACGAAGTAAACGACAGGCTCAGAGCCTCCATGGAGGTAATCCCAGTCCTGCTTCCCACTGCGTCTGGAGCGAAGCCCACACTCCTGCCCATCACCCACGAGGTGGGGGCTACACACCCCGTCCCCTACACATATCTTCTCCTCCCGCCCCCTCTCGGTTCCCTCCCATCACTCTGGCCCCACTCTGTGCCTCCATCACATCAAGCTCATTCCAGCCCCAGGGCCTCTGCACTTGCCGGGGCTGTCCAGGAGCACGCCGGCCCTGAACATCCACGAGGCCAGCCCTGCTTTCCACTCACAGCCGAACTCACATATCACTTCCTCAAAGAGGCCTTTCCTGACCACCCAATCTGTTAGCCCCCACCCAATCCCCAGTTCCATCTCTTTCATTACCTAGATTTTTTTTTTTCCACTGTGCTCACAAATATCTAAAATTACCTTGGTTATTACCATTACTATCGCCATCACACCCCACCCAAACATAAGCTCCAAGAGCAGAGCCTTGTCTGTCTGGTTCTCTTCTACAACATCTAAAACAGCGCCCCACGCGCTGGGTGGGTGCCAAGGAGGATTTGTGGAAAGGAAGGAAGGAAAAGAGAAAGAAGGTTGCTCACTAGCTGAGAAATCCAAAACAATTCAACTGAGCTTGTGGTCTGGGGAGAGACAAGCCTGGGGTGATGAGAGAGGTGCCTGCCTTGCCGCCAGATTGCCCCACGTGCAGGAAGGTCAGTGCGAGGCTGTTCAAAGGTGAGTACGAAGGAGGCCCTGAATTAGAGCCCTGGTCCAGGGCCTAAAGAAATCAATTCATTCCAAGAGGCATTTCAGAGACAGTTTGTGGGATTCGGTTTCATATCAGATATGCAAAAAGAGAGATAACGGTGGGTGTAAAACAAAAATAACTCTGAAGTCTTGTATCTAGATAACCAGAAGATGACTGTGGAAAACAGGGAATGCACCACAGGATGGGCAGCTGTGTGGAAGAAGAGGTTAATCTGTTTGTGGGAAAATTGAATTGGAGGCACCTGGCTGACAGCAGGGCTTCCCCGGTGGCTCAGGGGTAAAGAATCTGCCTGCAGTCGCAGAAGACTCGGGTTCGATCCCTGAGTTGGCAAGATCCACTGGAGGAGGGTATGGCAGCCCACTCCAGTGTTCTTGCCTGGAGAATCCCATGGACAGAGGAGCCTGACGGGCTCCAGTCTAAAGGGTCGCACAGACTCAGACATGGCTGAAGCAACTGAGCACGCATGCACAGCTGACAGCAGCCAGGTATCTTTGGAGCAGTTGGAAATATGATGATTTCCCCAGGAGTGAGCAGGCTTAATGAAGGACAGCTTGGAAAGGACATGAAGAGCCACATACCTATAGAAGGGGGGGTGAGGGGGAACCAGGAAAGAGGAGTCAAAAAGGGAAAATGAGGCAGAGAAAACATAAGCAGAGGTAGAAGGGAAACTCACCAGTGGTGGGGGTGGTGATAATAAGGGAGAAGGTTGATTTTGATCTTCGATGTGGGCAGAAGAGATTAGCCAGATCAAGGCACTGCATAGAGCTCCAACTCTGCATTTGCAATACCACTCTTTGTGAGAAGAGTTTCAGTAGATTCACAGGCACATAAATTTCCTGTAATGCAGTCTACTGCCTGTGAAGGAATCCATCTGGACCCATGGGCGTCACCCCTGTGAGACTTGGGAAAAGGGGAAACTGATGCAAATAGTAATTCCCATGAGGCTCACTGTGCCACAGTGATCAAGTCCTTTGTTTCTGACCCAGGAGTCTCCTGTCTTACCAGCTTCCAAGACAGTGTCCCAGGCTAACTAGTCAGGTAAGATCTCAGAACTTCCACAGTTGTTAAAACTGCATGTTCTTTTAGAACCTTGCCATTCCTTCTTCAAGGGGTGGTGTATAATTCCCTCCCTCTGAACCTGGCCAGACTTGTGACTCACTTGTAAGCAAGAGAATGCAGGAGATGTGACACCCCCATGAGCTCCAAAGCTAGGTCACGAGAGTTAATACAGCTTCTGCCTTTTTAGCTGGGACATGCGCTGGAGCTCAGAACAGTTACGTAAACAGTCTGACTGCCCCAAGGCCACCATGCCGTGAGGAAGCCCAAACGAGCCCATGCAGAAAGACCGTATGGAGAAGCCCCGGGACTGTTCTCAGAGGGAAAATGCCCAGCCAGTTCCAGCTGCTCCACCCGAGAGAAAAAACCCAACGATTTCATTCACTATATGACTATAGGGACTTTTTGCTCTTCAAAATATGTCAGTCATCCTCCAAGGATGAAGATTTGCAACTACTGAATATGGTAAAAAAAAAAAAAGGTCTAGAGGTGTAAACAGATTGTGTATGTCTGGGAAAAAGGCAATTTGCCCATAATCACATGAAAAGACAGCAACCTCACTCACAGAGATGTACATTAAAACTACCCATTTTCTTACTTAAAGTGACAAAACTCCCTGTGTTGGACAGTATACTCTGTTGGCAAAAATATGGGAAAACAGGCACTTTCAGACACTGCTGATGGGAAAGCAAAGTGGTAGAAATCCTGTGGAGGGGGATCCAGCAATACCTATTTGCATTCAGCCTTTGGCCGAGTCATCCCACTTTTAATAATCTATGTAAACATACATTAGCAGAAGTAACAAAACACATGGACAAGACTAGTTGCATAGTAAAAGTCTAGAAACAACCCCAACAAACTATGACATAGCCACAGAACTGAGTACTATGTAGTTATAAAAAAGGAATGAGTCATTTATATACTGCTTTGAAGTGGCCTCTGGAGTATATTGTTAAGTGAAAAGGCCAAGGCACAAACAGAGGGTATAGTATGCTACCTTTTATTTTAAAAGGGAGAACATGTGACTGTGTGTGTGTGTGTATATATATATACTGTATAAATATATCAAAGTGAAAGTTGCTCAGTCCTGTTCGACTCTTTGCAACCCCATGGAATATCCAGTCCATGGAATTCTCCCGGCCAGAATACTGGAGGGGGTTGCCTCTCCCTTCTCCAGGGGAATCTTCCCAACCCTGGGATCGAACCCAGGTCTCCCACATTGCAGGTGGATTCTTTACCAGCTGAGCCACAAGGAAGCCCTAAATGTATCAAATGATAACCAAAACTAGAGGAGGACAAAGGGTACAGACGGGCTAGAAATAAAAGTTAGATTTCTTAAATGGAGCTTGTTTTGCAGATTTGTCATTGGACCCATGTAAAATTTTTACCTAAGTATAAAACAAAATTAAACTAAAATTTTAAAAAGCAACAATTTGGCCACGAAGTGAAACAAATGCACTTATCCGCTAATAGCAAGTTGATAGCTTAACCATATACAGCAGGAAATTATTTCAAATTACTGTTAAACATAGCATTCTAACTGTATATTTCTATAATGCTATACCCTAAGGACAAAACCCCACAAAAATCTAAAAATATTTTCAGTAGCATATTGTTAGATATATAAAAAGTAAATAAGAGCTTATAATGTTGTTAGGGACCAAGATTTTCAGCATCTAAAAAGAATACAAAATTTAAAAAGTAAGGAAAGCCCTACAATTTAAAATTTTGAACTGATAATGTCAATACAAATATCTCTTTAAAAAAGAAAACAACTCCTAACTCTGTCCACTGCAAAGGGTCATAAACAATAAACACAATAGCAATGAACACTCCAAGGGCCCAAGCTATAGTCTCTAAATATCATATTTCAATGAAAGGAACCAGGACTCCTCAGGGAAATGGCTAATTCCAAGTCTAGCACAGGAAAAAATACAATATAAGTCTAGAAAAAATATCACAGCAGAAAGCAAGAACTATCAAAGACTACTATGGGAGTTGTGTGAAAAGGAATCGAACTGAGAAGCTCCCCTTCATCAAAGATGGAACAGTTTAGAAATACACACACACATAGATAATAATAGGTGCAACAAACTAAAACTCATCAAATATGCTAAAAAGCCATGAATTCATAATGATATTTCCACCTTTGGAGGAAACCAGGAAAAAATTGGGAACTGATAATTAAGGGAAAGAAGTGGAAAGAACTGCCTTTTCAGGGAAACCAAAAGGGCAACAAGGAAAAGTTATTCTTTATAAAACATCTAATGAATGTTGAAGAAATGTTAGAATATCACCATTTTGCAATTCCTAATGAAATAACTGATGTGGGCAATGATTATCAATGACTGAAAGCTAATAAGGAACTTAACAGTGGATGGTTATTAGATTATCACAGGCAATCTTAACAACAGAAAATTGAGATAACCAGATAAACATCAACCAAACACAATGTGTGGACATTGCTTGCATCCCAATTCAAACCAGTTGTAGAAAAAACATTATGAGGTCATGGGTGAGATTTGGCCAATGATTGAATCTGGTTATATTAGAGGAATTTTCATCAATTTTTTAGGTATGCTAATGATACTGCAGTTCAGTTGAAACATAGAATTGATGATATTACATTTCAACCTACAAAAATAACAGTTTCATATAATTCAACATTGTATCTTTTTAAAAAGAATCCTTATGTTTTAGACAGCCATACTAAAGTATTTACGGATGAAGTTACATGACTTCCCAAACTTGCTTCAAAATAATCTAGTGGGTGAAGGCAGATGGATGCAGAAAAGAGACAAGATTTGCTGTGTTGATAATGTTGAAGCTGGATGATGGTACAAAGGGGTTCATTATACTATTCTCCCAGTTTGAACTATGCATATTCATTTGTATAGTTTTAAAGTTTTAAACTTTTATGTAAGTTGAAATTTTATGTTAAAAATGCCTGAGGATACTTCAATAAAAATAAGTAAACAACATTTTTAAAAAAGAAAAGAGAAAGTGCCTGAGACCACGATCGTGGGGTTCCAGAACTGTTTTGAGCAATTGCAACCAGTTGGTATCTGCTGGGAAGCATCCATGCTCAATTGAAAATATAAGCGGTGTGTGGGTGTCTGCACACATATGTTTAAATCACCTTGTCATATGAGATTTTATTACATTTCCCACTGCTGGCAGTGCAGGAGACCTGGGTTCGATCTCTGGGCTGGGAAGATCCTCTGGAAAAGGAAATGGCACCCCATTCCAGTATTCTTGGCTGGAAAATCGCATGGAGAGAGGAGCCTGGCAGGCTACAGTCCATGGAGTCACAAGAGTCAGACCTGACTTAGCAACTGAACCACCAAACCACGTGCGATTTGGGGATTCCGTGAATAATCAGTGTTTGAATTTTGAATTCAGATGCAAAAGAAAAAAGGCCATGGGCAAACTCTCCCTGGACTCCTTTGTTAACATTTTTGGCAGCTTCTATTTAAATGATGCCTTTTCTCTTAAGTTCACTGGATGTTTTCTGAAGCCTTATGTAATGGCTAGAGGCCCCTGCCTCTACAAAGGAAACACCTGATTCAGAAAAGTAAACAGCATAACAGCAACCAGCTGCCCAGAACCATCATCAACCAGATGGTGAGCAGAGCTCAGAGAGACACAGCAACTTTCTAAACACCCCAACACTGACCTTACAGCCCATGGCAGGAACCGGGTGTTAAGGAATGGTGAGCAGAGCTTGGAGAGACACAAGGAAATGACGGATTATTCCTCTCACCTCCCAGCAGCAGCTCCACACTCACAGAGGCAGCACAGGATGCAGCTGGGAAAAAGCCTTTCAGGCCACAGCAGTGGCCTCGTGGTTCTGAATCAACAGTGACCTGTGATGAAGGGACAGAAGGATTCCCACCTTCCTGGAGACCCAAGGCAGGGACACCTCCTAAGAGAACCAGGAACCCCAGCTTTACTCTGGGTGATGCCACGACAAGGTTTTCTTCCCAAATCCCACTCAACCCAAGAGGGCGTGTGTGCATGCTAAGTCACTTCAGTTTTGTCCGACTCTGCAACCCCATGGATTCAGCATGCCAGGCTTCCCTGTCCTCCACTATCTCCTGGAGTTTGCTCAAACTCATGTCCATTGAGTTGGTGATGCCATTCAATCATCTCATCCTCTGTTGTCCCCTTCTCCTCCTGCCTTCAATCTTTCCCAGCATCAGGATCTTTTCTAATGAGTTGGCTCTTCACATGAGGTGGCCACAATACTGGAGCTTCGGCTTCAGCATCAGTACTTCCAATGAATATTCAGGGTTGATTTCCTTCGGGATTGACTGGTGTGATATTCTTGCAGTCCAGGGGACTCTCAAGAGTCTTCTCCAACACCACAGTTCGAAAGCATTCAGCCTTACTTATGGTCCAACTCTCACATCCATACATGACTACTGGAAAAACCACAGCCTTGACTAGACGGACCTTTGCAATGCCTTTGCTTTTTTTTTTTTTTTTTTGCCTTTGCTTTTTAATACGCTGTCTAGGTTTATCATGACTTTTCTTCCAAGGATCAAGTGTCTTTTAATTTTATGGCTGCAGTCACTGTCCGCAGTGATTTTGAAGCCCAAGAAAATAAAGTCTGTCACTGTTCCTGCTTGGCAGGCAGATTCTTTACCACTGAGTCACTGGGGAAGCTGTATAATAAAATACCTAACACCTTAATGACCTAAAGTTATCAGGGACACCTTACTAGTATTTCAAAGCTGCCTTCCAGGTGAGAAAAGCACTTAATCCCATTTATTTGCTCATTCCAAACATTGTTTCAGGTCTTACTGTATGTGCTGAGCTTGCCAGAGGTGTGCTTGAGGGCGAGGACTAGTAACTGCAAACCTTGTTCTTTTCTCCTTTCCACTCTGCCTTTGGGGTGAAAGACACTGGCTCCTAAACCTGACTCAGCTTCAGAATCACAGGAGTGAGCATTGGTACGTGGCCACGCCCACTGATTTATGTATCTTTTCCTTTGGCGGCTCCCTTGCTAAAAACAGCAAAGTTGAGTAGCTGCAACAGAGATTAGTGGCCCACTTAGCCTGAAATGTTTACCATCTGACCCTTCACAGAAAAGTTTTCCCAGCCTCTGATCTAGAACCTCCCTTCTCTATGAGAGGTCCAAGCATCACTCAGGAGCTTATTAGAAATGCAGGATCTTGGCCCCACCACTGACAGAGGGAATGCGACTCAGTGCGGACCTAAAGAAGCTATTAAACGTGCAGGAGTTCTGGCCCCACCCACCTACCATATCTGAAGCCCTAGGATTGGGCTGCAGGCTTTATTTTAGGTTCCCCAAGAGAACCTGATGTGCACCCCTTGGGCAAGGTGCCTCACCTCCCTGACTTCCCCAATTTGTAAAATGGGGTAACAGCATTAGGTACCGAATACACAAGGCCTGGCGTACTCCGCACAGTTTACCAGAAGCCACACTCACGAGGCAGGGGTTGTGACTGTGAGTGTTGGCACACACATCATTTATCTTCCAGCAAGCAAATCTGAGCCTGGCTGCTACGAAGACTGTCCTTGAAAAGCGATTCTTGGACGTAATAATATATTGTGGCCTTGTGGTCAAACACAGCTGTTGTTCTGGAGATGTTTAAGCCTGAGTGGTCCCTCCTGTGACGGGCGCCGGCCCATCGCCACTTCCCTTGTAGCTGCCGCTGCGCCCTGTTGTTATGACGACCGGTTTCACAAACAGCCCTGCTATTTTCTACAAATCCTTTCGGTTCCCCTGTGCCCTAAAGTCCACCAGCCCTAGAGACAATAGCGGGGTGATTTTTTTTTAACTTTCACAGGAAATACTGGCAATTCTTTAAATGAGCCAATTGGCTGTTTGCTGCTCCCCTAGCAGAAGCCCCCAGCCCGGGCCTTAGAGTCACCCTGCACAGTGAACCTGCACAAATATTCCCACTCGTTGGAAATGGGTGCCACAGAGGATCGGCGGGCACATCAGTTTCCAGCTGGCATCAACTTTACAAGAAAATGAAGCAGCAAAAAAAGAAATGGTCACCACATGTCTGTGTACACAACACAGAGTCGGATGTCGAGACCATTTTAAAAGATTTCAATTTGTGTTATTGCTGCGTTATTTCTAAGATTAGCTCAATATTGGCACATGTAACTTTTTCAGCAAATATTCACCTTTATGAATTCATTTGACATAGGGGAATGCTAAAAACAATTATTATTATAATATGTTATTATTACAGCAAACTCTTAATGCTAGTCATTGTGTTATCTCGGTTTCTGGCAGACCTACCTCCCCCTCACTTCCTCTTCTCCTTTCCCTTGGCTCCTGCTAAACCCCTCTCCTCTCTGACACAGTCTTAGGATTAAATGTACAAGCACCTGCTTGCAGTCTACCTAATCTCTGTTCTCCTCTCTTTTCTCTTTGCACAAACGACCCACTACTTTTAAGGTGTTGTGAATCCAGCTAAAAGTTTTGACTTCCTAGACTCTAGAAGCCTGTGACAGTCATATAACATGCTTCTGGCCAATGAGAAGCACAAGCAAATTTCCTGGGTCCTGAGAAATCTACTGTTTTACAGATGGACAAAAAAAAAAAAAAGGTGGAATACTTCTTTCTACATTTTCCCCTTCTTCCTATCTAAAATAAGATGTCATAGTAACTTGCACCTATGAGGATGAAATCCACACACCAAGGATGGCAAAATAATAAGCTCAAAGAGCCCAGGTCCTTGGATAGCAGCCCTAAGTGGTGGTGTGGCTCCTGACCTCCAGACTTTCTGTTAAGTGGGAAAAAATAATAGAACCACCTGTGATGGCCTCGCCTATTGTTACATCAAGAAGCAATCCCATCAGTGCACTGAGACTCCAAACAGGCAGATCTGAGGAGAGAGGATGGCTAACAATGTTTAAAAATGCTCAAGTGGCAAGCAGGATGCACAACAGGTGACTGGAGGGAAAGATGAGAGAATTCACAGCAAGTCTTCGATGTTTTTAGCATTCCAAGGGTAAGAAAAAATAATGTCGGGAGTGTCACATACAGACTAAGACAGCATATTAATAAGGAATTAATAGAACTGCCAAGAACTAATAAGAACACTGAGGTTCCAGGCATGAACCGCTATTGAATGCATTCATCAACACTCATCACTTTCAACAACAACTCCAGGCAACTCAGAAACAGAGGAGGGGATGACCCTGGGTTTAAAGTTGGCAGAGTAAGCTCAGGGCAAGATTGAGGAAGTAAAGGGATCCTGGGTGCTAGGAGAGGCAGCACTGAAACACAATGTACGTCCTTCGTATTTGTGAGTACGTTAATTCTGCAATGATTCCCAGCCTACAATGTGGAAACCGAAATCCAGAGAAGCTAAGAAACTTGCTCAAGGTCACACAGTTGGGAAATGTCTGTTGTTAAAGTCTAATTCCTTATTCCTTATTCCTCTAATTCCTAATTCCTTAACCACCAAATTATACTATCTCCAAGCAAAATAATAAGGTGGATGATGATGAAGAAGAAGAAAGGTTAGGACATGGTCACATGAGAAGGAGGCTGTAAACAGATCTGGCGAGGTGGTGTGGTGTGTGTGGCTGTTTCACAGGCTGCTGCAGTGACTGACAAGAGAAGGGCAAGAACTTTGGGACTGGATTTCCAGGCTGAAGGGCATCTGGTTAGCAGCTGCCGACTCAGCCTTGCCCAACTGGCCGTTAATATGCCTAGGAAGACAGAAAAAGACCAAGACTCACAACAATACCTAAAGTGAAGACTAACACACAACTTAATCCAGAATCTGGGATAAATGGGCACTATTCGTAAAGCAGATGGACTAGATTAAGAAAAATCTACTGCTTCCTGGCTTTGCTTCATTACACAGAAGCCACACGGCAAGACGCAGGCAGACACTCAGTACCTATCCCATCTGACAGAGACCCAGAGCTGGAGCATATGGGGTTGGAACAACCCCAACATTGGGCAGCCAACCTGCATGACCTCGTGGGCATTTGAGACTCAGAGAGCTGGTCCACACACACATCACGTTTCTACATCCATAAAGCAACCACAAATCCCAGAAAACAGCTGGGCAGAATATAAAACAGCATCCTCAACCTGAGCGAATTGTGGGGAGGTGAAAGGGATGTGGAGGGATTACACACAATGGATTCACACTACACATTAGCCTAGAATGTAATTTGTTGTTGTGTCTCTAAGTCATGTCCAACTCTTTTGCGACCCCATGGACTATAGCCCGCCAGGCTCCTCTGTCCATGGGGATTCTCCAGGCAAGAATACTGGACTGGGTTGCCATTTCCTTCTCCAGGGGACCTTTCTGACCCAGGGATCAAACTTGCATCTCCTGCATTGGCAGGCAGATTCTTTTACCACTGAACCACCAGGGAAGCCTGCGGTATGTAATTAACCTGAATTCAACTACATTGCTTAGGAAAAAAAGGAAGAAAAATCCCTTCACCTATCCATGGTCTTCACCGCCTGCTCTTCCCCTATTCCACCTAGACTTTGTCTGTCACCATCTGTAACTAAGGGGCTTCCTAGGTGGCACCAGTGGTAAAAAAAAAAAAACAAAAACCTGCCTGCCAATGCAGAAGACACGCCGATTCAGTCCCTGGGTCGGGAAGATTCCCTGGAGGAGGAAATGGCAACCCACTCCAGTATTTTTACCTGGAAAATCCCATGGACAGAGAAGCCTGAGCGGGCTACAGTCCATGGGGTGCCAAAGAATTGGACACGACTAAAGTGACTTAACACAGCATCTGTAACTAAATATTGTTTTGAACACAAGGAGAAAAAAGTTTTTTCCCCTTGGCCTTTGGGCTTCCAAGCAATTTGAAGGCTCTTTTACATATCCCCCAACCAAACTTTAAACATAACCCCTACAGAAGATGCAACACATACCACATACACCTAGATTCAGGATCTTAAGGATGAAACCTAAAAGCTATGGAGGTGTATTTCCTTTTGTGTGCTTCTCTGCACTTTTTAAATTCTCTGAAGGAATATCCATTGCATTTGAAACCAGAAAAAAAGATTATTCTGCCCAAAGACTGCTCCATCTGTAACGAGCCCACCAGGTGAGTGGGATGCAGGTGAATCTCTGGCAGCTCTGGCAGCCCTGCCCAGGGCACTCAGCACAGGCAGGGGTAGCATCTGTGCCACCGTGCTGCGGGCATCACTTCAAGGACTCACATCCTCGCCTTGAGAATGCTGGCAGGAGGCTCCCACTCCAAGTGGTTCATATTTTCAAATAAGCCAAAGGCAGATGGGGTGGAGGAGGGCCCTAAATTTGTTCTCAGTAGTTAGCACTGCCCTGGATTTAGAAACAAGAGATCTGGATTCTGACCTGGGTGCTTCTATTTCCTGGGTAGGTGACCCCACTCAACCTCTTTTATTATTTCTATTGCTGTTTTTTTTTTTTTAATTTTCTTGACACATAATTGATTCACAATGTTGTGTTTAAACCACTCAGTCTCTTAATCTCACTAAGCCTCAGTTTCTCCTCATCTAGTAGACGTTGATAGCAATGATGTATGAGGTTTACAGAGTTATGAATACTAATGTCTTTTAGTTTCTTAGTTGTGTCCGATTCTTTGGGACCCTATAGACTGTAGTCCAGCAGGTTCCTCTGTCCGTGGGATTCTCTAGGCAAGAACACTGGAGCGGGTTGCCATTTCCTTTTCCAGGGAATACTAATATCCCCAAAGAAAAAATGCTCACTTATAGTAGACGCTCAGTAAGTGCTATTTGAATATAAATGACAAGGAAAGAGATGCAATCTCAGAAGGAGGTGTGAAGTAGTGACCACAGAAATCCTCTTGCTATTTCCAAACGTTCAGTGTCTGGGCTCACAAGAACATTTTTATCAGATTTCTGTGGCTGTAACAAAGTACCACAAACTGGAGGGCTTAACAGAAATGTATTGTCACAGTTCTGGAGGCTAAAAGTCTGAGACCAAGGTGTTGGCGGGGTTAATTTCTTCTGTGGGCTGTGACAGAGACTCTACTTCATGCCTCTCCTGCAACTTCTGCTGGTTGGCTGGCCATCTTTGGCCTTCCTTGGCCTTTCAATGTCTGCCTTCATCTTCACATGGCATTCTCTCTGAGTGTTTGTCTATGTGTTCACATTTCCCTTTTCATAAGGACACCAGTCACATTGGATTATAGCCTACTGTAATGACCTCATTTTAACGTGATTACTTCTGTAAGAACTCTATCTCCTGAAAAGGTCACATTTTGGAAGAGAACATAGGCAAAACATTCTCTGACATAAATCCATAAATGTTTTCTTAGCTCAGTCTTCCAAGACAATAGAAAAAAATAAAAATAAACAAATGGGACCTAATCAAACTTATAAGCTTTTGCACAGCAAAGGAAATCAAAACCAAAACAGAAAGACAACCTATGGACTGGGAGAAGATATTTGCAAGTGATGCAACCAACAAGTACTTAATTCCCAAAATACATAAACAGCTCATTAAATGCAATAATAAAAAAATCAAACAACCCATTAAAAAAAATGGGCATAAAAAGATATATCTCCAAAGAAGACATTCAGATGGCTGACAGGCACATGAAAAAATGATCAACATCACTAATTATTAGACAAATGCAAATCAAAACCACAATGAGGTACCACCTCACACCAGTCAGAGGAGCCATGATCCAAAAGCCTACAGATGACAAAAGCTGCAGAGGGTGTGGAGAAAAAGGAGCCTTCTTACACTGTTGGTGGGAATGTGAATTGGTATAGCCATTATGAAGAACAGTGTGGAGGTTCCTTAAAAACTAAAACCAGAATTACCATATGATCCAGCGATCCCACTCCTGGGCACAGGTGTGCATGCTAAGTCCCTTCGGTTGTGTCCGACTCTTTGCGACCCCATGGACTGCAGCCCGCCAGGTTCCTCTGCCTGTGCAATTCTGCAGGCAAGAATACTGGGAGTGGGTTGCCATGCCCTCCTCCAGGGAATCTTCTAGACCCAGGGATCGGACCCGCATCTCTTACATCTCCTGCATTGGCAGGCGGGTTCTTTACCACTAGTGCCACTGGGAAGCCCACTCCTGGGCATGTATCCAGACAAAACTACAACGTGAAAAGATACTGCACTCCAGTGCTCACAGCAGCACCATCTACAGTAGTCATGGACACGACACGGAAGCAGCCTAAATGTTCATCAATGGATGAATGGATAAAGAAAACGGGGTATATACACACAAGAGAATGCTACTCAATCATTAAAAAGAATGAAATAATGGCATTTGCAGCAACATGGACCTAGAGATTATCATACTAAGTGAAGTAAATCAGAAAGAGAAAGACAAATACCAGATGATATCATTTATATGTAGAATATAAAATATGAAAACATGAACCTATTTACAAAATAAAAACAGACTCACAGACATAGAAAACAAACTTACAGTTACCAGAGGGGAAAGGGGGTAAAGAGGAATAAATTAGGAGTTTGGGATTAGCAGAAACACACTACCAAACAGAAAACAGATAAACAACAAGGACCTACTATATAGCACAGAGAAATATATTCAATATCCTGTTGATATAATAAGCCATGATGGAAAAGAACATGAAAAATAATGTGTATAGATATGATAACTGAATCACCTTGCTAGATACCAGAAACTAATACAACATTGTAAATAAACTTCAACAAAAATAAAACAAAAACCCAAAAATGTCACCTTCTGAGTACTGGGGGTTAAGACTTTGACATAAATTTGGCAGGACACAGTCCAGCCCACAGCAACATTCTGCAAGAGCTTCGTTTCTGGAGAGAAGGTGGTGGTTGGTACGGGGGGCAGAGTGGGCAGGGAGCATGTGGGGAAGGGAATGTTGCTGGTGGCTGAGCCTGAAGAGGCTGGGTCCTATTGTGGCCAGGCCCAGTGTTAGGAGCAGGACTACAATGACCAGTGGAAAGACCCCTTCCCTGTCATTCCCAAGAGTACAGGCCTTAATCAATAATTATTTGACTGTCTTGTAATAATCTAAATGGAAAAGAATCTGAAAAAGGATATGTATACAAACACACACACACATATATGTATTATATATTAGGTTGGCCAAAAAGTTCGTTTGGGTTTTTCTGTACCATCTTACGAAAACCTTGAGCAAACTTTTTGACCAACCATGTATATATATATATGATTATATATATATATATATATATCACTTTGCTGTACACTCAAAACTAACACGACTTTGTAATTTAACTATACTCCAGTTCTAAAAACTGTTTGAAAATATTACCAAGTGGTAAAAGGTCTACAGGTCTAGCTGGCGGGGAGGGAGGCTTATCCATCATGAAGTTGGAGGTCAGTTTTCCACAGGTGCCCTCACTCAGGGAGGGATCAGCTCACTGGCTGTGTGGCCTGCAAGGAGCAGTCCTGTTTCCTGTTGCAGGAAGGCCTCCTGCAGGGGTCTGTGCTCTCGGGCCCCTCCCCAGGCAGAATGAATAACTCAGCCATCTGCACTCCCCTCCCCTCCTGCTGTTCTAGACCGCCCTTGGAGGAGTCTAGGTTAAACTTATTCAGGTGAGCAAACAGCAGCAGCAAGAGATGTAAGGCAGAGAAAGGGGGAGGACATTGAGGAAGAGTGGACGGGAGGAGGGCAGGTTTAGATCAAGTGCCTACTCATTCAGAGGACCTCAACGGGCGGCTCCGCAGTGTGCTAAGATACAAAGATGTATGAGTCCACTCCCTGCATTCAGAGCTCCTGAGGGTGGGGTGGCCAGAAAAAAAAGTGGTTTCAATGTGATACTAAAAGAAAGTGACCAGGGGCTCAGAAAGAGAGGACTCTTGAGGACTGAGGGAGCTGGGGGTAAGAAGTGTGAAAGGACTGGGAGGCTGGGCAGTGCAGACTGGACAACTTACCAAATCCCATCTGCCTTGAACAGAGACCCTCTTCAGCTCCAGAATTCTAGCCATGAAGCCATCAGTGAAGATTTTGTTGTTGTTTAGTCACTCAGTTGTGTCCGACTCTTTGCGACCCCACAGACTGTAGCCCGTCAGGCTCCTTTGTCCAGGGGGTTTCCCAGGCAAGAATACCAGAGGGGGTTGCCATTTCCTTCTCCAGGGGATATTCCCAACCCAGGAATCGAACCTGTGTTTCCTGAGCTATCAGGGAAGCCGAGTGATTTTTTACGATCTGAATTATCCTAAATCCTGGTTTTCCTTTTGTCCCCCCATCAGAAAAGAGTTGATAGGAACAGGAAAATGTGGCATCTGGCTTCTTACCAGAATACAATCACTGTGGACCAATGTGGTGCCCCCAGAAGCATGGAACTGAATTCACAGGTGGCACATGGGCAGAGGGTGGGTAAGATTCAGGGAGTAGGAGGGGAGAAAAAAATAAAGAACGCTGGCTAATTTCCCAGGGCGACTGAAGCCCAGGGAATGCTTGGTTCCGTGCTGACCTTCAGAAATGTTTCCTCTCCTCTGAGGCTGATGGAAATTTCTAGGGAATTGAAATGATCCTGCCCATCGAAAAGTCTTGCCAATTTTAGGGTGCTGTTCTGAGACTGGAGTTGAGCAGTTTCTGTGAATGACTCATGTCTTCAGGACCACCTGCCTGGCAGGGCTGTCCCACGTATGGCAGGGTACCACGAATGAGCATGCTTGTCCCAGACCCCACCTGTTGCAGATTTCATGATGCATGACGGGACATGACTCAGGATGGCAGAATAATAAATGAATAAGCATTGGAAACAAATAAATATAGACATATTTAGCCATCCCTACACTTGTACACATGTACAGACACACATATACTTCCAGTCACCAAGGCAACCATTCCCTGAAGCTGTATTTTGTTCTTTTCCACGTTAGGTATTTTTAACCTTACTTCCTAGGAGTGTAAGGTCTTTTGAGTCTCTCCTGAGAAAGTACCTCAGTACACCTCCTTGGGACATGCTGGTACATCTAACATTTTCCAGGTCAGTTTTGAAGGCTCATGTCTTATCCTCATTCTGACACTGCATTCAGCCAACACACCATTTGAAAATGCACTGAAAGCATCAGCAACACAAAATGACCATTACGATTTTTACTGTGAGTCAGAGAAATTAGGGATGAAGGGAGTGTTTGCCTTGCACAGTTTTCCCTGACAATTTTCGCTTTTAAAAGGGCAGGGGGTGGGGGTCGGATCACAAAGTTCATGTGAAAAAGGAGCCAGCTTGGTTCCAAAAGATGGAGACAGAGTCTCAGGTTTAAAAGGGACAGCTCTTATTTTGGAGGCAGGAATTTAGGACTACTGATGGTTTAAGAGAAGTTGACATTTCTTTCCTTCTCCTTATAACATATGTTACTCTTCAAATTAACCTCATTTTCTATTTTAGATTTCAATATTTTAAAATGCCAGCAACACAAAAGGGTCAGGAAACAGTTAAAACATTCTTACACAAATATTGATCTGGCTTTTGACAACATCCATGTAATAAGCAGAGAAGTTTTTTCCTTTTGACATCACCAACGCGTTCAAAAGGTCAGTCTGTGGCAACAGTTAATCTAATTTCATCTCTACGCTACAATCATTACTCTCTGCTTAAAAAAAAAAAAAGTCTTATTTGTCACTGGTCTAAAAAAGCTCTGCATATCCTTCTGTCAGATCTCTGCCAGAGGGGGAATGGTACGAGTATTTAATTTACAGCCGTAATCACTCTCATGCCCTGTCTCTTATTAAGCGTCGAGGCACGGTGGAGTGGAGAGGGAAGTCTTTACCACGAAACAATTGCTAGTAAAGTAGCTTAAGTGCAGAACTGGTGACGGTGCGGCCGGCGTTTATTATGCCCTGAACTAGGGCTCTGGTTTTCAAAACCCGAGACCGGAGAAAAGGGGGGAGCCACAAGGAAGACTGCATCCAGGTAATCTGGGTCAGTCTATCCATCAACGGAGAGAGGGGCAAGAGGCCAGTGGATGGAGAGACTCGGCTGGGTGCACAGCGGCCAAAACCCGGAGGAGGCGCATCCCAGGGGCGGGAGGCGTGGGTGGGCTGCGGGGAAGGAGTGCTAGCCCGGCGCGCTGTCCTCCCACCCCATCCGTCCCTGCCAATGAGCGGGCACCCGCGGGGGCCCGGAGCTGCGGGGTTTCCCCGAGGCTCCGGGATTAACTCAGCTTCCCTGAGGGGCTCTGGTTGGCCCATCCCCTCCCTGGGCCTGGGCGGGTCAGTCTGTCACAAGGCAGGTCCCGTCTGTCTGTCAGTATGTCTCCCGCCTCCCCCCTCCCACCGACACCGCCGCCGCCGTTCCGCACCGAACGCTCCGGGGGAACTGGGCTGCCCCTGGCGCCCCGCGTGCCCCCGCCTCCCGGCGCCGGGCGCACTCACCCGCGTGCAGGCCGCCCGCCTCGGGGCCGCTGTCCGGGGCGGCGTTGCTGGGCGGCGCGTCCGAGTCGGTGTAGGTGAGCCAGGTGGACTCCGTCTCCCGAGTCCAACTCTCGTAGTAACGGGGCTCGATGGCATCCGCCCGGCTCCCGCCGCAGCCCATCCTCCCTCCCGTGCTGCGGGCGCGCCCTGCGGCCGCTGGGTTTTTGGTTCCGGCGGCGGCTCAGCCCCGGCGGCGCAGCCCGGGCCCGCGAGGCGGCGGCGGCGGCGGCATCGGGTCCCCGCGCCAGCCAGCCCGCCCGCGCCGCAGCCAGGCGCCCGCCGCCCGCTCCGCCGCGCCCACTCCCCGCGCCCCTCCTCTCCTCCTCCGAGGCCCTCCCTTCCCCACCTCTCAGCCCCCTCGCCGCGCCCCCTACCCGTCCCCGATTCAAACTCTCCCCCGCATCCTCCCTGCGGGCGCGCTGCGGATCGGGGAACTCGGAATGGGAGGGGGGCGAGGGGTGGATGGCTCCCTGGCTCCTGCGCACCGATCCACTCCCCCTTATTTATTCCTTCAGGCCTTCTTCCTCTCTCCCTCCCTCCCTCCCTTCCACCTTTGTTCCACTCAAACATCCCGGGGAACCTTGGAAGGGACCCCTAAGCTTTCTGGCCACTTGTTTCTAAAGCAGTGGAGCTGGTGACAACCCAGAACCAGGAAAAAAAACTATTGCTGTTAAGAACGAAGGAAGCCTCAGAGCCCCTGCCTGTCCTACTTGGTTTGGGGAGCAGGGAGTAGGGCCTCAAGATTTCTGAGAGAGTTGGAGTGGACTCTGTCGCTAACACCCTTTCCAACTTCTGCGGCTTTGAACGTTGTTCTCAAGAAAGCAAAAGAGCATCGGGAACCTCAGGGAGCCGGGAGCAGTCCCTGTGGACCGGCTGTAAGGCATGGCTGGCTTCCCTCCAAATCCATTCCCAGGGTTCGTACCCCGACTGTCAGCCTTTCATTCCGTGGTGCCCGCTCAGCTCTACGTGCTTGATGGGAGCTCTGCTCCAGCTCAGACTTGGGTAAGCCAAAGGATTCCCTTGTCCCAAAGGAACCAGAACACACTGGGAAAAGAACGAAACTGCCTTAAGGAGACAGCTAAGAAAGAAGGGTTGAAAGAATAAATCCTCAATGACTAGGCTCTGCCAAAATGCCATAGTGTTGAATAAATATTGTTTTCATTCTTCCAAAATTATATATATATATATTATTTTTTTAGTCGAAATATATCTGATGTGCAGTATTATGTTAGTTTCAGGTGTACTACATAGCATTTGACATTGGCATCCATTATGACGTGATCACCATGATAAGTCTAGAAACCATCCGTCCCCATACAAAGTTATTACATTATTATTGACCATATTCCTTGTGCTGTGTATTACATCCTTGTGGCTCATTTATTATATCACTGAAGGTTTTTGCCTCTTAATCCCTTTCACCTATCTCACCCACCTTCTCACCTTCTGCCCACCTGGTGACCATTCTTTTGTTCTCTGTATCTATGAGTCTGTTTTCAGCTTGTTTTGTTTGGGTTTTAGATTCCACGTATAAATAAGATCATACAGAATCTGTCTTCCTCTGACTTATTTCACTTGCCTCAATGTTCTCTAGATCCACCTACACTGTTGCAAACGGCAACTTTTCATTTCTTTTTTAATGATTGAGTAATATTCCATTGTCTATATACCAGATCTTCTTTGTCCATTTTTCTGTTGAAAGATGCTTACATTGCTTGTACATCTTGGCTATTGTAAGTAATGCTGAAATGAACATAGGGGTGCAAATATCTTTTATCTCTTTATTTAGCTGCGTCAGGTCTTGGTTGTAGTATGCAGGATCTTCATTGTGTCATGCAGTGTCTCTCATTATGGCACATAGGCTCTCTAATTGCAGTGCATGGGCTTAGTGGGACCTTAGCTCTCTGACCAGGGACTGAACCCCCATCTCCTGAATTGCAAGGCAGGTTCTTAACCACTGGACCACCAGGGAAGTCCCCATGTATCTTTTCAAATTAGTGTTTTTGTTTTCTTCCAGTAAATATCCAGAAGTAAAATTGCTGGATCATATGGTAGCTTCACTTTTACTTTTTTGAAGATCTCTATACTGTTTTCCATAGTAGTTGTACCAATTTACTTTCTCACTACCAGTTCATAAGGGTTCCCTTTTTCTCTGCATCATCAACACTTGTTATTTGTTGTCTTTTTGATGACAGCCATTCTGGCCAATGTGAGGCTATATCTCACTGTGGTTTTGATTTGTATTTCCTTAATAATTAGTGATGTTGAGCATCTTTTCATGTGCCTATTGACCATCTGTATGTCTTCTTTTTTTTGAGAATTAAAAAATAAATTTATTATAGTAAAATATATATAAAAGCTTGTCACTTAACCCACTTAGTGTATGTCTTCTTTAGAAAAATGTCTGTTCAGATCCTCTGCCCATTTTATGTTGACTTCTATGAGTTCTCTGCATAGTTTGCATATTAAACCTTTAATGGATAAATTGCTTGTAAACATCTTCTCCCATTCAGTAGGTTACCTTCTCATTTTAGTTTCCTTTGCTGTGTGAAAACTTTTAATTTTATGTAGTCCTGTTTGTTTATTTTTGCTTTTGTTTCCCTTGTGTGAGGAGACAGATCCAGAGAACTATTGCTAAGACCAATGTCAAAGAGCATACAACCTATATTTTCTTCTAGGAGTTTTATAGTTTCAGATCCTTAACTCATTTTGAGTTTATTTTTCTATATAGAGTGAGAAAGTAGTCCAGTTTCATGCTGATGCATTAAGCTATTCAATTTTCCCAACACCATCTACTGAAGAAGCTGTCTTTTTCCCATTGTGTTTTCCTGGTTTCTTTGTCATAGATTAATTAACCGTATAAGCATGGATTTATTTCTGGGCTTTCTATACTGTTCCACTTATCTATGGGTATGTTTTATGTCAGTACCATACTATTTTGATTACAGTAGCTTTGCAGTATAGTTTAAAATCAGGACTTGTGATACTTCCACCTTCGTTCTTTCTCAAGATTGTTTTGGTGATTTGGGTCTTTTGCATTTCCATACAAATTTTAGAATTATAACTCTATCCTAGCTCTGTGAAAAATATCATTGGTATTTTGATAGGGATTGCATTGAATCTGTAGTTTGTCTTGCAGAGTATGATCATTTGAACAATATTAATATTTCCAAAACACATGAGTGTGGTATATCTTTTCATTTGTTCATGACATTTCAATTTCTTTGATCAATATCTTACAGTTCTCCAAGTCTTTTATCTCTGATTAGAATCATTCCTAAACATTTTATTCTTCTTGATGCAATTGTAAATGGGATTTTTCCCCTAATGTCTCTTTCTGAAAGTTCACTTTTAGTGAGTAGAAATAAAGCAGATTTCTGTAATAATTTTGTATCCTGCAACTTTACTGAATTCATTTAGTGGTTCTAATAGTTCAAAAAACTATTTTTTTCTCTTTGTATTATATCATCTGCAAACAATGAAAGTTTTACTTCTTCCTTTCTGATTTCGATCCTTTTTATTTCTTTTTATTGCCTAATTGCTGTGGCTAGGACTTCCACCTCTGTGTGAAATAAAATTGGTGAGAATGGGCATCCTTGTCTTATTCCTGATCTTAAAGGAAATGGTTTCAACTTTTTACCACTCAGTTTGGCATTAGCTGTGGGTTTGTCATATATGGCCTTTTTTATATTGAGGTATCTTTCCTCATTCAACATATATTTATTAAGTACCTATTATGACAAAACACTGCCAGTAGATATAATACCCATCTAATACAATTTTATTATATACTATAATGTGTACTGTTTAATATATCTTATAAAGTATACAGAATATAGGTATAGTATCCTATATAACATATAGAATGTAGACTAGGTTACATTGTCTATAGCATTCAGTATGTATTAACAGCATCCAGTAGATAGGCCAAGTTGAGGGCATTCCTGGCACATAATAGAAATGAGTAATGTGGGCTAAAGAAGATCTAGTTTAGGGCAGAGCTCTTAGATGTCCCTCTGGCAGGTTCTAATCAGAAGCCATAATGCAGAAGTGAGCAAAGACCCCCTGAGCCAAGATCAGGGACTCTTCCTCATGCTAAGTCCAGAGCCTGCCAAATCCAGGGACCCAGGCTGGCCATTCCCCTGCAGGGTTTGCCTCTTCTTTTAAGATACCCCACAGTGTCTTCAACCTGGTTTCAGCTGTGAGGGGTGGAAGAGGTGCAGTAATTTAGGAGGCAGTGGTTTCCCTAGCCCATTGGAATTCAGATGCCCTACGCCTTTTTTCCTTAACCTGAAGACTTTGGTTTAGGAGGAATGAGCCCTCTGGGACAGAGAATTCTCAACATCTCTAACAGAATTTCTGCTTCCATCAGTTCTAGCATGAAGTGGCTCCTTTAATAACCAACTACTTTGTAAAAGTCACCACCCAAAGAGCTGTGCAAACAGAAAGAGTGTCTGAGCTGGAAAGGTGCCAGGGAGTTCTAGAAAAATTTAAAAGGCCCCCAGAGCTGGAGCATTGTGAGCCAAGGAAATGAGGTGAGCATGAGAGGAGGTGGAGGAGTAGGCTAGCCCAGCCCGGGCATGAAAGCAACCATAGAGAGAGATTTGGACTTCATCCTAAAAGTGATGGGAAACATTGGAAAGTTTGAAGCCATGCACTGTCAACATCAGATCTGTGATTGTGAGCTGTCACTCTGGAGGAAGGTGGGGAATACATGGCAAAGAGGCCGAGTGGGTCCCTGGAAAGCATTAAGAGGCTCTTAGAGACGATGAAGGTGGAGGATGCAAGGAGTGGGGTGGACAGGCTTGCCAGTTGCTGAGAAGAGGAGTCCTGGAGGTGTATCATCATGGAGAGGTCTGGAAATGGCAGGTGGATGAGGAATACTGTTGCAGTTGAATTTGTGATGCCTCTGAGACTTGAGTTCACATGGGTAAGGTACTTAGCTTAGTTGCCAGAATGTAGTGAGAGTGACTTTGTAAGTGGATGTGTGTGTGCCTGTGCATGCTCAGTCATGTCCAAGTCTTTGCCACCCCATGGACTGTAGCCTGCCAGGTTCCTCTGTCCATGGGATTTCCCAGGCAAGAACACTGGAGTGGGCTGCCATTTCCTCCTCCAAGGGATCTTCCCAACCCAGAGATCAAACCTGCGTCTCTTTGTGTCTCCTGCATGGGCAGATTATTTACCAACTGCGCCACCTGGGAAGCTGGTTATAAGTGCTGGTTGTCCTTATCACCTGGCTCCAAGTCTAGAACTCAGGAGAGAGATCTCGGCTAGAGAAATGAGTTTAGGGGGCATCAGTGTATGAAAGATAGCTAAAGAAATGTCTTTCCCAAATATCCTGGGCTTCTCTGTTCTTGTTTCTAGTAACCTCCCCAGCTCCTGTCTCCTGCCCTCGCCCCTTCAAATTCAATCTCTTCTGTCCCCAGTCTTCATCTCTTTTTATGAAAAGCAACTTATCTCTGTTCTAGCATCTGACTCCATGTTTGATATTTCAGCCACAACTTAACAATTTCTTCAGGCATCTCAAAAACTTGAAGGATGAAGATATTGTCTACACACTGAGCTTTGAAAAATTCTCTATTACCAGGCTTTGGAGGATAATACATAACAATCAATTTTTCTTGTCACATATTCAAATTCTAAATAAGGTATCTAATATGTGAGCCAATTGGGAATAGGGCCTGCTGACATTACGCCAGTGACAGACAGGAATGAAAATCTGCATGAACCAGCATCATGTTTATAACTGACTCCAGCGATGTTTCAGGACCCCATGTGAATTAGCACCTCAGAAGGTTACTTTGCCAGCCCAGCTTCCTGAGGCTCTTAGAGGAGGAGAGTATTGCTGAGCTGGAGTGGTGAGTGTGGAAAGATATAGGAATATGGGGTCATCAGAGCCAGATTAGGGAGCAGTTGCAGTGAAACTGTGATCTTGTTGACTTCAAGCTGCCCAGATGACATCTGTAGGAAGATTTCAAGTTGGCAGTAGATAAATACAAAGCTGGAGCCCAGAAGAGAGGTCTGGACGGGGACCACGGGAGTCAGTGAGATCCCAGGGAGAGACCATGGGAAGGGAAGGCTGGGAGTGAGCACAGAGGATGTTCAACATTTGCAGGGTGAATAGAGGGAAAGAGCCAGGAAGGGAAATCGAGGGGAAGTCATCAGAGGAGAGTGGCACGTCAAAGATTTTGAGAAGGGAGACCTGTCCAACAGTGCACCTATACAACGCAGCTTGCATCACAAGGGCACTGAGAAGTGGACCATGGGATCTAACATCAAGGAGGTCAAGTTCAGCGGAATGTTGGCAGTGGAGGCCAAACTGACGTAGGTTCAAGAGTAAACGAGAGGTGAAGAATGAGACAGCAATGTAGCAGCTGGAGGGAAAGTCCACATTAGAATTTTTGTTTTAATTGAAGAAACTAGAGAATATTCAGTCCTGAATATTCACTGGAGGGACTGATGCTGAGGCTTAAGCTCCAGTACTTGGGCCACCTAATGCGAATAGCTGACTCGTTGGAAAAGACCCTGATGCTGGGAAAGATTCAGGGCAGGAGGAGAAGGGGGTAAGAGAGGATGAGATGGTTGAATGACATCACTGACTCAATGGACAGGAATTTGAGCAAACTCCAAGAGATGGTGAAGGACAGGGAAGCCTGGCGTGCTGCAGTTTGTGGGGTCACCAAGAGTCGGACATGACTGAGCAACTGAATAACAGCAAAAGCATGTGTTTGTGGCTCGAGAAGGAGGTGAGAACACTGAAATCTGGGGATAAAAAGGGAGCGAGCCACAGAAGTAGGATGTGATTGGCCCCTGTGGGAGGAGGGCACCCCTGCCTGCGCTATTGTAACAGGAATGCACAAGGAAGGCTGGGAGGATTCCAGGTTAGAACTAGGATGTTGAGGTTCTCCAAAGGGATGGATTTTATTTTCTCTGTGAAATGAGAAACAAAGTTAGCCACTGAGAGTGAGATAAAGAAGGGTTTCAGTGATTGGGAAAAACAGAGAAGGATTCCATCAATTTCATAGAGACTGGGAGACTGAGCTGTACATTTTGGGGGCCAGTCTTCAGCTCAATTGAGGCTGCTGACTCCATTCTGCTGATTGTGGAGATTTCTCAGCAGAGTTCAGCTACTGGGGTGCAAGTTCCGGATGAATGAGGGCTCAGCCAAGACTGGGAGGAGGTAACGTGCAAAGACAGAGGGACAGGGGAGTGACTAAAATAGTGGCGCATGGAACCCACTGGGTGGGAGGGAGCTGATGGGGGAGGAGGACACGGTGAGGCCCCCCGGGCCAAGGAGCTCTCATTGTAGGGGCTTCGGTGGCCAGTTGGGAGAAGTGGGAGCGATGGCAGAGAAAGCAGAGGGACTTTGAATCCCCATGTGGAACGAATTCTAAAAAGTGCTGAGATTGGGCAGCTGCCCATTCAAAACCTGTGAACAGGCTTGTGGGGCCTGGGTAAGAATGCAAATGGAAACCATCATACCATATGTCTACTTTTTAAAGGTTGATTAAAAAGTTAGCACACTTAGGGAAAATACATTCTCTTCTCATCTCAATAGGTTATCTTCATAACCACCTGAAAGGCCGGGTTCTAAGGCAGAATTCTCTGGGTCTTTGGAGATCTATGCTGAACATGGCAGAGCGGGCTGAGTTGCCCACTCTGTCTAGGACTCCTCTTCCGGCCCCAACGTCAGTCCTGCTCTGCAAGAGTCCTCATGGACACGTGTCCCTGTGAACCTGCAAGTCCATGTTCCATTAATGCTCTCCTCCTCCAAATCAATGCCCTTGGCCCCTCCTCTGGCTGAGGAATCTCTAGCTGGGGGCTGAAATCTACCTTGAAGGGGCTTGCTTTCAATGCAAGCTCTGGGAGTAGGATCAGGGCTTTGCAGGGAATTACAAGTTCCTGGGTACCCAGCAGGGAGATTAGAAGGGAGAAGTCGGGGCCCAGATTCCAGGTGGATGAAGCCCATGGCTCCTGGATTCCTTACCCACAGAGAGGACCAGAGTAGGGCCTCTGGAACAGAAGCCAAGAGAAGGGGGTCCCTTTTGCCAGGTGCTGTCCAGTGTTTGAATGGAATTGTGAACACTTCCAGAAAAGAGGAGCTAGTTGTAAAGTTCTTGGGTTGAAAGTGGTCACTGATTGCATGCACATTCCTGAACATCTGTGTATATTTTAAGCTTCTCAAGGATAAGGGCATTATCTCATTTGGCTTAGAATCCTTAAGAAAGAATAATGGCTTCAGAGAGTCAATGCTCATCAAATATTTGCTTAATGAATGAATGACAAGAGGCAGTGTGGGGATGTGGTTAAGAATATGAATTCTAGAGCCCAGCTCTCTGAGTTTGGGACTTGACTCTGCCACTTACAACTAGATAGCGTTGGA
Source organism: Dama dama (assembly GCF_033118175.1). Taxonomy (NCBI): domain Eukaryota; kingdom Metazoa; phylum Chordata; class Mammalia; order Artiodactyla; family Cervidae; genus Dama; species Dama dama. Next base: position 59,589,031 of record NC_083701.1, read on the forward strand.
CAAGTTGCTATCAACCATGCCTCAGTTTCCTTATCTATAAATGGGGATAATGAATTGTGTGAGTAGATGTAAAGGCTTGGAAGAGTGCCTGGGACATAGAAAACACTCGATCAATGCAGATTATCTCTGCAGTTTGGGGGAAACGAGCAACAATGGCATCTTTCTCCCTTACAGAGGAAATCTCTGAAATTATGTGTTTTCACATGAGATAATGTCTGTGAATTTTGGGGGTTTTGTTTAATATTTATTTATTTATTTTGCTGAGCCAGGTCTTAGTTGCAGCATGCGAGACCTTCACTCTTGGTCTCGGCATGAAGGATTTTTAGCTGCGGCATGTGGGATCTAGTTTCCTGACCAGGAATCGAACTCAGGCCCCCTGCATTGGGAGCATGGAGTCTTAGTCACTGGCCACTAGGGAAATCCCAATATCTGTGAATTCGCTTAGCACACAGCAGAACTTTGGTAAATGGTAGACTTTTTTCTTTTCCTTTCTTCCCTTTTCTTTCCCTTTGTGATGTTACTGGAGCTTCCCAGGTGTCACTCACTAGAGTTCAATTTCTGGGTAGGGAATATCCCCTGGAGAATCCCCTGGAGAAGGGAAGGGCAGCCCATTCCAGGATTCTTGCCTGGAGAATCTCATGGACAGAGGAGCCTGGTGGGCTGCATAGAGTCCACAGATTCTCAAAGATGTGGACACAACTGAAGTGCCTCTGCTCCTCTGTGTTCTTTTAATTAAGTCTTTCCAGTTGGTATTGAATTTCCTCCCAAAACTTCAAGAATAACTGTAATAAATTAAATGTAGCTATGTAAAGTGTAATAAATTATGTTAAACCCTCTGTTCAGAATCTGGAACTCAACTGGCATGAATTAGTCATCTTTTTCCATCAGGTTTAAAAACAACAACAACAAAACTGAATTATTTTCAAGTGGAGATGACTGCAACAGGGACATGGAAAGCCTTAGCCAAAGTCACCCAGAGCAATGAAGTCAATTATGCCTTTAAAAACCTTTTGCTGAATTTTCACAGAAAAATAATTTTACATGAGTTAACCAAATCATGTTCTGACCAAATCCTTAATTTTCAAAAAATTTCAAAGTGTGTTTATATAACCTTTCCTCCATTTGTCCTGATCTTTTTGCCAGGGAAAGAGCAATGCCATTCTGGAGACATCTGCACTAAATAAACAAAGTACTTTACTAGGGTGTGAGTATCAAGAGAGAAGTGAGGGACGTAGAACAGGCAACCAGTCTACTGATGCAAAGTGCAACTAATGCCGAAAGGTAAACACTGCGAGTCAATGACATCCAGCTGTGGATTACAAATATTGCCTACTGCATATGTAAATAAAGGATGTTGCAGCCATCAAGTCATCATCCACTGCAGCCACCAACTGTGCACCCAGAGGGGATTTAGGATGGAGGGAAGCAGGATACTGGCCGTATATATACGGCCAGATGCATAGCAAAGGCATGATCCCAATGAGTCCAAACTCTTACATCTTCCCATGTATAGAAGAGCACTAAATTCATTAACTTGAGATGCCTGGTTTTCTTTAATTAACAGTAATCTTTTGATGTTCCTACTACCTTGTTTTTCTGGCAAAAATCCCTACATATCCTGGCTTCTACCTTACCCATTTGGAGCAGTCCCTCAGAGCTATCTGAGGGGCTGTCTTCTGGGCTTAAGTCCTCTGTTTTGTCCACTGAAAGAAACACATAATTCTCAACTTTAAGGTTGTGTATTTCTTTTTCACTCGACAGCCATCTCCACTAAAGGGTCAAGTGACCAGTCTGTCATGAGTAGGTAGAGGAGTCAATTCCTGTGCTATGCCCTCCTCCAACTTACAGCTTTCAATTGGAATAACAAGGTAAGAATACAATTATTTGTATGTGTGTGTGATAAGAACACACCTCAATAAAGTTTTCTTTTAAAAATGCAAAAAAAAAACAACCCCACTTTTGCTGAGTGTTACATCATTTGTTACATGATGGGATTCTCAAAATAAAGTATCTGTGGCTTTAAGACCTCTTGTGGTGAATATTGCCCCCCCTCCCCCCAACATGCACTCATTTCTATGGAACCAGAGCAGAGATCTTGAGGACCCAAATCCATTCTACCTCCAGGTCATATGTCTGGCCCAGAATCACGGGGCTCTGGCCCACTGTGACGAGTCAAGGAAAGGAGACCTTCCATGAGGCAGTCAGGATCCAGGACAAACCTCCCACCAGGATCAGTCATCTGCAAATGAGTAAAGATAGATTCACTGCCTTAGAAATTTCCATTTTTCCAAGAGAAAAAGTAATACAGATGAAGATCAGTAGCAGCAGTAATTCTGGCTTTCGGGTGCAGATCCCAGGTCAGTCTCTTGGGCACCTTCTCCTAGCACCCCACTGCTCCAGAGTGAGTGGAACAAACCAGAACTCTGGTCCCTGCCATCCCTCTGGAGGGTGTTAAAACATTCCACGGAGCACACCTCCCAATCCCCAGTCTTGGCTGCTGACACCTCCTCATTCTACGACTTGTAATTCTGTCCTAAAGTAAGAGAGCTCAGGGTTAGTATCCCAAAGCACAAAATCTGAGTCCATTCCCTGCATCTGGGTGAAAAATCAGCAAGTGTCATTTGACCATTTGACATGGGCCAGTTCACGCATCTCTCACCATTGAAGAATGACTTCATGTCCTGGGGGAAAGGTACAGTGTACCTGGACTTTAGGTGATGCAGATGATGGGGTAAACATGACAATTAGAGTGGAAACAAGCAAGGGAAACTGAAATATTGAAATGGCAAAAGGAGACATGAGTTTTTGACTTGGTTGAAGAGGCTACAAAAGGTGAAAGAGAGAATTTGGGGCGGGGGGAAAGAAAGCAATTAAATATGGTACCACAAAACATTTATACAGGAAATGAAATGCGAAGTAAAACACTATGAATTTTTCCTCCACTAATCTTTAAGCCAAAAATTCTTATGAGAAGTAAGGTCTGCTCCTTTGGGTTAATTCTAAAGAAATTTGGCAAGTTCTTTTAATATCTTCAGAAGCTATCTCAGTGCCTGGATTAATGTCTGTGGCACTTTATTATACCCCAAATAAAAACATGGGACAAAGCCATATGGATATTTCCAAGCTTCTGATTTCATTACACTTCCTTTCTGTATAGTACCATTTGTTGATAAGATGTAAGGAATAACCAGTTTGTTCTCTCACAAAGGAATATGAAACACATCCTTCTAGAAATGGCCTGGAGAGGAAAATCTGGTGATAATGCAGTGGGCAGGTGATTTTTTTAATTGTCAGAACGACTTCAAATTGTAGATCATGAGAGTCTGAAAAGAGGGGTACTCAATTCGAGATGAGAATAGATTCAAGAGAGGCATATTCACACAGAACTAATTCCAAAGAGAATTTTGAAAACCCAGAGAAGGTTTTGATTAAGTATCCACCTAGCATTACATATTCTTAAGGACCTTTACAGTCATCATTATCTATGTCTTCTAACATTGTAGTGGCTGAATTAATAATTGTCCTCTGTACTTCCTCTTCACCTCGAATAAGGAAAAGTTGAGTAATTCATCAAAGGTTACTCTAAATGTCAGGAAGAGAAAGATTAGATCCTGGACATTTTAGTCAAGACACACAGAGTCTTAATTCTCTTTAGAACAAAGGAAGGACAGAATGTAACTTCTTCCTGAGTTTGGAGAAAGAGCGTTTTCCATGGATTTGAATAGGGCTTTCTGTAGTGTTTATTAAGACAAATGGTCCCATTTCCATGCATCAGCTCTAAGTGTGCCTTCACCTTGAACCCCTGAAGGTTTTGACAGCATGTAAATCTCAAGAGTGGTTTGAGTCTTGGCAGACACCGTTAGGAACAATCTGGTGAAAAGAGAAGAACTGAAATAGAGGGAATACATTTTGACTAAGGCTTTTGAACAAAGGTTGCTAGTTTACAATGCTGGGAGCCCAGAGCACAGGGCTTGGGTTTCTAAGGCAAAGCTCAAGATGTAGAACAGAATGTTTTCCTCAGCTCTGACTGTGACCCATGAAGGCAACTTGCTTCCTGGGGCTCTCAAAGGTCCTCAGAAATGTTCACGTTGTACAGAGTAGACCAGATCATTGAGATTCTTTCTCTGAAAGCAAAGAAAGCACTTTCAGACCATTTTTGTTTGCTATTTGTTTAATCATGCGACAGTTGACCTGGACTTCTGATCACTAAAGAGAGCTGCTGTTTCTTATTCGCTTCCCTTTGCAAAGATTTGCCTGCCTATTCAGTCAGAGCAAATAAGAAAATGAGTTCCAGGCAAGCGAAAAAAAACACAAATTGATTTCCATATATATTACACTGCTCCTTTGGGTGGGGCGGGCCGTTAACTAGACCTATATATAAACTTAGACCACAGGACAGCAGAGCCCAGGGCAGCAGACGCTGAATTCTGTTCATCATTTCCCAGGTGGGGAACAAAGGATCACAGTCATTTACACTGTCCATGCCATTTTGGTGGCAGCTGTTGTGTTTGATGCCTTCATCAGATAAGGTATAGATCCAGAAGACAGAAGGGGTGAGACCTCGGAAATCAGGTCATCTCTCAATCCGGTCCCCATAATGTTAATGTGGAAATGAGGCTCAGTTTGCTTTCTGCTAGTCTTCATCAGCAGAAAAATAATTGCCTTATCCTAAATGAAAAACATGACTTCCTGATTATAGTAAATGGGGGAAGAGGGGGGGAAAAAAAGAGCAGGCAGAGAATCAGGTCTTTCATTTGTAATAATCTGGTGAAAGCATTGCCTCCCCAGAGAGCTGGCAGCTCCGCAGCTGATGGAAAAGAAGCCGAGGCAGTCCACCGGGCCCTTTGAAGGCGGAAGTTGTTCAGACGCATGAAGCTCCCCGTGCACTGCCGGCTGAGGACTGCGGGCTTCATCGGCTTTGCCTGTATTGTGCTCCTGCTTAGTTGCTCAGTCGTATCCAACTCTTTGTGACCCCCTGAACTGTAACCCGCCGGGCTCCTGTGTCCACGCAGCTTCTCCAGGCAAGAACACAGGAGTGGGTTGCCATTCCCTTCTCCAGGAGACCTTACCGACCCAAGGATCGAAACTGGATCTCCTGCATTGCAGGTTCTTTACTGTCTGAGTCAGCAGGGAAGCCCAAATCATGTCACCTTTTTAATGGCCACAGAGTATTCCAGCCTTGGTTCATTCATTCCCCTCCTGATGGACACGCTAGGGACAGCGTGCAAACATCTGCAGTGAACATCCTTGGACACGTGAGTTTCCTTGAGCCCTTGCATCAGCTGGTGGGTAGGTAAACCAAGGATTTAGAATGTTTTGTGCATTTTCCCCTCAAGCAAACCTGTGTTCAATTCTGACTCTGATACATACTAACTGCAAGACCATAGGCACATTTCTGTGTCTTAGTCTCATCTATGGCATGGGAAAGCCTCGCAGTAGGAGGAGGGCATGGTGCAGGCAGAGTTCTGAACACAAGTCCTAACACATAGCAAGCCTTCAATAGATGGCAGCTATGATTTTAATCTTTAAACATGTTTTATTCTTATCATTGTTACTCCTTGACTGACTGGGACAGCCGGGTCTTCTTTCTGTCCTGCTGTTGACATTGCTGCCCAGACCTGCTCTCTCGCAGTGTCCTTAAAGCCCTGGCATCCTGAGAGCAGACACAGAGTAGGGACAAGCTAAGTTAGCGGCCAGTGGGCTCCAGAAGTACAGAGGCCCTTCGCCCTTTCTTCGTGTTCCCACCTCTGGCCAGAGAGGCAGAGAGCTCGCAGACAAGACCAGATTTCTGCACAAATGCAGCTGCCTTTTGCACCCAGAAGTGACCATGGAAACGGGACCAGGCCCACTGGAGGGTGTCCATCCCCACAAGAAGATCTTTCTGATGGACGGTGGATCAGATGGCCCTTGGGTGCACATGGATGACTTCCAGGCTAGAACAGGTATACTCAGGGGAGCAGCAATCCTCCACCCAGCTCCTGTGACTAATGATGGCCTCCCTGGTGTCTCAGATGCAAAGAATCCACCTGCAATGCAAAAGACCCAGGTTCCATCCCTGGATCAGGTAGATCCCTTGGAGAAGGGAATGGCAACCTACTCCAGTATTCTTGCCTGGAGAATTCCATGGACATAGACTACAATCCACGGGGTGGGTAAAGAGTCAGACATGATTAAGCAACTAACACTTTTACTTTCACTCTCTGTATGTCTCAACTTCTGTATAATAAGCACTTTGAACATGGATTAGCTCATTTACTCCTCATAACAACACTAAGAGGTAGGTGCCATTAAAATCCCCAATGTCACGATGAAACCACTGAGACCTAGGGAGGTTAAGTCTTATTCAATGTCAACCATAGCACCAAAGCCAAGATTTAAACCCAGGCCTTTATGACACCAAAGTCCGCACACACATTGATCATCATGCTGATTTCCCATTTGAGAGCTGTTCTCCTGTGCTGGTGACCCACAAATGTCTAAGTAGCTGCTCATGTCACGGGCCTGGGTGAAGTGCCTGCAAGGTCTTCTCCAAGGGCAATCCCATTGTGGGAAAACTACACATGCTCTCCTATTGTCCACAGGAGAAAAATGAAGATTAATAAAGACCTTGGGAGAAAATTTCCAGTTCCAAGCAGTGTCTATGCTGTGAGTAATCCTATTTAGAATTGAGAAAAATAGAACAGTTACTGGAAATAAGGTGAAAAATACTCCCTCCACAGTTTAGAACTCCCTCATAAACAGCCATATGAGCAAATCCAGGAACAAGCCACGAATCTGAGAGCAGTAATTTGATTTTGTTTATTATCTGTGTTGCACAGGGTGTTATCCGGGCAGCGCTGGGGAGAAATGAGCTAGTAGAAGTTATGTGTGGGCTGGTAGAACGTATGAATTACCTGCATTATTGATTTTACCTCCTGATAGATTCTCTCAGAAGGCTGAATGAGTTGATGTGAATTTCAGGTTCTCAGCTACCAGTAAGCAGCTCACTGAAGAATCTGAGAATTGCTGCAGCACACAGGCCAGAGAGCAGGTGGTTTCACACTTATCAAAGCACCTCAAATAAGAATAGAAATTTAGGATTTTTTTAAAGTGTGTTTGCTAATAACCCCCATACACAAAGAGCAGTGCATTTTTTTTTTTTTTTTTTTTGGTCCCTAAAATGTAGGCAGACATTTTAGGGGGAAAAGGCAGGGCCTGGAATGATTACAGAATGTTTGAAAAAGTAGGTAACGGTGGTGGGGAACAGGGTAAAGCAAAATTGTCCAAATATAGCTAACCTATTGGACATAGGCTCAGGTGGGCTCTATTTGCTTGAGAGGCTGAGAAGCCTCTTGGGAGGAAGATCTGGGGAAAGTGTGGATGTGTGTGCTCAGTCACTCGGTCATGTCTGACTCTTTGGGACCTCATGGACTGTAGCCCACAAGGCTCCTCTGTTCATGGAATTTTCCAGGCGAGAATACTGGAGTGGGTTGCCGTTTCTTCCTTCAAGAGATCTTCCCACCTCAGGGATTGAACCCTCATCTCCTGTATATCCTGCATTTGGCAGAGGGATTCTTTACCACTGAGCCACCAGGGAAGCCCTTTTTTTCATTTTCAACTTTTTACTTTATGTTGGAATATAACCGATTAACATTGTTGTGAGTGTTTCAGGTGGACAGCAAAGGGACTCAGCCATACACAAACGTATATCCATTCTCCCCCAAGCTCCCCTCACATCCAGGCTGCTACATAGCATTGAACAGCGTTCCCTGTGCTATACAGGAGGTCCTTGTTGGTTTTCCATTGTAAGTGTAGAAGTGTGTATGTGAGAGCACTCAGTGTTGACTAAGGCTGCTGAGAGATTGTGTAATCAAGGGTGAAAGCTCACTTCATTTGAGAACATAAAGGTCACTGGTGGACTCAGCCTGAGTGACGTCAGCGGAAGGGTGGACTCACATCCAGAGTAGAGGGCTAATGAGCAAGAGAACACAGGCATCTCGTTTTCCTCCTGGAACCCCACAAAAACAAAGATAAAGTGATTGTGTTTAACATAAACCCTTAAGGATGGTGAGTAGGGGACAGAATAAAATAACCACAAAAATTTGAGAGCTGGAAACCATTTAGATAAGTCTTAACTGATTGAGCAGACTGAAGATAGCTGACTTTGAAGCCAGGAGTGAAGAAACTTAAAACCAACACAGTTTACATCTTCAAAGTCTTAGGACGTGGTGGCACCAGAAAACTTTAAAAGTGGGAGTAAGGCAAGGGGGTTAGGAACTAGCATTAAAACAAGGAGAACTGGTTGAAAGCTGTTGAAAAAGTAGGGCTTCCCAGGTGGCTCGGTGGCAAAGAATCTGCCAACCAATGCAGTAGACACAGGAGACGTGGGTTCGATCCCCGGGTTGAGGAGATCCCCTGGAGAAGGAATTGGCTACCCTCTCCAGTATTCTTGCCTAGAGAATCCTATGGACAGAGGAGCCTGGCAGGCTACAGTCCATGGGGTTGCAAAGAGTTGGACATGACCGAGCATGCACGCGCACGTGGAGCAGTGTCAGGCAACCTCATCTGAATCCCACCCCCACTTCTTACCTGCTCCGGGCCTCAGGCACTGGAATTCTCAGTTGAAAAAGGAATTATATCTGCACGATCACTACTGTACCCTGAAGAGCCTTTGAACTGCTGCAGAAGGAGGAGTCTAAGGGAACAAGTTCCCCAAGAAGATTAGAGGCGTGGGATCCAACCACAGGGTAGGGGTGGGCTTTGATATGGAAGGGATACCTCCTTCATGGAAATGAGAGGGGAGAAAAAGATAGATGCAGACGCAAATAGAATTGTGGGTTTGGCCATGACCCTGCTTTTCCTCTTGTCAGGCCTCAACGAGATACCCAGAGCAGAACACAATGCAATACGCTGGCAGTTGGCCAAAAGTAACACACGCACACACTATAACCAGGCGTGTTCCTTCAACCCTCCTATGGTGTGGAGTGCCAAACTGCCTGTGCTTGATGGAGTTACTCTCACAATGGATGTGTTACCCTTTTATCTCACAGAGATAAGAACATCTACATTTGAAAATAAAAGGACTTCCACTGCTAATAGGTGGATTCAATCCTCTTGTGCCCCATCCCCAACTCCTGCTGTAAAACAACTACATTGTATACAGAAATATATATACATCGTATATAGAAGAGCTGATTTGGGTACAGCAGAGGACTGCAGTCCACCAGGCTCCTCTGTCCATGGGATTTTCCAGGCAAGGATACTGGAGTGTGTTGCCATTTCCTTCTCCAGGGGACCTCCCTGACCCAGGGATCAAACCCAGGTCTCCTGCACTGCAGGCAGATACTTTACCGACTAAGCTACCAGGGAAGCCTTTGATTCTAATTTACAAGGTCCTATCCCCAAACGGCGCTTATCCCAAAGAGATCTCAAACAGTACGGGGCGGGGAGGAGGGGGAGAACAAAAATGCAAACAAAAGTGCCACTTTGAAGTTTTGTAGCTTAAGGAGCATGGAAGTTGAGGAGGAAAGTGGAAAGTTCTTGAAGCTAAGAGGAAAAGGGAAAGTGCCTCATGGGGCAGCTGGCAATGACAACAACAGCCAACCAAAGTCAAATGGCTACTACGTGCCAGGCAGGGCAGAGTATTGCAACAGTTCTATCTGGAGGCATTCATGTTATTATTTTACAGATGAGAAAAATGAGTTCAAAGAGGTGGAATAATTTGTTCAGTATCACACAGCAATAAATTATGGAGCCAAATTTGAACCCAGGATGGCTCAACATCATTGGCCATGTTCTTAAAAACTTTTTCCTCATATGATTATTTAAGTAGGTGATTTCATTTCAAGATTCAAGATGTATGGCAAAAGCCATCACGATATTGAAAAGTAATCATCCTCCAATTAAATATATACATTTTTTAATTAAAAGAAAAGTTATTACAGTTATTACAGGAGAATTCTTTCTCTCACCAGGCTGCCTGTCACCTAGCTCCCCTCCTCATAGACAACCAATGTCATTAGATTATGTGTGATATTCCCAAGATAGTATATGGATTGCATTTTGCTATGTAAGTGATAGGTTATGCACACCATTCTAAACCCCACACTTTTCACTTGGGGGGACGTCCGTGGAGCCCTCCATGGAGGTACACAGAGAACTTCCTTGTTCTGTTTCCAGCTGCAGTGTTTTTGCTGTGCGGAGGTACTGCGATCTTGTTTACAGTCCCCAGCAATAGACTGAACCATGTTCCCATTCCTCGAGTAGCTGGTGCACTTTGCTCTGAGCAAACTCCCACTCCCTCTGGAGAGATCTTGAGACTCTCCCTTGACAATTGGGCTGCTTTAAGCTGCAAGACATAGCAGCAGTCTCAGGTCGCCTTGTTGAGCAGGGGTTTACTGAGAAAGGAAACAAACAGCTGGAGAAGCAGGAGGCAGAGAAGCCCCGCCCCGGTACCCTGGCCCCCATCAGCAGGGAGGTGTGCCAGGAGCTACCCTCCCTCCATCGCCAAGGCTCCCAGCCCTCGGCAGTGTTGGGCTCCTTCGGTGCTCCTGAGTCCAGACCTCCACACAGGAGATGGCAGGGTCTCCAGTGCCTGGCCCCCGGCAGGCTTGGGGAGCTGCTGGCCAGCCAGCTGCCCCAGGAGCACGGCCCACTCCAAGTCCCCCCAGGTGTAGCCAGGGTGATGGGGTCAAGGGGGAAAGAGCATGAGAGGCCTGTGTATAAGGGTTTGTTTTCTCAGAATGGGGAGTGGACCCCTTGCTCAGAACAAAAGAGACTGCTGGGTGGTACCCCTTGTCCGGGAACCCCAGAACTGCCCAGGAGACATTTTCGTGGGCTGCAATTCCTACCAAGTGAGTGTGGCCAGCCTCACCTCCTGCCAAGTCCCTCTTGAAGTTATCTTGTTTTTAGGCCTAGGATGATTTGGTCTATAGGGGAAACCTGATCACATGGAACCACTTATAAGACTTTTTAGCTTAAAAAACAATTTCACAAACCTTAACTCACCAAAGTCCACTGAGGTAGGCAGTATGGGTTACATTCCCATTTTACAGATAAGAAAACTGAGGCTTACAGAGTTTGCCCAGGATCACACAGCCAGTAAATGATGGAGCTGAGAGTCAAACCCAGGTTTTCAGACTCCAGCTTGCCTCTTTCTTATTCCTCATCATGACAAGCCTTATTACCTACTCTCCTCCTTCTCACCTCCTGAATGTCAACGCTCCCAAGGCTCTCTCTCGGGCCCTTCATTTCCCTCTCTCCATGCAATCTCAGGTTATCCTCATTTACTTCCTTCCCTTGTGCATGCGTGTGTGAAGTTGTTTCAGTCGTGTCCGACTCTATGGGATACTATGGACCATAGCCCACCAGGCTCTTCTGTCCATGGAATTCTCCAGGCAAGAACACTGGAGTGGGTTGCCATTTCCTCCTCCGGGAGATCTTCCTGACCCAGGGATTAAACCTGCATCTCGTATGTCTCCTGCACTGGCAGGCAGATTCTTTACCACTAGCGCCACCTGGGAAGTCCCTTTCTTCCCTTGGTCTAATTCCAAAGGCTTGATGGCCCCTGGTTTCTCTCTCCAGCCCAGACCTCTCTCCTAAGTTCCATACCTGTACATCCACTCTCCTACTGAACACCTCCATGTGGCTGCCCAAGTCAACTCCAGTGCAGTGCTTCTAAAATGAAACGCATTGTCTTTCTCCTTCAATGGCTCCTCCTTATGGGCTCTCTATCTCAGGAACTGTAGTAGCTTCCTCTTCTTAAGCATCAGCTATGTGCCAGTCACTTTATACTGGTGAGATGGTATCATCCCATTTCACAGGTGAAGAAACCAAGGTTTGAAGGTGTGAACTTACTAGCACAAACCATATTACTGAGTAGTTGACAGCGCCAGGATGCAAACTGAGCTTTATTATGCATTGCTTCCTCTGGGCTAGGCTGTCTGGGAACTGCAGGGCCAGAGCTGTTCACTCTGTTTGAACAGGCCAGGAGTCATGGATCATCCTCCCATCCCCTAATCCCTGCTCTCACCCCCCACAGCTGCTTCAGACCCAGGTCCAACTCCTAAATGTTTCTCAGGTCATCATGTCTTCCTTCCAGTCCCATGACCACTCCACTGCCATAGTGTGAGTCACTCAGACATGTGTAACTCCTTGCAACCCCATCGACTGTAGCCCTCCAGGATCCTCTGTCCACGGAATTCTTCAAGCAAGAACACTGGAGTGGTATGGGTAGCCATTCCCTTCTCTAGGAGATCTTCCCAACCCAGGGATTGAACATGGGTCTACCGCATTATGGGCAGATTCTTTACCGTCTGAGCCACCAGGGAAGCCCCTAGGTCAGCCCCTAAATGATTTCTCCCCCACCACAGAAGTAGCTTGCTAACAACTAGTTTGTCTCTAGGAACACTCCCGCTTCAAATCCCCTCGCCCTGAGAATGGGCTTTCTAAAATACACCTGATTATTGCCTTCTTGGGCTTCCCTTGTGACTCAGCTGGTAAAGAATCTACCTGCAATGCAGAAGACCTGGGTTCGATCCCTGGGTTGGGGAGATACCCTGGAGAAGAGAAAGGCTGCTCCAGTATTCTGCCCTGGAGAATTCCAGGGACGGTATAGTCCATGGGGTCGTAAAGAGTCGGACACAAGTGAGCTACTTTCACTTTCAAATCCCTGGTGAAATCCCAACTCCCCGTTCCTGCCACTGCCTGTCCATCCAGAGTCTCTGCAAATGCCCATGGCCTCACTAATAAAAATGGCTTCACCTCTCGGAGGGTTCCACTAAGCCAATATTCATACATCCTCAGGGCACATTGCACTGGTCCCAGCCATCTAAACTGTATTCCAATGAACTACAGAATAATGCTGGGTGAGAGTCATTCATATGCAAAACAGAGAAGGCTGAAATATTCAGGAACTCTTGACAAGTCTACAGTCATCCATCACGCCATTATTTGCCCAATCGAGTGTGTTTATATTGTCTTGGGTACCATGTAGTTTGGTTTTACGATCGGGGAGCCAATTAGACCCAGGATGGCGGGATATGAGTGCTGCTGAATGATTTATTACTCCACATCTCAGGGAGAAGTGCACTTCATAAACTTTCCAGAAGTGTTAGAGAGAGAGCGTCATTTGTGCTCTGCAGGCAAGTGTTCTGTTGTTGGGTGCACACTAACAGATTAAAGGCTCCGAAAAACCTGGCCATGCAAGAAACGGAGCAATTTTGTTCTCAGGAATTTTGTCCACAGTTGTCTCTCTGCACATCTATCCAATAATATCCCCTGAAAGCATTTTCCTTCCACAGATGTTTGGGGAAGCACTGGAATGCAACGTGGAGGCCCTGGAGGCTTCTGGAATCTCACCTACTTTGATGTCAGATCGCAAGTATAAACCTGCCACTCTCTGCCTGGAACAGCTCTAGGTACTCCTGCCAGTCCTTCCAGGTTTGGCTCAGGTGTCACTGCCTCCTAGAAGCCATCACACACACACACACACACACACATATACACACGAGTGACATTTAATCATATGTGACTCCATAACACCCCTCTCTCGTAACACCTTTCTGTATTTTCTGTCGGTTGACAGACAATTCAGCCCAGACCAGAACCTGAGGCAAACGCATAGGCTCAGGCATCGGAGGCATCCTGACTACAGCAACTCCTGCCTCCATTGCCCCAGGCTCAAGTTCAGCAGGAAAGCAGGTTCCTCAGCATCTCACTATGACCACTCGCTGTGGATGGGGAAATGAGTTCAGGATGTTAGTACCTGTGGCCTGGACCACTGGTGCCATCTCTGAAGCTGAGAGGAGGCAACCTCTCAGATAGGGGACGGTTTCTAAGAGAAGAAGGTGGAGGAGGATGGACGGCCATGCCATGGCCCCGAACCATCGGTGCACGGCCCAGAGCTTTCTCTTTACTCTCTGATCTTCCCTGGCTGATTGTGAAGTCCCGGAAGGTGAACAAAGACTCATGTTATGAAATATTCAAAGCAAGACCCCTACCTTGAAGAAGGGTTTATGGTCTAGTCCAAGTCAATATTCATACAGAAAAAAAAAATCAATGAACCATAGACAGGTGACAGGATACAAGTGCCAAGTGAATGACTAGGGTGTTGTCAAAGGAATTTTAAAAAGGGACAGTTAAGGAAGGGGCCAAAGAAGCCTGCCGCACCGCCCTGCTCTCACGGGCCCCCAGGCCTCAGGAGGAGCGTCAGGCAAGCTCCCCCAACAGGGGCCGGCGTCCAAGTGGCTGGCTCACCCCTGCAGAACTCCTGGGTAACCGGGTTTTTCAACCTCCAACCTTGAAGTTACTGGCTTTGAAATTTGAAACCCTGGGTCTCTCCTGTTGCTAGCTTGATTCAAACTAAATAAAACTAATGAAAGAGAACAGCAATTTCTAGCGCCCCATATTTAATCGTTGTTTAAAACAGGCCCAGTTTCAATAGCCAAGAGAGGGAAGCAACCTAAATATCCGCTGACAGAAGAGTGGATAAAGAAGATGTGCTACATATATACACTGGAATACTACTCAGCCATAAAAGAGAATGAAATAATGCCGTTTGCAGCAACACGGGTGAACCCAGAGATGGTCATACTGAGTGAAGTCAGAAAAGACAATTATCACTTGTATGTGGAATACAAAAAAGGTACAAAGAATTTCTTTACCAAACAGTGTCACAGATATAGAAAACAAACTTAGGGTTACCAGGGAGGAAGAGGGGAGGGGTAAATTGGGAGAATGGGATTGACATATACACACTATTATATGTAAAATAATAGCTGATAAGAAGTAGAAAATGGCAGCCGACTTCAGTATTCTTGCCTGGAAAATCCCAGGGATGGAGGAGCCTGGCAGGCTACAGTCCATGAGGTCACAAAGAGTCAGACACAATTGAGTGACTGAGCACGCATGTATGCACACAGGGACCTACTGTATACCACAGGGAACTCTGTTCAGCACTCTGTAATGGCCTATTTGGGAAAAGTCTAAAAAAGAGTGGATAGATGTACAGGTATACTTGATTCACTTTGCTATACACCTGAAATTAACACAACATTGTAAATCAACTATTCAATAAAAATTTTAAAAAATACATGTCCCTTATGTGAATGTTTATTTATCGACAGTAAAAGAGAGTGGGCTCTGCTGATTCTTTTATTTCCAGGAAAGGAGTTTCTCAGGTTAACTTATCTAACTATAAGCTCTTTGTTAAAAGAGTAAGATTCAGTATGGTATAAACAGCAAAGCATCTTTAGGGGAAGAAGAGGGTGGGATGAATTGAGAGAGGAGCATTGAAACATATACAGTACCCTAGGTAGAACAGAGAGCTAGTGGGACTTTGCTATACATCACGGAACACAACTCGGTTCTCTGTGGCAACCTAGAGAGGTGGGGAGGTGGGATGGGAGAGGTTCAAGAGGGAGGGGATATATGTATGCTTACGGCTAATTCACAATGTTATGTGGTAGAACCCAGCACAACATTGTAACGCAATTATCCTCCAATTAAAAATCAAGAGATGTTAACCAAAAAAAGAGAAAAACATCTTGACTCTTTCTAGCCACTGCGTTTTTAAGCAACTGCTGGTCCAGTTGTTTTTCTCTGTCCCCAGATGAATTCGAGGTAAAGTCCCAGAGATTTTCCAGTCATTCTATTTATCAATGAATAGTCTCCCTTTGCAGGTACTGGGAAGTCCAGTTCAGTCTATCTCAAGGCAACAACCCCATATCCAAGTTACAACTCAGGCTTGACTCAGGCTAAGAAACTCAGAATAAGGGAGGAGGAACTCAGTGGACGTCTCCCCTGTTCCTCCCCTGCTCATATCCTCTTCCGGCCCCTCCAGACTTGGAGCATGGGGAGGGGACAGGGCACTCCAGGGGAGCGCTTGATCAGTGTAGGGCCCCAGAACCAGTGCCTGGGGTGGGGGTAGGGGTGTCCTGCCCACGTGCTTACTCTCTCCCATGGGGAGCTTTTGCAGTCCAGAGGGGATCCCTCTGCGGGGACATATTTGACATTAGTGCTGTTCCTCAAGATGCCCACTTAGCCCCCAGCCTTGGCTTCTGCTGCCCACCCAACCCCAAGTCTCTCTGCTGGGGTCACTTGCCTTGCAGGTGGTCCTTTGGGGCTGAGTCCCTTTCAAGGTAACTCCACGCCAGCGCACTTCTGCAGGTCCTCCCACCACCACGGAAACTCGCTCCTGAGCCCCACATCCTTGAGTGCAGCTCACTGCCATGCACCCCTCTCCTCATCCCACCACCCTAGGGGACCACTCCAACCAGGCTCTGCCTTTGTGGCTTGAAATGTGGCTGCAACATCAGTCCCTTTGTCCCTCCAACTCCAGAGGGTACCTGTGGAGCTCTCTGCAGGCCTCTGAAGCCTCAGAATTTCACTTGTCTTCCTTCGAGCCTTGCCAGGTGGCACAACTGGTAAAGAGCCTTCCTGTCAACGCAGGAGACGTAAGAGACGCTGGTTCCATCTTTAGGTTGGAAGGGTCCCCTGGAGGAGGGCATGGCAACCCAGTCCAGTATTCTTGCCTGGGAAATCCCATGTTCAGAGGAGCATGGAGGGTTACAGACCATGGTGTTGCACAGAGTGGAACACGCCTGGAGTGACTTAGCACTCTTGTGGGGATGGAGGTGGGGGGTAGAGACAGTCAGAGGTGTGAGGGGAGACGCCCCCCACCCATTCCTGTGCAGCTCTCACCCTAGAGAGCCCCTCCCCACCTGTCTCTTACTGGGTGCCCCAGCCTTGTCTTAGGGAGTCTCCAGGCAGGTGATGAATTAACAGTCTCAACACTGACTTCACAATCTCTTAGTAAGGCCTAGACAAGCAGCTCCCTATTTTCATTTCCCTTTGTTGCAGGGGTTGGGGGTGGCGGGCCGGGTCTCTGATGAAACTCAGTAACCGACAGGAGTAGTTAGTTACATCTAAAACCCTGGTACGTGGTTCACAGCAGACTTTCCAATAGCATCCGCCGTTCCCAGCTAGCACTCTGAGAGATGGACTGACGAAGCAAGTCATGAGCATCCTCTTGTGTTACAGACAGTGAAAATGGAAATGTGAGTTACACAGTCCGAGCAGAGCGAGGGGAGGCTGATCCCAGCTCCTGTGACTCAATCTGAATGTTCCTTCCATGATGAAAACCTGGAAAGATCCCCCGAAGGCCCCCTGGGGACAGTCACCAGCATGCTGGTTGCTGCAGCCCGCAGCCCAGCCAGAGCGGACCATGATGGCCTTCTCCTCACTCGGCACCTCCAGACACGTCAACCTTTTGCCCTTTCTTCGGATGCACGAAGCTCTTTCTCCTGCTCGGCCTCCTGTATTCACTTCCTAGGGCTCCGGAACAAAGCACCACGAACTGGGTGCTGAAACAACGGAGATGTATTCTCTCACGGTTCTGAAGGCTAGAAGCCTGAAATCAGGTTGTCCACAGGGCTGGTTTGTTCTGATGCTCTGAGGCTGAAACTGTTGCCTGCCGTTCCTGGGGACAGCTAGAAGTCCTTGGTGTTCCTTGGACTCACAGATGCATCACTCAGATCTCTGCTGTTACTTTCTTCCCTCCACACCTTCATGGAAGCCCATACTTAACACAGATGGAGGACTTCCCTGGTGGTTGACTGGTTAAGAATCCGCCTGCCAGCTGCCAATGCAGGGGACATGAGTTCAATCCCTGGTCAGGGAACAAACACCCTACATGCATTGGGGCAACTAAGCCCATTCTCCATAACCACTGAGCCCGAATTCTAGAGCCACAGGCCGCAACCACCGAGCCCAGGCACCCTAGAGCCTGTGTTCCACAAGAGAAGCCACCTCACTGGGAAGCCGAGACCCTGCAGCTAGAGAGTAGCCCCCTCTAGCTCACGGCAACTGAAGAAAGCCCGGGGAGCCATAAAGACTCAGCACAGAGCCCCCCTCCCCAAATTTTTTTAATTAAAAAAAAAAAAAGACAGATGGAAATTTGATGAATGCTCAAAGGCCTCTAATAATCTCTCTGAAAGCATTAGTTGCTCAGTCGTGTCCGACTCTTTGTGACCCCATGGACTGTAGCCCACCAGGCTCCTCTGTCCATGGGATTTCCCAGGTAAGCTTACTGGAGTGGGTTTCCATTTCCTTCTCCAGGGGATCTTCCTGACCCAGGGATCAGACCCAGGTCTCCTGCATTGCAGCAGATTCTTTACTGTCTGAGCCACCAGCGAAGCCCAGATATCAGAATGGGATCCTAGAGATATTCTCCGGCTTCATGACGTCTATTTAAATCACTGAATTACCATTATGGCCCATCTTCCTCTGCCTGACCCTTGACTGAGGCTGGTAACCCGGTCAGAGAAGGATGATGTCCCTGCCTTCACCTAGCTCGAGTGACCGAGAAGTGGGTTTTCTCTCTACATTAAAAAACCCTGACAAGAGTTAAGTGATCTCCCTACACCCTACACTACCTTGTTCAGGGAAAGGATTTGACTTCACCAGACATAAAACCTGACAGGTATTTCTCCCGAATGAATCAGTGGGGAGGAGCTGAAGTGACTTAGTTTTTTATCCAAAGAAATGTAATATTTAAAGAGAGTTCTCGATCCCCCCTCCTTGGGGAAGGGAGCCCTTAATTTTCCCATCAACTCTGACATGTGTGAATCACAGAACTTTCATTCCTATAAACGCCTCATGATTCATCAACAACCCTGCTAGCTGTGGGCTGCGCTTTATTCTGACAGGGCAGGCTTTCCCCAGAGAAGGGATCTGGGAACACACCCCTCCCTCCCTGCTGAGCATTATTGCGAGCCAGGCTCCTGTTTACTTCTCAGAGACTGGGGACTAGGATAACCTTAACACCCTTGTAAGCCTGTGACATATTCAGAGGGCCCTGCAGGAGGACCGTGCTCCCATCTTCATAGGGACCAGTTCACCTTGATTGATTCAGAAAATTGCACCTTTTTAAATTTCAAATTTTGTGCATAAAGGGGAAAATGATTTTTTCCTGAAGAAACCTGACTGAAGTGTATGTTATATATAATTCAGTTCAGTTCAGTCATTCAGTCATGTCCAACTCTTTGCGATCCCATGGACTGCAGCACGCCAGGCTTCCCTGTCCATCACCAGTTACTGGAGCTTGCTCAAACTCAGGTCCATCAAGTGGGTGATGCAATCCAACCATCTCATCCTCTGTCGACCCCTTCTGCTCCTGCCTTCAATCTTTCCTAGCATAAGGATCTTTTCCAATGCCTATTTTAGGTCTATACTGTCAAAGTTATGGCTTTTCCAGTAGTCATATATGGATGTGAGAGTTGGACCATAAAGAAACCTGAGCACCAATGAACTGATGCTTTTGAACTGTAGTGTCGGAGAAGGCTCTTAAAAGTTCCTAGGACAGCAAAGAGACCAAACCAGTCAATCCTAAAGGAAATCACTCCTGAATATTCATTGGAAGGAATGAATATTTTTGGCCACCTGATATAAAGAACTGACTCATTTGAAAAGACCCTGATGCTGGGAAAGATTGAAGGCAAGAGGAGAAGGAGATGACAGAGGAGAAGACAGCTGGATGGCATCACCAACTCGATGGACATGAGTTTGGGCAAACTCTGGGAGATGGTGATGGACAGGGAAGCCTGGCATGCTGCAGTCTTTAGGGTCGCAAAGAGTCAGACACAATTGAGTGACTGTACTGAACTGATTTTACGTATTCAGGTTATTTTGATAAATGGATACACCTGTGCAACCCCCATCCTAATCAAGACATAAAACATATCCACCATCACCCAGAGTTCCCTCATTCTCATCTGCAGTCGATCTGTCTACTTCCACCCAGGCAACCACTGAGATGCTTTCTCTTACTATAGATTAGTTTGGTTTATTATAGAATTTCACCTAAGTGGAAAACATATAGTGATTTTGGAGCTGTTTTCTCTGGCTCACTGTAATGTTTTTGAGACTTACTAAGGACTCGCCTTTATCATTTATTTATTCTAATGGCTGAGCAGGACTCCTTGTACAGAAAGATCACAATTGTCCCCTACTCACCTGTGGATAGCCATTTGGGTGGTGTCCAGGTTTTGGTTCTCATGAATGAAACTGCTACAATGTGGAAATATGCACTCATTTCTCTCACACACCTAGCTAGAAGAGGATCAAAGTGTTTTTTTTATTTTCAAGAATTCATTGAACATGATGAAGCAGACCATGATCAGGAACTTGGGGGAAATTTGAATATTGCAAGTGACTATAAAAGAAATTATATAAGAGTGCAATACAGTGACAACCCAAATGATGTGGGCTTTTAGGGATGGGTGATATGGCAGCGGAGAGTCCTGGAGTCCAGGAATTTAATAATCTCTTGTTTCTCTCCAGTTGTCATGAGCTTGGACAAGCCTCTTGCCTTCTGAAACCACCACAAATGAATATCTGATCCTTCACTGAGCTTTAAGATCATCCCTTGGAAAATTTTGGGTCCTTTGAGAGAACTTCAGCTGTAAAAAGCCAAGTGGTGTACACTGTACTTAGAAATATGGACTTAATTCAGGAGGTCAGGCACGTAACACGTATATTGTAGGTACTCTTTGGGGAAGTATGAAAGTGAGAGTGCTAGCGGATCAGTGGTGTCTAACTCCTGGTGACGCCATGCATTCCAGCCCGCCAGGCTCCTCTTGTTCATGGAATTCTCCATGAATTCTCCAAGACTACTGGAGTGGGTAGCCATTCCCTTCTCCAGGGGAGCTTCTCCACCCAGGGAACAAATCTGGGTCTCCCACATTGCAGGTAGATTCTTTACCGTCTGAGCCACCAAGGAAGCTAAAAGCAAAATCTTCTCCCAACCCAGAAATTCTCTTCCCAAAGGTAGTAGAGAACAAAATAGGTTTTGCTATTGAATAAGCATTGGACCGGAATGTGATGCACTGCACAGACAATCCATCAAGAATTACAGAAGCAGAAAGAAATCTCACCCTTTTAGAGAGCCATGCAGATGCAACCCATTACACACAGGTTCTCAGGATAAACCCCACTAGTCCTGAAGTCAGAGGACTTGCCAGCACCACCGGTCTCACACAGCTCATCCTAACTTTACCTGGTAATTGGGGTGACCATCTGTGTTACCCATGTGACTCCATCCAAAGGAAAAACAAACTTCTACTTTATGACAGGAGGATGTTTTGCAACTCACCTATGCTGGGAGATAGGAGCCATCTCCCTTGGCATTCACATTTCAAAGAGGTGCCTGATGAAGACATCTCTGGGTCATAAAAGGGACAAAATGCCAATATAGTCTTCAAAAGGATTTACATCTTTCAAAGAAGAGAGATCCTGACAATGACAGGTTTTCTGAAGGCAGTGCTCAAAGTAAAAGGAAGAGAAGGAAATCTCTTCCATTATTTTTAACAGAGAGGATGGAACCTCTTGCTTTTATTTGCATTAAATGTTCTCACAGTACCCAGTGAATATTCGTTTCTTACAATCATGCATCTCCCAGTTCAGAGACTCAGAGTCTGGGGGTGAGTGAGGTGAGGGATGAACCCACGGCTCCCACCCCTGCACCCAACTCCTGCGATGGCCTCCGTGCTGAGTGTTCGCTTTGGTTCCCATCTTTTCCATTTCCAGTTCATTTTTATTCTTGAGGTCGGTCTCTTCTCCTAAGAAACCATCCTCCTTTTTCCTCCTGCTTGCTAGCTCAAGGGTCTGTGCCAACCCTCCAAAGCCCCAGAAAAATCCCTGATTGGCCCCTTGCCTCCGGAGGCCCCGGGGTCTCCAGTGGAGACCAGGACACAGGTCAGTGTCACCAGGACACTGAGACTGGGCACCGTTTTGGGGTCCACGAGGCCATCTCTGTGCTGGTCATGGAGAAACTCACAAGCTGCAAACCTGGCCATGACCTGTGTCCTCTTTCTCGAGCCAGTCCCCCTGTTGTTCTGTCTGAAAGACATCTGTAAGCTGCCCCATCCAAGTACGGCAGTTTCTTTCTCTCTAAAATACTACCAACTTCTAACCAAAATTGGGTGGCCTCCCTTACTAATTAACTTAAGTGCCCTCGTCTCTGATGGTAGCAGCTATAATTACACCTCACTTTGCTCTGAAAAGTCTGTTTAAAACTGGGGAACGTACAAGGTGACCTTTTCATCATCGCTTGTTTATCTGGGCTTGGGACTGGGGGGAGGAGACGGAAGGACGTTGCACTCATGGGCTTTCCCCCCTCGTCTCAGAGAGCTGCATCATGACGTACGTGTGGTGCTGCCTACATTTCAGGCCCGCAGAGAGTAGCTGACTCAGTGGGTGCAGGACCAGAGAGTTTGTGTTCCGTGGCAGGAGGAGCAGGAGGAGGAAGACGGTTGATACTGTCATTATTTAAAATCACTTCCACCCACTGTGCTGAGTCACTAGAACGTCACTGCCTGGGATTTTGCATCAGTCTCAAAAATATACCTTTGCAGAGTTTTCCGAGCTCAGAAGCACACCCGTTCCCTCACTCAGGCCCCTTAAAAGGAAGCTGCGTGGATCCTGCGCATGGCTACTCTCTGTCAAGGGCCTCAGCTCTCCCCCTGCATCTTCCTGACAACAGTGATGCTGCACGTGCGTGCAGCACGTTTACACGCCAACCTGAGCTCAGAGGGAGGTGGCGCCATCTCCCCCCAGCCCACTTCCACACTCAAGACAATGAAGATTTCAGGAGCCAGAGAGCAGCCTGGGCTGAAATCCAGGTTTCCTGCCTCCTGGTCTAACCCTGAACCAAGAAGAGAGGAAAAGGAGCTTTGGGTCTGAAAACATGGACCACCCTCCTCCCCACATACGCCTGCAGTGGCCAAGTGAACAGAGACAAAACTCCACTCCGGCTGAAATGACTTGAACACTTGACATCTGGTTTCAGATTTCAAAGCAAATGAGACCATTTCCTGTTTTTCTTTCTACCCCAGACTGTGAATATTCTCTCCCTGTCTCTCCAAGTCCAGAACAAGAGACTTCCTATAAAGGCTTGACTGGTTTCCAGGATACTTGTGACTATTCACAAGGAAAAGAAGGATTTCCCAGCAGTAAGTTCTAGTGATTCTCAGAGAGCAAACCTGGGGAGGAGCCCTGTGTGACTTTGGGCTGCTGACTATGACTCTGTCTATGGTTACTTACACTTATGATTATCCCCTTCCCTGGTGACTCAGGGGGTAAAGAATCTACCTGCAATGGAGGAGACTCAGGTTTGATCCCTGGGTTGGGAAGATCCCCTGGGTGAGGGAATGACTATCCACTCTAGTATTCTTTATTTTTTTTTACTCACTTTTTTATTAATTTATTTTTTAATTGAAGGATAATTGCTTTACAGAATTTTGTTGTTTTCTGTCAAACCTCAACATGAATCAGCCATAGGTGCACATATATCCCCTCCCTTTTGAACCTCCCTCCCATCTCCCTCCCATCCCACCCCTCTAGGTTGATCCAGAGCCCCTGTTTGAATTTCCTAAGACATACAGCAAATTCCCATTGGCTATCTATTTTACATACGGTAATGTAAGTTTCCATGTTACTCTTTCCATACATCTCACCCTCTCCTCCCCTCTCCCCACGTCCATAAGTCTATTCTTCATGTCTGTTTCTCCAGTGCTGCCCTGTAGGTAAATTCTTCAGTACTATTTTTCTAGATTCTGTATGTGTGTGTTAGAAGATGATATTTATCTTTCTCTTTCTGACCTACTTCACTCTGTATAATAGGTTCTAGGTTCATCCACCTCATTAGGACTGACTCAAAGGCATTTCTTTATTATGGCTGAGTAATATTCCATTGTACCACATGGAGTAATATTCCAAGTACCACAACTTCTTTATCCATTCATCTGTCGATGGACTTCCAGGTGGCTTCCACATTCTAGCTATTGTAAGTAGTGTTGCAGTGAACAATGGGATACATGTGTCTTTTTCAGTTTTGGTTTCCTCAGGGTATATGTCTAGGAGTGGGATTGCTGGGTCAAATGGTGGTTTTATTCCTAGTTTTTTAAGGAATCTCCATACCGTCTTCCGTAGTGGCTGTATCAGTTTACATGCCCACCAACAGAGCAAGAACTTTCCCTTTTCTCCACACCCTCTCCAGCATTTCTTTTTTGTAGATGTTTTGATGATGGCCATTCTGACTGGTGTGAGATGATATCTCATTGTAGTTTTGATTTACATTTCTCTAATAATGAGCAATGCTGAGCATCATTTCATGTGTATGTTAGCCATCTGTATGTCTTCTTTGGAGAAATGTCTGTTTAGGTCTTTTCCCCACTTTTTGATTGAGTTGTTTGTTTTTCTGGTATTGAGCTATATGAGCTGCTTGTATATTTTGGAAATTAATCCTTTGTCAGTTGTTTCATTTGCTATTATTTTCTCCCATTCTGAGGGTTGTCTCTTCACCTTGCTTATGATATTTGCTGTGCAAAAGTTTTTAAGTTAAAAACTTTTAAGTTTAATCAGGTCCCACTTGTTTACTTTTGTTTTTATTTCTGTTACTCTAGGAGATGGGTCACAGAGGATCTTGCTTTGATTTATGTCATCGAGTGTTCTGCCTGTTTTCCTCTAAGAGTTTTATAGTTTCTGGTCTTACATTTAGGTCTTTAATCCATTTTGAGTTTATCTTTGTGTGTGGTGTTAGGAAGTGTTCTAATTTCATTCTTTTACATGTAGCTGTCCAGTTTTCCCAGCACCATTTATTGAAGAGGCTGTCTTTGCCCCATTGTATACTCTTGCCTCCTTTGTCAAAAATGAGGTACCCATAGGTGCATGGGTTTATTTCTGGGCTTTATATCTTGTTCCATTGGTCTATATTTCTGTTTTTGTGCCAGTACCATACTCTCTTGATGACTGTAGCTTTGTAGTATAATCTGAAGTCAGGAAGGTTGATTCCTCCAGCTCCATTCTTCTTTCTCAAGACTGCTTTGGCTATTCAGAGTCTTTTGTGTTTGCATATGAATTATGAATTTTTTTGTTCTAGTTCTGTGAAAAATGCTATTGGTAATTTGATAGGGATCACATTGAATCTGTAGACTGTGTTTTGTAGTATAGTCATTTTCACAATATTGATTCTTCCTGCCCAGGAACATGGAATATCATATCTCCATCAGTATATATTGTCTTTGATTTCTTTCATCAGTGTCTTATAATTTTCTGTGTACAGTTCTTTTGTCTCCTTAGGTAAGTTTATTCCTAGATATTTTATTCTTTTTGTTGCAATGGTGAATGGGATTGATTTTTAATTTCTCTTTCTGATTTTTCATTGTTAGTATATAGAAATGCACGTGATTTCTGTGTATTGATTTTGAATCCTGCAACCTTGATAAATTCACTGATTAGCTCTAGTAATTTTCTGATACTGTCTTTAGGGTTTTCTGTGTACAGTATCATGCCATCTGCAAACAATGAGAGCTTTACTTCTTCTTTTCTTATTTGGATTCTTTTTATTTCTTTTTCTTCTCTGATTACTGTAGCTAGGATTTTCAGAACTATGTTGAATAATAGTGGTGAAAGTGGACACATTTGTGTTGTTCCTGTTCTTAGGAGGAATGCTTTCACCATTGAGAATAATGTTTGCCATAGGTTTATCATATATGGCCTTTACTGGGTTGAGGTGGGTTCCTTCTATGCCCATTTTTTGAAGAGTTATCATCATAAATGGTGCTGAATTTTGTCAAAGGCTTTTTCTGCATCTATTGAGATTATTATATAGTTTTTATCTTTCCATTTGTTAATACGGTGTATCACATTGATTGATTTGTGTATATTGAAGAATCCTTGCATTCCTGGAATAAACCCAACTTGGTCATGGTGTATGAACTTTTTGATGTGTTGCTGAATTCTGTTTGCTTAAATTTTGTTCAGGATTTTTGTATCTATGTTCATCAGTGATATTGGCTTGTAATTTTCTTTTTTTGTGTTGTCTTTGTCTGGTTTTGGTATCAGGGTGATGGTGGCCTCATAGAATGAGTCTGGAAGTACTCCTTCCTCTGCAATTTCTTGAAAGAGTTTTAGAAGGATAGGCATTAGCTCTTCTCCAAATGTTTGATAGCTCCTGTGAAGCCACCTGGTCCTAGGTTTTTGTTTTTTGGGGAGATTTTTGATCACAGCTTCAATTTCAATGCTTGTAACTGGGTTGTTCATAATTTCTATTTCTTCCTGGTTCAGTCTTGGAAGATTGAACTTTTCTAAGAATCTGTCCATTTCTTCCAGGTTATCCATTTCATTGCCATATAGTTGTTCATAATAGTCTCTTATAATCCTTTGTATTTCTGCATTGTCTGTTGCAATCTCTCCTTTTTAATTTCTGATTTTGTTGTTTTGACTTTTCTTTTTTTCTTGATGAGTCTGGCTAAAAGCTTGTCAATTTTGTTTATCTTCTCAAAGAACCAGCTTTTAGTTTTATTAATCTTTACTATTGTTTCTTTCATCTCTTTTTCATTTATTTCTGCTCAGATCTTAATGATTTCTTTCCTTCTATTAATTTTTTTTTTTTTGGTCGTTCTTCTTTTTCCAGTTGTTTTAGATATAAAGTTAGGTTGTCTATTTGATGTTTTTCTTGTTTCTTGAGGTAGGATTGTATTGCTATAAACTTCCCTCTTAGAACTGCTTTTGCTGCATACCATAGGCTTTGAGTTGTATTTTCATTGTCATTTGTTTCTAGAAGTTTTTTTTATTTCCCTTTTGATTTCTTCAGTAACCTGTTGGTTATTTAGAAACGTGTTGTTTAATCTCCATGTGTTTGTGTTTCTTACAGTTTTTTTCTTGTAATTCACATCTAGTCTCATAGCATTGTGATCAGAGAAGATGCTTGATACGATTTCAATTTTCTTAAATTTACTGAGGTTTGATTTGTGACCCAAGATGTGGTCTATCCTGGAGAATGTTCCGTGTGCACTTGAGAAGATGGTGTATTCTTCAGCATTTGGATGGAATGTCTTGAAGATATCAGTGAGATTCATCTCATCTAATGTATCATTTAAGACTTGTGTTTCCTTATTAATTTTCTGTTTTGATGATCTGTCCATTGGTGTGAATGGGGTGTTAAAGTCTCCTACTATTATTGTGTTACTGTCAATTTCTCCTTTTATATCTGTTAGTATTTATCTTATGTATTGAGGTGCTCCTATGTTGGGTGCATAGATATTTACAATTGTTATGTCTTCCTCTTGGATTGATCCCTTGATCATTATGTAGTATCCTTCTTTATCTCTTGTAATCTTCTTTATTTTAAGGTCTATTTTGTCCGATATGAGGATTGCTACTCCAGCTTTATTTTCATTCCTATTTGCATGGAATATATTTTTCCATCCTCTCACTTTCAGTCTATAAGTGTCTTTAGATCTGAAGTGGGTTTTGTAGACAGCATATATATGGGTCTTATTTATGTATCCATTCAGCCAGTCTGCATCTTTTTGTTGGAGCATTTAATCCATTTACATTTAAAGTAATTATTGATATATATGTTCTTATTGCCATTTTCTTAGTTGTTTGGGGTTGATTTTGTAGATCTTTTATCTTCTATTTCTTGACTATATAAATCCCTTCAACATTTGTTGTAAAACTGGTTTGGTGGTACTGAATTCTCTTAACTTTTGCTTGTCTGAAAAGCTTTTTATTTCTCCATCAATTTTGAATGGGATCCCTGCTGGGTACAATAATCTTGGTTGTGGATTTTTCTCTTTCAGTACTTTAAATATATCCTGCCATTCCCTTCTGGCCTGCAGATTTTCTGCCGAAAGATAAGATGTTAATCGTATGGGGTTTCCCTTGTTTGTTTTTTGTTGCTTCTCCCTTGCTGCTTTTAATATTCTTTCTTTGTGTTTAGTCTTTGTTAGTTTGATTAGTATGTGTCTTGGTGTGTTTCTCCTTGGGTTTATCCTGTATGGGACTCTTTGTGCCTCTTGGACTTGATTGAATATTTCCTTTTCCACTTTGGGGAAATTTTCAACTATAATCTCTTCAAAATTTTTTCATACCCTTTCATTTTCTCTTCTTCTTCTGGGACCCTTATAATTCAAATGTTGGTGTGTTTGATATTGTCCCAGAGGTCTCTAAGACTATCCTCAGTTCTTTTCATTCTTTTTAGTTTATTCTGCTCTTCCACCATTTTATCTTCCTCACTGATTCGTTCTTCTGCTCCAGATATTCTGCTACTGATTCCTTCTAGAATATTTTTAATTTCAGTAAATTGTGTTGTTTGTCTCTGTATGTTTATTCTTTAATTCTTCTAGGTCTTTGTTAATTGATTCTTGCATTTTCTCCATTCTGTTTTCAAAGTTTTGGATCATCTTTACTATCATTATTCTGAATTCTTTTTCAGGTAGTTTGGCTAATTCCTCTTCATTTATTTGGACTTCAGTGTTCCTAGTTTGTTCCTTCATTTGTGTATTATTTCTCTGCCTTTTCATTACTTTTAAAAAAAATTTATTGTGTTTGAGGTCTCCTTTTCCCAGGCTTCAGGGTTAAATTCTTTCTTCCTTTTGGTTTCTGTCCTCCTAAGTTTGGTACAGTTGTTTGTGTAAGCTTAGTATAGGATGAGATTTGTGCTGAATTTGTTTGTTGTTTTGTTTGTTTGTTTTTCCTCTGATGGGCAAGGCTGAGTGAGGTGGTAATCCCATCTGCTGATGATTGGGTTTGTATTTTTGTTTTGTTTGTTGTTTAGATGAGGCATCTTGCACAGGTTATACTGGTGGTTGGGTGATGCCAGGTCTTGCTTCAAGTGATTTCCTTTGTGTGAGTTCTCACTATTTGATAGTCCCTAAGGGTTAGCTCAGGCTACCCTGGTGGCTTAGAGCATAAAGCATCAGACTGCAATGTAGAAGACCTGGGTTCAATCCCTGAGTCAGGAGGATCCCCAGGAGAAGGAAGTAGTCTAGGGTCTTGGAGTCAGTGCTCCCACTTCAAAGGCTCAGGGCTTGATCTCTGGTCAGGAACGAAGATTCCACAAGTGGTTTGCTATGGCATTAAGTGAGATTAAAGCAAATACCCCAAAACGAGAAACCAAAGAGGAACCCTAGACAAATGGCAGTTACAAAATCAGGAAAATGATAATTAAAATAATGGAATATTCACATATACATCCATAAGCAAAGTCAAACAGTCCAACAAAAATAAAATACAGTAGTTTGACCCGGTGAACAAAGGAAATCAAAAGTTATATTTACCAGTTAAGAACAAAACTAACTAAAGCACAAACTGGAAAACAAAACTAAAGCAGGGTGCCAAGTGGGGAATAAAGCAATGAAAACAAACCTAACAAATATGTTGAGAGGAAAGGAAAAAAAGAATACATATGCAAAGTTAAATAGAGGTGGATGATGATGATTTATATACATTAAAGATTAACTGCAAGGAGAAAAGAATAGTAGAAAAGGCAAACAAAGGAATAAATGTGTAAAAAAATAATAGATTTAAAAAATTAAAATGATAAAAACTAGAAAAGAATAAAAGGAAGAAGAAAGGAAAAAGAAAAAAAAAAAAAAAAAAGGAAAACGCCACAGAATTGCAAAAGCCCAATGTAGAGGCAGAGGTTTATAATAACCATAAAAAGTGTGACTGGATATACACATATACATATACACCCATAAGCAAAATCAAAACAGTCCAACAAAAATAAAGTAGAATAGATTGACCCAGGGAACAAAGGAAACCAAAAATTATATCTACCAGTTAAGAACAAAACTCACTAAAGCACAAACTGGAAAACAAAACTAAAGCAAGGTGTCAATTGGGGAATAAAGCAATGAAAATAAAATGAACAAATATGTTGAGAGGACAGGAAAGAAAAGAAAGAAAGAATAGATATGTAAAGTTAAACAGAGGTAGATAAAGAAGATTTATATACATTAAAAAATTAACTTCAAGAGGAAAAGAACAGTAGGAAAAGCAAACAAAGGAATAAATGTAGAAAAAATAACAATAGATTTTTTTAAAAAATTAAAAAAGAAAAGGAAAAAAAAAAAGGAAAATTTCACAGAACTGCAAAAGTCCAATAGAGAGGCAGAGGTTTATAATAACAACAAAAAATGTGACTGAGAAAGAAAAGGCTCAAAAACTTAATTAGACTTCATAGTGCCAGTAAAATCAACAACTACAACAGAGGGGGAAAAGAAAAAAGAAAAAAAAAAAAAATCCAAAAGAATCTACAGAATAAGTCAAAACATAAGATAATAATCGGTTTTCTTTTTTTTTTTTTTCATTTATTCCTACCAGTTGGAGGCTAATCACTTCACAACACTGCAGTGGGTCTTGTCACACATTAACATGAATCAGCCATAGATTTACATGTATTCCCCATCCCAATCCCCCCTCCCACCTCCCTCTCCACCCGATTCCTCTGGGTCTTCCCAGTGCACCAGGCCCAAGCACTTGTCTCATGCATCTGAACCTGGGCTGGTGATCTGTTTCACTATAGATAATATACATGCTGTTCTCTCAAAACATCCCACCCTCGCCTTCTCCCACAGAGTCCAAAAGTCTGTTCTGTACTTCTGTGTCTCTTTTTCTGTTTTTCATATAGGGCTATCATTACCATCTTTCTAAATTCCATATAAATGTGTTAGTTTGCTGTAATGTTCTTATCTTTCTGGCTTACTTCACTCTGTATAAGGGGCTCCAGTTTCATCCATCTCATTAGAACTGATTCAAATGAATTCATTTTAATGGCTGAGTAATATTCCATGGTGTATATGTACCACAGCTTCCTTATCCATTCATCTGCTGATGGGCATCTAGGTTGCTTCCATGTCCTAGCTATTATAAACAGTGCTGCAATGAACACTGGGGTGCATGTGTCTCTTTCAGATCTGGTTTCCTCAGTGTGTATGCCCAGAAGTGGGATTGCTGGGTCATATGGCAGTTCTATTTCCAGTTTTTTAAGAAATCTCCACACTGTTCTCCATAGTGGCTGTACTAGTTTGCATTCCCACCAACAGTGTAAGAGGGTTCCCTTTTCTCCACACCCTCTCCAGCATTTATTGCTTGTAGACTTTTGGATAGCAGCCATCCTGACTGGCGTGTAATGGTACCTCATTATGGTTTTGATTTGCATTTCTCTGATAATGAGTGATGTTGAGCATCTTTTCATGTGTTTGTTAGCCATCTGTATGTCTTCTTTGGAGAAAGTCTGTTTAGTTCTTTGGCCCATTTTTTGATTGGGTCATTTATTTTTCTGGAATTGAGCTGCAGGAGTTGCTTGTATATTTTTGAGATTAATCCTTTGTCTGTTGCTTCATTTGCTATTATTTTCTCCCAATTTGAAGGCTGTCTTTTCACCTTACTTATAGTTTCCTTTGTTGTGCAAAAGCTTTTAAGTTTCATTAGGTCCCATTTGTTTAGTTTTGCTTTTATTTCCAATATTCTGGGAGGTGGGTCATAGAGGATCTTGCTTTGATTTATGTCGGAGAGTGTTTTGCCTATGTTCTCCTCTAGGAGTTTTATAGTTTCTGGTCTTACATTTAGATCTTTAATCCATTTTGAGTTTATTTTTGTGTATGGTGTTAGAAAGTGTTCTAGTTTCATTCTTTTACAAGTGGTTGACCAGTTTTCCCAGCACCACTTGTTAAAGAGGTTGTCTTTTTTCCATTGTATATCCTTGCCTCCTTTGTCAAAGATAAGGTGTCCATAGGTTCGTGGATTTATCTCCGGGCTTTCTATTTTGTTCCATTGATCTATATTTCTGTCTTTGTGCCAGTACCATACTGTCTTGATCACTGTGGCTTTGTAGTATAGTCTGAAGTCAGGCAGGTTGATTCCTCCAGTTCCATTCTTCTTTCTCAAGATTACTTTGGCTATTCTAGGTTTTTTGTATTTCCATACAAATTGTGAAATTATTTGTTCTAGTTCTCTGGAAAATACCGTTGGTAGCTTGATAGGGATTGCATTGAATCTGTTAATCGGTTTTCTTGAGTCACTGCTGTCCGAGTCCTTTCGCTCGCTGGGAGTCACAGTCCACCTCACCTCCCTAGGAAGCCCTCCAACACTGTGCTGCTCTCTGGCCCTGCTGTGGGGGCCGCTCAGATTCTAGTCTGGTCCTACTCCTGTGTGTTCTTGCCTCCAATGTCCAAAGCTATCAGAACTAGTGCATTTTCTCCTGTGGGAGCTCTCAATATCCTTTTATATATTCCATAGACACAGTCTGCCTAGTTGACTGTATGGATTTAATCTGCAGCTTGTACAGCTGGTGGGAAGGTTTTGGGTCTTCTTCCTTAGTCACACCACCCCTGGGTTTCAATTGTGATTTTATTTCCATCTCTGTGGGTGGGTCGTCCACTAGGGTTTGCTTCAGAGGCTGCCCTGGAGGACTTGGGTTTGCCCCTGAGAGGGCCAGGCGTGGAGGTGGTGCAGCTGCTTGGGTCACAGGGGTTCTGGCAGCACCAGGTCCTCAGAGGGGTTGGTGGCTAGGGCAGCAGGAAATACAGTGCTCTAGAAGGGTATAGCAACCAGTATTAGCCAATAACCTCCAGTATTCTTGCCTGGAGAACCTCCCTGACAGAGGAGCCTGGCAGGCTACAGTCTACAGGGTCGCAAAGAGTCGGACACAACGGAAGCAACCCTGTGTGCACAGACACAAGACTTTTCTTGCCTGTGGCAGCTCTGCCCCAGTGAGAATTGAGCGTGAAGGTGGTGCAGCTGCTTGGCTTGCGGGGACCCTGGCGGCGCCAATTGTGCAGGGACACAGACTGCCTCTGCTGCAGGAGTTATGGCCCTATCAGAGTCTTTTTTGAGCCTCTTGTAGCTGGTGATCAGAAGGCCTCTTTGGCCAGTCTTTATCTCCACCGGTTTAGACACTTAGAGGGCTCCCTTGCCTGCGGTCCTTTTCTGTTGTTTGGCTCATCAGGCACACAGAGGGGTCCCCTGGCTGGGGTCCTACTCTGCAGGTCGGCTCATCAGGCACTTAAAGGGGCACCCTGGGTGGGGTGCTACTCTGTGGTTCAGTACATCAGGTGTTTGATGGGCCAGCCTTTCTATTGTTTAGCTGCTGATGCAGGCTTGTGGGGAGAGAGAGGCTATGATGATGGCTCCACCCCCTACACGTGACTCAGCAGTATCGCTTCTGAGGCTGCCTGGCTTTCCTCCACAGGTATTTCCCACCACAATCTCCTCCCTCACAGCCCCTCGATCCATCTCTCCGCAGTGAACAGCAGCCCTGGCCCTGGGATTCCTCCACAATCCCTAAACTCCAGCTCCCAGCCGCCCCACCTTTCAGGGGATCTGTGTCCCTCTCTGGGGTGTGTGTATGACTGTGGCAAGGACTGTCTGATTCTCATTCTGTTTAGGCTGCCACAGGTCAGCTGTTTAACTTTCAACCTTAAGTGTTTCTCCTCTGACTCAGACAATAGCCCTGCTGTGGGGATCGGACCCCTGCTTCAGTTCCCCCACCCGCAGAGTGCAGGTCCAGTCCTACTAACACTCCTGTTTTTCCCCCTAGTTCCTTTATCCTACTGAGATTTGTGTGGTTGTATATGTTCTTTTCTGCTGATCAGGTACTCCTGTCCCTCTCAGCTGGTGTTCTGCATGCACTTCTGTGTCTGATGGTGTATTCCTGATGTATCTGTGGAGAGAGATGTACTCCATGTCCACTTACTCCTCCACCATCTTGTTCTCCCGCACTCCAGTATTCTTGCCTGGAGAACCCCATGGACAGAGGAGCCTGGAGGGTTACAGTTCATGGGGTCACAAAGAGTTGGACACGACCAAGCAACTAACACACACATGATTATCCCAGCATTGTTATGAGGATTAAATGAGATAATGAATGAAAACCACTTAGTGCAGACACTTATTAGGCCTTCCATAAATGTTGATAATGATACAGTAAATTTTCAATAATTATCTCATGCTACATATCTGTGAGTGACAACTCTCATCTTACCTTTTCTAAGCACCTCTTACAATGACAGCCCTTTAAGATATCCTTTGTAAAAGATATTTATGCATGTATCTTAAACTCTATATCCAATAACGCTATGAAAACAAATCTCCTACAATGAAAACATTTGTTTTATTTTTGACACATAGATAACTGGAACCCCCTACTGTCAGGGGAGCCCTAACTATCTGATTTTGTTTTGTTTTTTTTCCATCCAATTGTCAAAACTCCTAGGAGCCTTCTAGGAGTCCTGAAAAGACTCAGGACAATTGGTTAACCCAAGACAACAGAGGGCTTCCCTTGTGGCTCAGATGGTAAAGAATCAGCCTGCAATGCAGGAGACCCAGGTTCCATTCCTGGGTTGGGAGGATGCCCTGGAGAAGGGAATGGCTACCCGCTCCAATATTCTTGCCTGGAACATCCCATGTACAGAGGAGCCTGGTGGGGTTCATGGGGTTCATGGAGTCGCAAAGAGTCGGACATGACTGAGGGACTAACACATAACAGGTCCCATATGGCGAAGAACCCGAGGAAACCAGCCCTCTCCATAATAACAGGAGATGCTCTCCAAGAGCGGGATAAGTTGAGATTTCTTGATACTTACAGAGTATTCTCGAGTCTCTTCCCCAGATAGAAGCCTCCAGCCTTGTCACCACCTCCCAAAGAGCTGAGCCCCCTCTCACTGCCCTTCTGCACCCTGGGGACTCTGGTGCATGGAGACCAGCCAGGCCCCCATGGCAGACACCTCATTGTCCCCACTCCGCTCTTCTCTAAGGAAAGGATGGAGCCTGGGAGCCACCCAGCCTCCTCCCCTTTAGAAATCAAAGTCTGAAATAGGCAGTGAAGAGGCCAAGGAAACGCAGAGGAGACAGAAGTGACCTGAGAGCGTGGCCACCACCACCACCACCCATGGGCCTTCTCAAGAAACCTGGGAATGAGATGATCCCAGAGAAGCTGCAGAAGTGGGAGGAGGAGAAGGTTAACTCGAGGCCACTCTCCATGCTCACACAGTTGGTCAAGAACAACACCCAAGTGCCCATCAATGCTGAAACAACACGAAGCTCCTGGACCCTGTGAAGGCCTCCAACGGGCACTGCAACGAGGTGCTGGAGAACGCAAAGGAGAGGTGGGCGGAGGTTTCCAACGGTGGCAAGGGCAAGAAGTCCAAGCCAGTCGACAAGGACCGCTGCATCTCAAAGATGTTCCTGTGCTGGGTCCTCGTGGTCCTGTGAGACCCACTCATCCCTGACAAGGAGGGGCTTCCTCCCCGCCGTCAGAACCTGCCCCCTCATTTTTGTTTGTGAAACAACAAACAAAAATACTAAGGAACACTGATATTCCCATTTAAAACTGCAACCTTTCCCCCACATCTCCAGCTTTATTCCTCTCCATTGTGTTTATCGTCTTCCTACATTCTGTTTTACTTGATTTCTTGGTTGTCTGTTTTCCCCTTCCAGAAAGTAAAATCCTCGAGGACAGGGATTTCTTTCGTCTTTGCACACTACTATATTCTAGCACCTAGGCCCGGCCATACAGTAGGCTCTGAAAACATTTCTTAAATGGCTGAAGCAAATGAAGAGTATTTATTGGATTTGAAAGTGGCTCTATCTTTTTGACAGATCATAATGGGTCAAAGCTTAAAAATTTCAAATGTTGTGAGTTTTACCCATGTCCTCCTTGAAATATTATGAAAGTTTATCACAAGCATCTCTAAAAAGGCTGAAGTTTTAAAACGGATGCAAGGCTTAAAATAGTAAATGATACTGTTTTCTTGTTTTTTTTTTCTTCTGTCTGCCTCATCCCCTCCACCAACATCACTGCCTCCCCCCACCCACCACTGCCCTCCATTGCAACATACACATATACATCCTCTTGGATTTTGCCCCACTTAGGCATCTAGACTATTTTGTAAATTAAAAAATACCATGATGGAAAGAGAGAGAATAAAGAGTCTGATTTTAGTTTTAAAAGCCTAGGCCCTGAGAAAATTCAGAGCATAGGAAAACCGTGAGTATGGGTCAGATATTTATACCCTCCGACCAGAAAAAGATTTCCCAGGCCTTTGAGGGCAACCACTTGTTTTCTGTATCTATGATTCTGTTTCTATTTTGTTAATGTTTTTCTTTCTTTCTTTTTTTTTTTTTTTTTACTGCTTTTAAAAATTTTGTTTTATTTTTGGTGGCTGTGTGCAGGGCTTTCTCTAGTTGTGAGCGGGGGCTGCTCTTTGTTGCAATGCGAGGACGTCTCGTTGTGGTGGCTCCTCTGGCTGAGGAGCACAGGCTCCAGGACCCCTGGGCTTCAGGAGTTGCGGCACGTGGGCTCAGTCGTTGAGGCACAGGGGCTTAGTTGCTCTGTGGCACGTGGAATCTTCCCAGATCAGGGGTCAAACCCGTGTTCCCTGCACCGGCAGGTGGATTCTCCTCCACTGTACCACGAGGGAAGTCCCTTTTCATTCTTACTATTTTAAAAAATATGCATTTATTTAGCTGCATTGGTTGCAGCATCAGGATCTTGGTTGCAGCTCGTGGGGTTTCCTTTGTCGCACCCGGGCTTCGCCCCAGTTGTGGTGCGCAGGCTGTGGAGTGCACAAGCGCAGTAGTTGCAGCATATAGGCCCAGCTGCCCTGGGGCCTGGTGGGATCTTATTTCCCCAGCAGGGGATCTAACCCATGTCCCCTGTGTTGGAAGGCAGATTCTTGACCACTGGACCACCAGGGAAATCCCTGTTTTGTTTTTTAGATTCCTCATGTAAGTGAAAGACAGCATTTGTCTTTCTTTAACTTACTTCAGTTAGCATAATACCCTCTAGGTCTATCCACTTTATCATAAATGGTAAGATGTCATTCTTTTTATGGCTGGATAATATTCCATTGTGTGTGTGTGTGTGTGTGTGTGTGTGTGTGTGTGTGTGTGTGTATACACACAGTGGAATATTCTTCTTTATCCATTTGTCTGTTGATGGTCACTGAGGTTGTACCGTGATGTTTTACAAAAACAACACAGATATGTGGGATTAAGGATTATTTTGTGTGTTCTCTTTTGTGAAAAAAAAGAGATGACAGATTTAAATTGATTTGGCTCCAGGCATACGGGAACAAGATTATGTCAGTACCTTATTCTCCCAGTTACACGGAGGCTCTTCCAGGGCCCAGTTACGAGTCTTGCACCACAGTAGATGTAGCCACATCTAACATAGCTCCCAGAGAGGACAAGTAAAGTGAGCTGCCTGGATCAGGAAAAGAAGCAGGAGGAGGGGCAGTTAAGTCTCCTTGTTTCAATGCATGTCATGTGTGTTCAGCTCAGATATTTCTGTTATTAAGCTCATATTCTATGTGATTAATACAATTTATAATGATTCATAGATACATGTAACTATAGTGTTACACAACAAAGTGTGTGCCTACCCTAGACACGACTTCAGAAAATTCACCTTCTGAATTCTTCCATCTGTATGACTTCTTGATCCTTTATTGACAGATCCAAAACCCTCATGATTCTAAGTGTTTCTCGCTGTATTTTGCAATAGGAAATCTAGGCTAAAAGAAATTTCTGCCAGGTCATTTATTATTAATGGTGACTATTTACCTCATTAAGTTACAAAGGAATGAGGTACTTTAGAATCCAGAAGAAGCCTCCTGAACCTCACTTGATGTGAAGAGCTGACTCATTTGAAAAGATCCTGATGCTGGGAAAGATTAAGGGCAGGAGGAGAAGGGGACGACAGAGGATGAGATGGTTGGATGGCATCACTGACTCAATGGACATGGGTTTGGGTGGACTCTGGGAGTTAGTGATGGACAGGGAGGACTGGCATACTGCGGTTCTGGGTTTGCAAAGAATCGGACACAACTGAGCGACTGAACTGAACTGAACCTCACTTGGAGAGATTCTGGGATATGTAGGCTACTCATAGGCTAAGGACTTGAGGTTTACTGTATGTGTGATGAGATGCATGAAGATGCCCAAGCAGAAAGCGATCTCTGCGTTTTAAACCCCGCCTCTTAGAAGCTACTTTTGTAGCAGTATGAGCAAGGGTTGGAGCACCAAGACTGTGTGAGAAGGACGTGGGCAGCTGCCGTGATAGGAGGTAGAGATTATCAGGCCCATAGAGCTATTATTTGCTGAGTGCCCATCTGTGTCAGAGAAGAGAGCTCAGTGTTCCTCACTGCTAATCACAATAACCTTGTGAAGGAGTTCTTAACTTCTTTTCACAGATCTGAGAAATTGAGACTCAGAAAGGTTCATTACGTTGCCTAAGTTCACACAGTTACAAAATGCTTGCTGTGGTTGTTCCAGCGGCTAGGTGCCACTAAGCGTTCTTCAAGGAAGAGGACAGCCCCACTCAACAGAGAACTGCCACATCCCAAATGCCAAAAGTGCCTCTTCCAAGAAATACTGGAGAGAATCTTAAAGGACACCTACCTGCCAGACTGGAGAGAAGTGGGAATGAGAGACGGAATTTCAGAAATCAATGATCCAGAATCTATGAGATGTATTTTGTTATTCAGTTGCCAAGTCGTGTCCAATTCTTTGCGACCCCATGGATTGCAGCACACCAGGCTTCCCTGTTCCTCACCATCTCCCAGAGTTTGCCAAAGTTCATGTCCATTGAATCGGTGATGACATCCAACCACCCCAAATAAAATGACACTAAGAAGAGCTCACAAAAAGAGAACATTCTGAAAAACCAGCAAAATCAGCGTCAAAGTGTGGTTTCTGGAGCATCTGGAATCCATGAGCATCACCTGGAATTCATTAGATGCCAAACCCTAGACCCCATCCTAGACCTGCTGAGTCAGAAGCTCTGGGTTGGGGCCAACAGCCTGTGGCCTAACAAGCTCTCCAGGTGATTCTGATGCACAACCAATTGAGAGAACCATTGAGAGAAGGGTTGAGCCGAAATTGAGGAAAATAGTGCAAGAAAAGAGGAGAAATGAGAGTTTCTGGAAGAAGCGGTCAATGGGGACAAATGCTGTGGACTCAAATAGAGCAGCCACTACATCTGATGAAACAGGATGTTCTCCAGGACTTTGCCAGGAATAGTTTTCCATGGATGGGCAGACTGAGGGCTTATCTGGAATAATAATAATAAAAGAATGGAGAGTAAAAAAAAAGAGATCACTAGTAGCTTTAGAAGGACATAGGGTTAAGGGAGAGTTTTTTGTTAAGAGGACAGAATTACACTTATATAAGACAAAGGGGAAAAATAAACAAGAAAGAAAAAAAATTAGAAGCACAAAGTGACTGACAGTAAGATCAAGCCGAGTGTTGCAGATAGCAGGGGCAGGGAAATACTGGTTGAAACAGGACTTACCTTTCCAGAAATGGGGAGGACAAAGGCAGGGAGAAGTCCAGAGGTGTTGAAAAAGCAAGGACATTTAACACTTAGCATGATGCCTCCCATCCAGCGGGCCCCAAGAGCCTTCTTGGGACTAAGAAGCCCACTAGTTTCAAATTAAAACTTCAGCTTGACTGTTCAGTGGCCATGTGGCCTTAGGGAGAGCAATGAACCTGATTCTCGGTTTCTCCCATCTGTGAAAGGAGAGGCCAGATCTTAATCAGAGTTCCAAGGGGCAGGAGCTGGGAAGGAACCTTGGAAAATGGGAAGATGTGGAACAATTCCTGTGAGGAATGGGAGACAGAGACCAATAAAAAGAGAATGTACACAATCTGGTAAAGGGTACATAAGGAGCTTGTGAAACCAGAATGGCATAAAACTTAAAAATAATGTTCCAACTCTGGACTGACATTCCAGTCCTTCTTATTTTGGTTCAACATCTGTATACATCAAACAACTAATAACCCTAAACCCAAGATTGTGTGGTTACTGAGAAAGGAAGAGCTGCTTATAGGGGATTAATTTTATGTATTGTCTTGACTGGATCACTGGTTACCCAGACAATAGTCAACTCTGAGAGTTCCTGTGTGGGTGTGTTTGGATGAGATTAACATGTAAATGGGTGGACCCAAGTAAAGCAGACTGCCCTCCCTAATGTGAGTGGGCCTCATCCAATCAGTTGAAGATCTGAATAAAACAAAAGGCTGACCTCCCACAAGTCAGAGAGAGTTCTCCTGCCTGATGGCCTTCGAGCTTGGATATCAGTTCTTCCTCATTCTACGGCAGTGTCTGGCTTTTGCACTCAAACTATGACATCAGCCCTGGAGATCTGTGACTTTCCAGCCTCCATAACTCTGTGAGCCAATTCATTATAATAAATCTCACAGAGTTTCCTATTGGTTCTGTTTCTCTGGAGAATCCCCCCAAATACTCTACTATATACTCTATATATACTCTACTATAATATTCTAGAGTAGAGTCTCCCTGCATGATTTTACCATTCATCCCCCTCAGTTTCAGAGAGGATTTGAAAGGGCTGCTTAGCATCATGAAATTTCAGGCAAGCCTTTCAACATGCAAACTGTTCCTTACAGGAGCAAAAGCAGGTTCATTGGAAAGGGGTTCTGAAATGAAGGGAGAATAAAGGAAAACAGAATAAACAGAAGAATTACCAAGGTAAAACAATCAAAAGAGAACCAGAATGTTAAAAGATTGTGACCAAACAAAATAAGACATGAAAGATAGGCAAAGTTATCAAAGAAGGAAGAAAAAAAAAAGAGGAAAAATGGAGAAGTCTTGATAAATGTTATTGGGGCCTCACAATTTCAATGTGGGGTTTGATGAGTTTGGGGAGACTAAACTAGAGAGTTAACTTTTCCAGGGAGGAGGAACTGAAGCTGTGTGTCTGAGTTTGAAGATAAGACCCTTCCAAATCATTTATTTTAGAAAAGGAATTCTGATGCAAGGGCAAACAGCCAATTAAAATCTGTAACACTTTGGGAAAAGCTCACACTTCCCTTCAACTGAAGTACCTAATTAGACGGCCCCATTCCAGAACTAACACTAGCTATTCTCAAGCAATCAATTCCTTTTTCCCAATAGTCACACCTCTCTGAAGTTGCAGTGCTTCCTGAAAGAGTTAGGAATGCGATAATAGCTGGGCCAGAGGAATACCTTAAATGACTTAAGAGGCAGAGGCGAGAGAGAGGTTAGAGTGGCAACCATTTATATGATAGATTTATTTACTGTAAAAAAAAAAAAAAAATTATTTTCTTGGCTGTGCTGGCTCTTAGTTGCAGCATGTGGGATCTTAGTTGTTTGACTAGGGATCGAACCTCGGGCCCCTTGCATTGGGAAAGTGGTCTTAGCCACTGAACCACCAGAGAAGTCGGTCTGATAGATTTCGATATTAAGGTAAAGAATAGAGATCATAGCTTCTTGTTTCCCAGCAAAAGGCCATAATGGATTGAAGCAAAAAGACAACTTCCCCCCATCATGAATATGGAAATGAGACATACAGACAAATTGGGAAAATGAGAAGGAAACTACAGTGTCCTCCACCCCCACAACCCCTGTTGTCATAGGTTGGCTATTGTCAAAGAGCTGCGGAGTTAGCTGGTTATGTATCCAATAGGATCTAAACTGCCAAGTAATTTTATAAACACATGATGACTAGGAGTTTGAAGAAATCAGGGCAGAAATTCATAGTAAAGTTCATAAATTACTAAACTCTGCCTGGGATCTCCATGGACATTTGCAGCATAGCATTGAGTCTGTTCGCAAAGCACTCTTAAAAAGTGATGGGGTGGACAGCTTTGGGGTGCAAAGTCCAACATACTTCCTGGTGTAGAAAGTTCTCAATAAATCCATGTACTGGATGAACCCAGCACTGGCCATAAACGTGACAAACATGATGTAAGAAACAGTGACAAGCACATAAGTAAGAGTGCTGCTGGGGGCCCTTGAAACATGTCAATTAGACCCTACGGTGGGTTCCCTTTGTTATGAGAACTCAATCTAGGTTCTCTGCCGTGGTCTGTAAGACCCTACCTGGCTTAAAACTGTTGACACGCCCCACTGGTTAAGCTCTTGGTTAGAAGCTGTGCTGACTTTGCTATTCGAACCCTCTGAGTGCCTTCCCTGCAGGGACCTTGGCATCTGCTTTTCCTCCAGCTAGGGATGGTCTTTCCCTAGTTCTATGCAGGCCCAGCATCTTCTAGGGCAAGTCACCACCCTATTTAAAGCAGCTGTCTTCACCCCTTCTCAGCCCAGGTCACTCTCTCATCACCTCACAAGGTCAGAGGTGAAAGGCTATACTTGATGTGTTTTTGCCTCTCCACCACCACCAGGTCAGCTCCAGATGGGCAGGCTCCTTCTTCAGACTGCTTTGTCACAGCCAGGTTTTCACAACTAGTCAACATTTGCTGAAGGAAATGGATTCTGCCCTCAGGGAACCCATAATGTGTACCTTCAGGGAAGGGTTGTCCAATGAAAGACCGTGAAGTCGCTCAGTTGTGTCCTTACTCTTTGTGACCCCATGGACTGTAGCCTGCCAGTCTCCTCTGTCCATGGGATTTTTCAGGCAAGACTACTGGAGTGGGTTGCCATTTCCTTCTCCAGGGTATCTTCCCAACTCAGGGATCGAACCCAGGTCTCCGGCATTGTAGGCAGACTCTTTACTGTCTGAGCCACCAGGAAATCTCCTGGTAGATGAATGAACTAGAGATATTATCTATGGAGAGTGTATCTATATTCTCTATAGAGAGTGGAGAGGAGTGTCAGTGACATGTAGTAAAGCAGCAGAGAGAGACCATCAGGCCAGTTAATCCTCACATAGCTTACTTTCTCAGACACTGCTGGGAAGGAGTGCTGACTGTTGTCATGACAACTGGCAATAGCAGAGTTCCCTGAAACAGATGTGTGACGACCCGGTAGTGGGGGAGGGGCCCGCAGCCTGCTGCAGCTAAGTCCAACTGCTAGGATGAGTGGAACAAAGGAAAATAAAGACACTGACAGAAAAGGCCATGAAACCTTAGAATAAATAGCGAGAGTACAGAAAGGAGTAAAGCCTTGAAGTGTAAAACTCCACACCTTTCATAAAGGGGAATTCATATTAATTTTTTAGCTACATTGATATAAACATATGAGAAAAGAATTGAGGGAATTTGTATGTAATTTGAAAATGTTAAAACCTGGCAGGCATTTAAAACTTAGAAATAATATATAGATCATAAAATTTACCCTTTTAAAATGTTCAGTTCAGTGTGCTGTGCCGTGCTGAGTCCCTCAGTCATGTCTGACTCTTTGCGACCT
Source organism: Dama dama (assembly GCF_033118175.1). Lineage (NCBI taxonomy): Eukaryota > Metazoa > Chordata > Mammalia > Artiodactyla > Cervidae > Dama > Dama dama. The sequence continues at coordinate 59,631,989 of NC_083701.1, forward strand.
CATGGACTGTAGCCTGCCAGGCTCCTTTACCCATGGAATTCTCCAGGTCAAAATACTGGAGTGGGTTGCCATTCCCTTCTCCAGGGGATCTTCCCAACCCAGGGATTGAACCCAGGTCTCCCACATTGCAGGCAGATCCTTTACTGTCTGAGCCACCACTTCAGTGGGTTTTGATATATTCATAAAGCTATGCAACTGTCACCATTATCTAATCTCAGACTATTTTTATCACCCCTAAAAGAATTGTGTACAATTAGCAGTCACTCCCAAATCCCTCCCTCTTCCTGGTCTCTACCAGCCATCAGTCTTTCTGGATCTTTGGCTTTGCCTATTCCTGACATTCATATAAATGGAATCACACAAATACATGACCTTTTATGTCTGGCTTCCTTCACTTGGCATATTTTCAAGATTCATCCATGTTGAGGATTGGAACTTCATTCCTTTTTATGGCCGAGTAATATTCCATTGTGTGACTGTACCACAATTTATTCACTCATCCATCATAAGTTGATGGGCACATGTGTTGTATCCATTTTTTGGCTACTCTAAATAATGCTGCTATGAACTTTCATGTACAGGTTTTGTAAGGATGTGTGTTTCCAATTCTCTGGGGATTATGCCTTGGAACAGAATTTCCAGTCATATGATCCTGGTGAGTTTTTAATGGGGGAATTTGCCTTCAAACTATATGTAGCTAGAGAAAAACTGATTTCAATTCACATGAGATATAGAAGAGACAAAAAAGAAACAAACATCAGGTAACATAAAAAAGAATAATACTAACAATAAAAACAGCAGCTAACAAGTTAAACCCCTCCTCTGTGCCATGTGTCTTACTAGGAAGTTGGTACACACCATGGAGGTTTAATTCTCCCAATAATCCTAGAGTGTTGTTTTAATTATCCCTCTTGTGCAGGTAAAGAAATGGGTTCAGAACCCAGGATGTCAGGCTGCCCAAGATCACACAAGAAGAGAGCACACAGATCTGAACGTGGCAGGTAAGTCCAGCTCCAAGTGGCCAGCAGAGACCACAGACCACTGGGGCATTCCTTGCCAGCACCCATGGCCTAAATTCCCCATCAGAGAGACTCCAGTCAAGTTGAAAACAAATATAAAACAATAATAAAATAATCTTCTGCTTTCAGAACGCACACAGAGAAGCTAAATTAAAAAGAAGGAAAGCATCCATTTTGCACAAAGGGACATTGTTCTGTGGTAAGTGAGCTCTTCAGATCTGTGAGCAGACATTCCTCTAGCAGCAGGGCTCGGGAGCGCTGAGGGTGAGCAAGGTTGGGGACAAGGCTGGTTAGGAGGCTGTCAAGAGAAAATGCTGGAAGAGGGAGGCCTGGGGGTGGAGAAGGGGAGGAGGAACCCCCAAATGCTGGAGTGCCTGGATGCAAAGGGTGAGAGGCAAGGAGCAGAGAACAGGGAGCAGAGGTGGGTGTGAGAGGCTGGGGTAAGCGGGTGTGGAGGTTTGGGTTTGGATGTCACTCTTTCCTCCCTTGGCCAGTTGTCCTACCACTGGGTTCAAGAAGGAGGCAAAATCTGTGACAACACATCACTGGTGAAAACCACCCGCACACAAGGGAGATGTTTCTGTACACAACTTTGCCTCTTTCCAAGGCCACCCTGTAAACTGCTAGACTTCTTGCTGAAGACCTGAGCTGTTCACTGTTTTATGAACCTCTTAAATCCCTCAAAGAGTCAACAGAGACAAATAATGTCCCTCAAGAACATTTACTGGACGTCCCCTCGAAGTCTCCCTCCAGAGCCTGGCATGGCAGCCGCTCTGCACACAATGAGTGCTGAGTGAGCGCTGACTGACAGGAGAAATTACACTCCCGTTAAAGCCACCCAGCTGTGTTTTCAATCCGCTGATTCAATATTTCCCATCAGAAACAGCTTTTGGTCTTTCAATATTGCAACTGGTTTACCCCCATGCACAGAAAGGCACGAAGTATACGTAGCTGTCTTTTGTGATCAAAGAGAAAGCTGTCTCGTGTAGCAATCTGAGGCCCATCAACAATGACCCAGCAAGTGAGCCTTTGCTCTCCTGGGAAATCAAGTCTGGCAATCAAAGTGAAAAGAGGCTGGGCTGGCTCTGCCAGTTAAGAGACAGAGAGAGCCAACGGACAGGCGGCATGTTAGAACATCAAGGGCAGAGCAGCTCATCACTCGAGTGTGTCCAGCCTGACACAGTGCGCTAGCCACTTGTCACCTGTAGCTGTCCACGTTAACTAAATTCAAGTAAGATTACAAGGGCAGTCCCTCAGTCACCCCAGCCACACTTTGAGTGACCTGTGGCCACGTGTGATAGACGCTACCACACTGGGTAGCAGAGACACAGAATGTCCATCACCAGAGGAAAATCTCCTGGACAGTGCTGAACCAGACCAACCATGTGGTCAGATCTGAAAAAAAAAAAAAAGAAAAAAATTAGTATATTCTGTACCCACTGACAGAAATGAAAGGTTGACTTTTTTGGACCGATATCCTTAACTATGTTTTCAGATTTTGGATTTCACAGATCAGTGAAATACTTTTTCTTATTTGGGTTTGCCGAGTTTATACTTTGTCAAGCAAGGCTGCCACCAGATGCCTTTGTTGTAAGGCCCACCAAGGCAGGCACTGTGCCTTTTTACTGCCCGGCATCATTTAGGTATATGCCCTGTACCTAAAACAATGCCTGGTGTATGGTATATGCACAATAACTGTTTATTACATAAGTGATTATACAGGCACACACAGACATCCCTATTTTTTTCATTTTATTTTTGGTGAAAACTCTGTCACCTGAAAGGTCTTTGGGTTCTACACACACACACACACACACACACACACACGGCTGGATTAACTCACAAAATGAATACGAGTCATCTTTTGCTAAGACCTTTACATTAATAAATACTTGTAACAAAATATAACAAATCAGAATGGGCTTCGCTTAACTGTGTATTTCACAACTAACCTGAGGGGCAGTGAAGGGGGGGAAGAGACTGTTAGCTTTTCAGCGGCACCAGAGTGCCCTCTTGTGCTAAAACAAAATACTTGTGTGGTCTCAACTTTTAAAAAACAAATTGTTTCTAGCAACACATTAAAACCTTAACTGACATGTAATTATTCTGAGAATCAGCCCAAATATGTATACCAATCACTATAAAATCTGGCCAGTTTTGGTGAAAAACATAATTAAGAATGATTTGTCAAATAAATGGAAAAAAAAAAAGAATGATTTGTCACACAACTATTCAACAAGGTCATCTACATACCTAAGAAATAGTGAGACCCATGAGAACTGCTTTTTAGGTTTGACATTCTAGTTTGTTTATCCTCTAGTTAAAAACAGAAAACAACCACTACTTTCAGGTTTAAGGCAGTGTTGTGCATACTGTTTACTCCACTTTTGGTCAAACAACGAAAATTTTTGCTGTATCCAATTTATTTTTCAATTTTGATATCCTTTTTTTGCTTACTTATAGAAACCATTCTTTGAAACTCTGTTATGGCTGTACTTTTACACTTTTTAAGTAGTGATAAATCATACCCACAATGGATTTTCCATTAAAAGATTAAAAATGGGACTTTGATCATTTTAGATGATCTTTCCAAATTTCAACTTGATACTCAATGGCCTTGCAAGGGCAATGGACACCAACATTGGTCAGTCTTGGCCAAGGCAGAGCTTTCTGTTTCTCCTGATCCATGTAGACGTAGAATGCCGGTCTGGCCAACAGGGTAGGAAAAGCTGACTTATCCATGATGATCCTATTAAGTGTGGTTCGTGTGAAATAGAGAAGAATCACTATCTGAATGAGACCTCGAGAAGCTCACAAATTTTAGGTCAACAACCCCATCTGGGTGGAGGGGTTCAGAAGATGAATCTTTAAAAGGCAGCCTCAGATTGCAATTGGCTGACACTAGCATCTGAGCCTCCTGTGTTTGTAGGTAATTCCTCAGGTGTACTCCTCAGACTGTTAACCACAGCTCTAGAGAATTTAGCAATGAGTTCGCATTTTTATTAAATTCTGCAGGTAAAGAACCACTGTGGATATCATCAAGTTCAATACTGAGCAACTGTTAGGAAATGTCGCTTGTGTGTGCTGCCTGCCTTTTGCTCTGTTGTAAACTTTTTTCTTCTTGCGTTATTTTGACCATTCTTGATATGAAGGGTGTTGTCCTGTTTCTCCTCAGTTTCATTTTTTAACTAGCTAAACAATCCCACGGGCCAAGCACTTCCATGGTTTTATTCTGTTTCCTTTTTCCTCTCACAAGTCACTGGACTCGGATCGAAGAATATTCTATGGGTAAATCTGCCAGTAAATAAAATAGTTATGATGTGTCGTATTACCCTTTTTTAAAAAGGCCAGAATTACACTCATATATTAAAATAAAGCTATCTATGCTAGCAAAATAAAGACCATAAAAAAGTTTACAATACTGAAATGCATAAACTTCAATTTAGAGACAAGATTTCCTCTAGAACATAATACTGTTACAGACTTTCTAGGACAAACCATCTTTTACTAATGTTAACAGGAAACAATAACCACATTTTTTCTAAAGGCCAGCAAGGTTTTCATTATAAGCTGTTCCATAACATTTATGTATACAATTTTTAACCTTGTGTGTGCGTGCTACGTCGCTTCACTTCTGTCCAACTCTTTGCGACTCTATGGACCGTAGCCCACCAGGCTCCTCTGTCCATGGGATTCTCCAGATCTTCCTGGCCTAGGGACAGAACCCAAGTCAATATCTCCTGCATTGGCAGGCAGGTTCTTTACCACTAATGCCACCTGGGAAGCCCTTTTAACCTTGTGTGTATGTTAATTTCCAACATTTGGGGCCATTTACAGTGAGAGCAAAGTTCACATCTGCTGAGTATCCGTTACATACACAGTATTACTTTAAAGGTACTACTTGATAGATGCTCATTCAGAAAGCTCCATCCAGAACACAGTGTGTGCTTAAGGGCGACTCCACCAAGTAGGAAAAAAACTTCCAGGCTGAAGAACGTAGGCTATAAAAACTAGCACGGAACACCTGGACACATCATCCAAGTGTTCTGGGCAAAGAGTGACACAGTTCATTATCTGATGACCCATACCCCATGCCTTTTCCACATCACTGTCTACCTTGAAAAGAGATTATGGAATGTGCTTGCCTCAGTCATTCAGTGCCCACTGGAGACTGGGGGCATGGGAGGAAGAGAAAGAGCCAGGCGGTCAGAAATCTTAGGTTCTGAAGAGTCGGACACGACTGAGTGACCAAACAACAACGAACACTAGGTAAGCAAAAAAGTGAGTGACAGAGTATGTGTGGTATGATCCTACTTTTGTTTAAAAATAAACCGTGTGTGGATATGTATGTTACAGAGATATAGGAGAAAACCTGAGAAACTATGTAAAAACTTCCGTGCAAAGAAGAAATTGAGGGGGCTGGAGGGGTGGCCTCACGTTTTACTTTATGGAAGTCTGGATTTGTTTGAAGTTAACCATTACTTCTGACTTAACAATATACAATTTTGAAACCAAACAGATTTAGGAGGCCAATTTTCTAGATGGACTATGATAGTTTAGAAATGCCCTTAAAATGTAAAAACCTCTTTCACTTACAAGCCTGTGGGGCATAATAAAGGGAGCACAGCCACAAAACCTGCTTCCAAACGCTCACTCAGGACACTAACCTACGTCTCATCCCAGATATCTGTAAGGCTAGCCATGCCTGTTTTCAAACTGTATCAAAAATAACACTGATGTCAAGATGAAGGCAAAATTAACAATCTTAAAAAACACACATAAAATAAGGACTTAAAATAAATGACTAAAGCAGAATTCTACTAAACTTTATTCAAAACTGGCCCTACTTCCTAATTGAGATACCCCAAAGTCTAGTGTGCAAATATAAATACCCCATCACATGTTCAAAAATAATCTTCCAATTGGTGCTCTCTGACCCAGATTTGGCACACTTGAATCATCACACAAGTCAGCCACGATGGTCACCTCTTGGTATATATAGCACAATCCTGAAAATGGCACAGGGAGTCAGCTATGACACCGTTTATTAAGCTCTCAAACTGAACCGTACTCTTTGGAAGTTAGGCACACCACAACCCACCTTTGCACAGGTAATTTTATTCTCTCCTGTGGGTGTCAACAGTGCTCAGAGATTGTAATTTGAAACATTCAGAACGCACATACCTGAATATTGTCACATTTCTTTACATCACGATTCAGTAACTATTAAACAATTATGTCTACTAAATACAGTGAACAAAATGGCATAACTGTTTACACCATTTCCTTGTAAACAAGGCTTCTGTCACAATAGTAACAAATGGAATTAATGCATACCACAATATGGATGAGGAAAGACTTTCTTTTTAAATAAACTATTCAGTTCATAAATAAACTCTGATTTTTTTTTTTCAGTACACATTTACAGACCTGATCAATAAAAAGAAACAAGACATACAGTTTCCTTTTAAAAAGAAAATGTTGCAAAATGGACTGCTACTAGAGAAGGCGCCTAGGAGAGGAGGTGAGAAGCAAGCAAGGGGTAAAAGAGTTAGAAGTGCGGCCCTACTGCAGCCCGTGTCTGTCAGCAAACCCCGACACCCACACGAGGACAGGGCTGTCTGCAGGGCTCCTTTTACTTGAATTCCAGCAAGTTGCAATCGATCTTATAGTACACATAGGGGTAGTATTCCTGTTGACTCAGGTTTAAGCCTGGAATATCCACAGGAGCCTATGGAAAAATCATATGATTATTCAGTTAAGCACTTAGAGAAATGAAGAAAGAAAAAGAGAAAAAATATTACCATTCACAGGCATACCTTGGAGATAGCAGATTCTGATCCAGACCACCGCAGTTAAGCAAGTGTCACCATAAGCCAAGTCACATGGCTTTTTTGGCTTCCCATTGCATATAAATGATATGGTTATACTTACTATAGTCTACTAAGTGTGCAATGGCCTTTTGTCTTAGTAAACAATGTACCTATCTTAATTGAAAAGTACCTGATTGCTAAAAAACGAGAACCATCATCTGACAGCGCAGGTGCCACAAACCTTCAATTTGTAAAAAGTGCAGCAGCTGCAAAGTTCAATAAAATGAAGCACAATGAAATGAGGTATGCCTGTACCTTCTTAATGAACTGGGCTAAGTTTATACATTTTTCCTAATTTAATCTGAGTTTGACATTGTTAACTTCATTTTGCAAATAAGGAAACCATCTCAGAAAGGCTGACCTGCCCTGGGAAACAGAGCAAGTGAGCAGTAACGCCAGATCCAAGCACTCCGCCCTCAGAGCCTGTGTGGGTTTAACCGTGACTCCACCGTCCTTTTCTACACACACTTACTAAATTATTTGTTTAGTCTCAGGCTTGGGGTATTGAGTTTATGAGATACAAGGCTTATAAAATGATGGATAAAAAGAAACCAACTGTGATTTTTACTGATACCACTTAGTATGTATGCATGTTATAAGAATTTACTGGTATGAAATTATGCTTAAGTAAGAGTTCACATATTATCAACAATTCCATGAAAATTTAGAGTCATTTCCTGCATATTCTTCCATTAAAAAACCTTGATTTTTCTCCCATGGGTTCTAACTAATGCACATGTGAAATACTGCCATTCTAAACTAGAGGAAAAATATCAGCAAGGTATTTGAAACAAGAAATATAAAAGCCTGCTACAATTTTAAACAACAGCAACAACAAAAAGCACACATTTTTGTATGCATAAATGTTCATACTTTTGTTTTAAAAAAAGATATACACCATTTTAGAGAAATGATAATTCCCTCAAAAATGCTCATCTATTGACTCTGCTACTTCTACCAAATAAAGTTACAGTAATGACTTATTTTCTTCCTCTCTGCAATTTGTAGGTCTTGTAAACAACTAGTATCATTGCTTGTGTGTGTATTTCTACAACTATAAACATCAGATCTACAGCAGGATAATGACTGGCTTTTAGAAATACTGAGAAGTAACTACTACAAAATGGGGTAAGCAAGGTAAATTATTTACTAACAAATTGAGAATCTTAAAGCAATTAAATAACATCTTCCTCCAATAATTTTTTCTGAAATTCATCCAGTTCCTATTCTACCAGACTAATAAATACTTACATCAATAATAGCTGCTGCACTGCTATCTAGATGTTTATACAATTCATATAATACTTCTCTTAGTTTCTTCACTGTTTTCTTATTGGGCTGAAGGAGCATTGCTTGGAAGTTCACTGGCAAGCCATACCTTATAAGGAAGCAGAAACACAGGATGTAACACAAGCAAACATATGCAGAGATTTTCTGTTTAAAAGCAAATATTCTCATACTCTTCTTTAATCACTGTTAATGGGGAGAGGGGGCCTTATTTTAATATCCACCATTACAAGTTCAGAAACTCACAACTTCTCTGGTCCTCACTGTCCATTAGAAATATTTAAAATGAGAGCCAACTGTCTACTAGGAATTACTTTTAATTACTCTTCAATTTTTAAGGTAATTTATGACCATCCTCAGCAGACAGTGATAATGTGTAAACTTAGTACAGTGTCACTAGGTATATGCACGGAATTGGCTCCAGGACCCCTGTGAATACCAAAATCCAAGAATGCTCAAGTCTCTTAAATAAAATGGTGTAAGATTTACATATAATCTACATATATCCTCCCATATACTTTAAATCATCTCTAGGTTACTTATAATACAATGCAAATGCTATGTAATTAGTTGTAAATAAAATGCAAATACTATGTAAATCACTGCTAGTGCCCAGTAAATTGAAATTTTATTTTTTGGAACTTTCTGGAATTTCTTGTTCAAATATTTTCAATCCACAGTTGGTTGAGTCCATGGATTTGGAACCCAAGAATATGGACAGTCAACTATTGATTCCTTCATGATAATAAAGAACATGAAAAAAAAAAGCATGAGATTACCCATCTACTATGGAAATTCAAAGAAATTTACAAATAGCATGATGGCAGATAAGTATTTTGAACTATTTCTAATATGAGCAACATGTACAGAGCATCACAAGATGGTTGAGATTTTAAGTATCTCAAAGTAATAAAATATTTTAGGCTACTATCAAACGAGGACTTCAAATAAGGTATACTGTGTATCAAACTACATGTAAAATATGTGATAGGTCTTTTAAACAAACACTGACTAATATTCATAACCTATGTTTAACTTAAGCACAGCATATGCAAAGAACCAGAGCACAGCAGCATGATCTTTTTCTCAACTCGGTATTAAGGGCAAGACCAACATGCACGTCATAAATGTCAGTATCATACTGACAATCTCTCCCTCATGAGTAGCCCTTTGGTTTCCCCAAATCAAAGTCCTATTAGCAGACTGTGTTTCAATAAAGAGGTGCAATGCCAAGGGATCTACACATTCTTTAGTTCCAAGTTTCTCAATGAGCTTTCTTTACCTCAAAACAGACTCAACAAAAACCCTCAGAGCTTTCACATGAATCCACGCAATAAACGCCTCACTGAAATTCACTTTCAGCCACCGTACCAGTGGTCCCTGTAGAAAGAAAGAAAGAATTACGACAAATTTGGTCTTGAAAATGGCAGTTAGAAATCAGATAAATCAAGTATTTTTAAAGGAGTGACTATCCAGTGAGAATCTTAAGGAGAATTCAATCACATTATGTGTCTGTGTGCTTAGTCGCTCAGTCAAGTCCAACTCTTTGCAACCCCATAGACTGTAGTCCGCCAGGGTCCTCTGTCCATGGGGATTCGCCAGGCAAGAATAGTGGAGTGGGTAGCTATTCCCTTCTCCAGGGGATCTTCCCAACCCAGGGATCGAACCCAGGTCTTCTGCAGTGCAGGCGGATTCTCTACCAGCTGTGCTACCAGGGAAGCCCTAATCACACTGCAATTGACCTTAAAAATGTTTCATTATTCTCATATCTTGGATACTTTACCTTACATTAGATGAAAAGGTTAGCTACTACTGTGTAACCTCAGTAGATACAAATATCCACTGACTCTACTCACCACACAGAAAAAGGCGTGTGTGTGCAGTGCATGTGTGTGTGTGTGCACACTCTTCTTTTTGGGGGCGATGCTGTGCAGCTTACAGAATCTTAGTTGCCTGACCAGGGATCAAACTCATGGTCCCTGCAGTGAAAGTGCAGAGTACTAACCACCAGGACTGCCAGGGAATTCTCAAAAAGGCATATACTTTAGTGAAAGTCATTTAAAATGATACAGAATATAGAAGTGTCCTATAGATTTGAAAACCAAAGTATAAATATCTAAATTTACTATCCAATACTGTTAAGCATTTAATACATTCAAAATAGAATTTAATTACAAATAATTTCTCAGGAACAAGGAAAAATAGTTATGTAGTAAGTCATTTAATATTTCTAGGTATTAGTTTTCTCATCTGTAAAATCATGGGGTTGACTTAGATCCCCAAGACCTGATCATTATGTTCTAATTTCTTAATGATTCTATTATGTATTTTACTTGAGGATGGCAAGAAAGTCAACGTTATCTTTCACTCACAATTCCATCCCAGTTCTCCACTGTGCCAAGAACATACTAAAGTCACCAATGGTTTAAATACAAATTCCTTCAGTAAAAGACTGCAGCATTAAAAAAAAAAAATCTGCCTCAAGAAAATGAAATTTCCTACTGAAAAGAGAGAACAATTACTTAACTAAAATGACCCCTCACTATAGGGGCATTAATCAAAACACTGTATTTAAAATTAGCTTTTGATATGGACTTAGAGGGATTAATTTTAAAATATACATTTTAAGATAACAATTCACAGATCTCAGCTTGCTTAAAGAAAACTCATTTTGACTATTTAATAGAAAAAAATAACTAAAATCAAAATCAGAAAAGTTTTTTCTTTTAAAGAAAAGCAGTACTAGTTTTTCTTCTGCTTAACACTGATAATATTAAATATTAAAAACACATACAAATTGCTTTTTCTTGTCAGTAGAAAGCCTGTTCATTTCTTCTTTGTCTGCTTTCATCTCCTCTTCATTATACTGGAAGTCCCGGACAATGAATCTAAATTAGGGAAAAAAAGAAAACCAAAATTGTCCACAGGAAGTATAGGTAATCTAACAAATTTTTTAAAAAAATTTAAATAACAATCTTACTTGTTTTCCCTGGCTTTGTGTCTGAAGTCATCAACTGCCTTCCTAAACAAGGTGACATTACATAGGTAACTGTCTTGGTCCTCTGAGAGAACACTAGAGAAAGACAAGACAAGTCCATTTAAAGCTTTACATTCATTGCTCACATTCACAGTGAGGGCAGAATTCAGAAACAGGGGGAGGAGGAGGAACAAATGGAAAGGCATGGCAGCCCTTCCCGAAGCCCTCAGTGCTTTTCGTCTGTACTGCCTCAAACACTGAGGACACTCAGTCTTTATGTTTTTATTTACAGTCCTAATGGGCCCCTTGTACATTTCTTCCTAACCAACAAAATTAAGCATTAACTCAAGAAAAGCTTCCAAACTCTAAGAACCATGATTTTGAATCTATCAGCAGCAGGCCAGCCAAGGACAAACTGTCCAGCAGCTGGTTGGTTTCCAGACTCTCCCTGCTTCGTGGCTAAACACCCTCTTCTCGTTTGGAATCTGAATTCTCCCCTCCTCTCCCCGGCCCTGCCCCCAGAGGCCTGGCCCACCCCTTATAGTATGTGCCCTCTCGAGACCATTACGCTTAGTTCTTGCACCCGGTGCCCATCAGATCCAAAGCAAGGCAGCTACCAAGTGGGCAGAACTTAATTTAAAAAAAACCTTTAATGATACTCAGGTTTGCCAGAACTGACTCAGTAATGTGCAAACTGGGATTAAAACAGAGCCAAATCCAACTTGACAGGCAATCTCAGATCCTAACAATATGCCACCAATATCATATTCATCTCTTAAACTGATCTTATAAAATCTCAGCCGATCTTTGAAACTTTGTCCTCTGCCGTTTTGAAGGCCCATGCAAACAAAGGGGTGGGGACCACAGGTGTGGACAATGGCAGATACGGTGGCAATGAAAAAGATGGAAAGAAGGCTGAGTTACAGTTTAAGATATCAGACGTAAACCCTTTCTAGAGGTTGAGGGTGAGACCAAGGGGGACAGCATGCAGAAACCAAGTGGGGATAACAGTCTGCGAGCTGCAGGTCTGACGCTCCAAACTCTCTGCATTCAGTTCTCCTGTTGTGTACAAGCAGTAACAGTGTATTCTCACCCGTGTAACCAAGCCAAGACGAAACTAAGTCAGTGCTTTTCAGCTGTCTCATGGCATTTTCAGTCACCCACGAGCGTGGCAGTGCTTCTGGAGCTTATGAGTTCTTCTACTCTCTTCTTACCTCTCTCCCAAGGCTCAGTCCTGCCATCTGCTCTGCTCCAATCAACTGACCCATTTCACTGCCAAAGCCATCTTTCCTGCTTTTCTTCATAAATTATCTTTGCAACCCCGGCTCCAAAGTACAGATGAAACTTTTCTCTGCCCAATGGCTAGTGTCGTTTTTTTTCTAGGTCTTCCTTGCTAGCATCCTCTGCTTCATCTAGAGCTCTAGCTCCCTGAACAAAGAAGTTTCTGCGAAGCACCACCCAGTCTGTGGTGCTGTTTCCCACAACAGAGAAAAGGCCAGAGTCAACCACTGATCTGACCCAACCAGTTTATCTGAACAGGCAAAAGTAGAAAGACAAACAGCTAAGCGGTAATTATGAAGCTATAAGAGAAAAGCACCTCTTTTTAAACAGTTTTTCCAACAAAAAGAAGCAGCCTCCACTTTTTTGGCTGTGTCAACTCTGATGCGGCATTTATACATGTCTTTGCACTTAGCCACCCAATGATGGCAGTATTTCACATGGTCCAATCTTTCAAGATTTATGGAGAACATTTTGCAAATAGCTAGATTTTATGTGTTTAAGTGAAATTATTTCTTTGGGTTTGAAGATGGTCTTTTTCAATCTATTCTTCTTCCTCAAAAGTCCACTTTCATCTTCACTGCTTCCAAGAGTAAATCACTCAAGTATTGTGTCAAAAAGCAACAAGTGACAGTGTTGCTACTTAAAATTCACTTTAAAATAAGGCACTTAGAACAATAACTAGCACATAGTAATTACTCAAAAATGTTAGTTATTAGGATAAGCAAAAAATCCAGCATTAGGTCATAGAGCTCTTTCCTAAACAGTGTATAAAATTTCAGACTGACTCACTAAAACTTGTTTGCCTCACATAAACTAACCATCCTCTTAAGGGCTGGCTGAGTTACTGCCCTTTCTCAATGACTACTCAAATACCTTTTCAAGGATGTGATCTGAAATCAGTCTTTAGAACTGATAAATAGATGAACAGATGTTTTCACTGAGTGAGGAAGAGCTGGAGGTGCTCAGGTGGTCAGTGGACACTTGGGGTCATTCAGAAAATAGGTATTGCCTATACTCAACTGGCAGCATCTGAAATTTTTTCCTTTAAACTACTAAAGTGATTTTCAAAAGATGTAAATCTCTGAAGTAATATTTCTAAAGTCCTTCCTCCCGAGTAAACCTGGGCTTACACACCACTCCCCTGGACTCAGGCCGGGCTCACCACAGCACAGGGGGACATGCCACATGCACGGCGTCCTCACCCTCCTCCTCCCCACCCCCGCCCCCCAAATGTCAGGTCAATCTCTGTGGCTTTAACGGTCTCCAAAGAACAAGGTTTAATGTGTCATCTGTCTGGATAAACAGCGTCAGAGGAAAACTAGTATCAAGACACAACCTCAATCTTCAGTTTACCATGTGAAGGGCCAGTGTGAATGGAAAGCACTCCCCAAAAATGGGAAAAAAATTCACAATGAGCACAAGTTTGTGGTTTTGTTCTCAAAAAAAAAAAAAAAAGTCAACATCTGTGAAACAATAAGATTCATATCACCTTCTACTTTATATACCTTTCCAAAACTATTTATTTTTTCGGCTGTGCTGGGTCTTGCTGCTGCGAGGGCTTTTCTCTAGCTGCAGCGAGCAGGAGCTACTCCTCCTCGTGGTGCTCGGGCTTCTCACCGAGATGGCTTCTCTTGTTGCAGGGCACCAGCTCTAGGAACGCAGGCTTCACTAGTTGCAAAGTGCGAGCTCGTAGTTGTGGCGACGGGCTCGGCTGCTCCATGGCATCTGGGATCTTCCCAGACCAGGGACTGAACCCATGTCTCCCACATTGGCAGGCGGATTCTTTACCAATGAGCCAACAGGGAACCCCTACTTTATATATCTCACCAAGTCCTAAAAGGACCTCATAATGTGTGATGCTCATTTTACAAAGAAAATGAGGCCCAGAGAAGTGAAAAGACTTACCTTAGGTCACACAGCAAGTTGGTAGCAGAACCAGCAAAAGAACTCAAGATCCCTGGGTCCAGGACTCTTTCCATTATACTAAACTACCTCCCATATGACACAATGAAACTGGGAAAGAAAATATTTCATGGGCCTGGCCTTACTAACACCACTTCTCCACTACGTCCCAGACTTTCCCTTCATCATGCTGACATCTCTGAAGGGATATACAGACAAAAGAATTCTCTGGGGGTGCATACACACTGTACTTATATTTCCTTGGCACGTATCTCACGTGGAAAGGCAGAATACAGGAAAAGATGATATGCTATAGTGTCATGAGTGCACAACTTGCAGTGAAAAGACCTGAATTTTTAGTCCTAACTTTGCCATTGGACACTTTTAAGGCCATACGCTTTAGGCAACAACTTAACTCTTCTGCATTTTTTACTTCATCTACGAGAAAAAGTGTAACAACTGCCCAAACCACTTCACAGAACTGTTGTAGATATCAAATTAGACAATGAATATTAATCCCTAGGTTCAAAAATGCTTAATATTTTTTTTTCAAAGGAAAGTACAGATTAGGCAGAATCTATGCTCACTGGAAAGTGATAGTAAACATCTGCAGACATTTTGGTATACTTCCTTGACAAGACAAATGGGGAATTATAAACACACAGTAGGTATGAGATAAGTACTGAAGGATCTTGAGAAGGTTGTCTAGCAGAAAAAGTACCACACTGGAGACCTGGGTTCTGGTTACAGCTCTGCCACTTATGAGGTATGTGACTCTGGGCAAACCACTTCAGCTCTGTGGCCTCAAACTTCCCCATCTATCAACATGAGTGGGTTGGTGAGACTGTGCAAAAGCCCTTCCAAGTCTAAAATTATAATAACTAAAGTTAATATAATTCATTTATTAGGTGAAAAAGATGGTTCCAAAACTATAAAATTTACCACAAAGAAAAGATAGATATTTCCTAATCCAACACCCAAACTATCAAAGGAGTTCTAGGAAAGAGCAGGCTTTAAGTCTACTACTTACTTGCTAGACCTTGGAACTACCATTTCAGCTAGTGTTTCATACTGCTTAATCCAGTCGTTGTGGTTTAACCTGCAGAAAAGGTACAATTAAGTTACTAGAAGAGAAAAACAAGTCCTACTTCCTGCCAAACTCAGAAAGAGAAAAAAATTATGAGACAAATAGGAAATTCAACTATAATAAGTATATCTCAAATCTACCTAACAAAAGAAAAATCAAGTTTCCTACAGAGAATGAATTCAAATCCACTGAGTGGGGAAGAAGGAAACACAGCTCACCATCTCTTACATCCAGTAACTACTGCAAGAGAGGCACACCCTAGAACTCAGTTTGGAAAAGAAACAAAGCAAAATGGAGATCTGAAATTATTTTCAAACTTTAGGGTTAATTTATATCACCTCACTAAAAAAAAAAAAAGAAGCAAGCAAAGAAGGAAGAAAGAGAAAGAAATGAGAGAGAGAGAGGGAAAAGAGAGAAGCCATGCTGAAATCACTAACATTTTCATTCAGTGGCCATTAAGAATCGCTGGGTAAAAGCACGTTTACTGAAAGCGCAGGGTACCAGAAAGCACTGAGCCAAAAAGCGACGTTAAACCAAGCTGCCACGATCATCGTGCAACAGCCTTCTCTAGAGACCACTGGCTTTCGTGGGTGTGGCAAGAGAGGATTATGTTTGCAATAAAAAATAAAGAACTGTATTGATGGTACTGTAGCCAGGATAATAAATAAGCCATTATACAAGGTACCCTAGGTCCAACCCTAGGTTTCAAGTACAGTGTACAGAAAACTAAGAAAAGTTCTTGTCTTAAACACAAATTTTAAACAAAGGTCACATAAGACAAATCTTTTACCTGGGCAAAGGTTATTTCCCTGCATAGTATAAAAACACAAATACAGAGAAATTTTTCAGAAATAATCAGTGTTTTCTTTTCTGCAGTAAGCAGGGAAAGGCAAAAATCAGATGATACTGTCGCCGCTGTAAATTCAACAGAGGTGCTTTCCCACCCCTTTCCAGGAGGCATCATTTTCTTATATTCCCAGTTTCCTAACCAGATAAAAATGGAGAGCACAGCAAAAGAAGACTTTATGAATAATGCTGAGAAGAGTCCCCAAATCTCCCATGCCAGTTGGGATCCCCCAATGATTTCCTGATGGGAAGATTTCAGTGCAGGTTAGAAATGAAACCATTAACAGTGTTTTCCACCACCCACACATACAGAATTCTAATCTTCCAAAGATTTCATTTTATCAAGATTAACTATGCCCAAATGTTAATTAATACAGAAGGCCTAATCTAGAGGAGATTTCAAAGAATTATCTGACCCAAACTACGCCCATAACCTGTACCTGTTTATGTAAATAAAGTTTTACTGACACCAGCCACATCACTTCACGTACACACTGGGGATAGCTGCTTTCAGCTACAACCACAAAGCTGACGTGGCAGAGTTGAGTAGCTGTGTCACAAACCATATGGCTTGCAAAGGGTAAAATACTATTTGGCCTTTTATATAAAAGATATGCTAACCTTTGATCTAATCCAATCCTTTACTTCTTAGAGAGCTTAATTCATCCTAATCAATCATAAAGATTTTTCACAAAAACAAAGAACTTCCTATTTTGAAATATCTAAAAATAGTATTTTTTAAAAAATATAATAGTTTAGCATTATTTAATTTTTTAATGGGTCAACTCTACTAAGTTGAACTTAATTTAGAATCTCAATTTATAACTGACATCTCCATTACAAGGTTACGAACTAAATTCCACTCTATGTGCCATATGAGTATATGTTGGTTGACACAACAAATGACAAGGTGATATTCCATTTACACTTGGGTTTTGTGGAAAACTTCAAATTACAGTATCAGACACTAACATTTTTCTTGTATTTTAATTAAGTAAAAACCTTCTGTAATGAAAAGACATACTTGGGAACTACGACCAGTAATGTGACGAGATACTCTGAGTCAAGAACAAAGTCATCCTTCTTCACAATTTCTGCTAGACTTCGAGTTAGCAAACTCCCTCTAAGGAATAAGAGAAAGATCATTAGGCTGATAATTATGTGGTTCCGTAACACAAGTAAAGATATAGCAGGCTAAGTATAGGTACATATACTATACATACATCTCGAGAGGGATTAGCCTGAGTTAACATTTTTATATGATATATCAAGAAGCCAAAATTTAACTGAATATTTCCCATAACTAAACCCAAAGAAATGTCAAATTTTTATCAGAATGTGCCTCTAGTGTCTCCCTTTGTGTTTGTTTTAATTATTATAACTCAGCTCTTCTCTTGATTACATATATAATGTCTTGACTGGGAAAGTGTTACTCATTAGGCATCAATTAAAGTCTACCTCACCATAATTATGAAATTGTATCATCTAAGCACAACCTTTGATTTTCCTCCCTCTCCTTGGGTATTAATTTTGGTTAGTTAGCCCAACAATCAACTCTTTGAATGCAAGTCTTCATTTGGTCGCCCAGTAGATTTCACACTGAAAATGACTTGCCCTGTTTGTACCTCTGACAGGACAAGTCAATTCTGCCTCTGGGATACGAATGTATACCTTGAAGAGTTAAGTGCTTAAAGCAACACTTGGGGTAGTCATACTACAGTGAGATCAACCAAAAGAAGAGTGTTCTATTTTAAGAAAACCTAACATAAAAAATTGAAACATAAAAAGAGATAAAAATGGAAACAGATTGGAAAACAGATAAATCAAAGAATGAGAATTACATAAAAAAGGATTTTCCTACAGAATTCTTTTAAGCAGCAGATAATTGCTATGTAATTAAATTATGATTTAATTTAAAACAATTAACTTTTAATTGTTTTAATTTTTACAGTGAAAAATCAGATGGATAAAGGATAAACCAGGACCCAGCTCAGTAGTATGTATGAAACGAGCATAATAAATCAGCCTCACATCTGTTTTGACTAGCCTGAATTAATGAGTTTTTCTCCATGAAGTGAAAAAACACCATCTGACTATAGAAATGGCACAAACTGGAACATACTAAAACCCCAACAACAGTTTATCCAGTGTACGCTACATAATGGTCCCCGACATTTTCGGCACTGGGGACCAGTTTCACAGAAGACAATTTTCCCATGGACCAGGGAGGCGGGGCTGGGTGGTTCAGGATGATTCAAGCCCATTACATTTATTGTGCACTTTATTTCTAGTATTATTACATCAGCTCCAGCTCAGATTATCAGGCATTAGATTTCAGAGGTCAGGGACCCCTGTGCCACAGTGTTTCTCCAATTCTAAATTATTCATGTATAGTTGACATGCTTACGCATTCTTTCGTTCCAAATTCTGAAGATTCCCTTTCAGGTTGTTGTATGCGGATGCTCGAGATTTCAGGTCATTGTCAATCTGAGTCACACCCTTTACAGAAGAAAGAAGAGAAGTAGGGAGAATCTTCCTAAATCTGCCTTTAGTAATACAATTAAAGTAGTTGTGCTTAAACTTTAAAAAACAAACCCACCACTAGTTCCTGATGTAAGAATATTCTATTATTTTAAAGGCATTATTTTCAAAGGTCATTAAAAAAATAACCCTACTTCATTTTTAGTAACTATGGGAACTTTCATATAATCTTTTCTACTAAAGATAATGTTTTAGTCTACATGTATTTTCATTATTGTTACCGTATTCTTAAACCATGTAAATGAAATCTAGGACATTGATTAAAGACACTACTGATTAAAAGGTTTTAATACACAAGTCTAAAGAGTTAATTTCCAAAGGAACGAAATCATACAGAGTTTTGCTGTTTATAACACCACCATTCTTACACAAAACATTTTTGCAATGATATTAAAATTTTGCTTCAACTTAATTATAAATGTTACACAAGCTGATTTTTCAAAAAGATGATTAAAACTACTAACAATTTAAGGAGAAAACACAAAGCAGTAGATTTAACATTTGAAGAACTAATTTCAACTTAGCTCTACCGTTATCAGCTGTGTGGCACTTGGGTAAATCACTTCACCTCTCTGAGCCTGTTTCCTCATCTATAATAGTATCAGACTAAATCCTTCATAAGGATTAAAAGAAAATAATGCTCAGTCATAATAAGAACACCACTTTATATTATCTGACTACTCATTTTCATTAAATTATATGACCCTGAGTTAAAATCCTTGATAGACTATTTATTTACATTTAACCACAGAGCATCACCGACTCGACGGACATGAGTCTGAGTAAACTCCAGGAGTTGGTGATGGACAGGGAGGCCTGGTGTGCTGCGACTCATGGGGTCACAAAGAGTCGGACACGACTGAGTGACTGAACTGAACTGAACCGCAGGGCACAACGTACAAATAAAGTCAGTTGAAGCTAAGGAAGTTTGTCCAAATGATTTAAACTGTACTGTTCATCCTAGCCAGGTCATAGATATGTTGTCAAACAGTGAACAGGTCCTTGTCTATTGCCTCATTACAGTTTCAGGTAAAACTTTTACATTTTTCTCTCAAGCTCAAGGACTTTGCAACGTAAAAGGGACTCTTAGTTTAGTGAGTTCATGGATGGACTTTCAACACCTGTGGACTCCCTGAAACCGTTCATAAAATCACTCAGTACGAGAATACAGGCAATTTTTCTGAGTAGGGAATCAATACTGAACGTCAGAAGGCATCAGAGAACCCCTAAAGTTTAATCTGAATCAGTACTGTACGTAAACATACTTAAGTGACCATTATCATATATCTGAATGATTTGTAAATCTCTAATCAATTCCAATTTCTAATTCTATGTGATCTCAGTTATGCTTAAAATTTATAATTTTAAAGTTACTTTTCTTACTCAAACATTGTTGATGCAACCTTTAACTTAACCACTTAAAAAAACAAACTACACATGTGGATAATGTGCATGGGAGAGTTTTACTCTTTTCTGACAACTTTCTTTTTTAAGTAAAGTTGCAGTGAGTCACATACAATTAAGTTGCCTTGTCAAAACCTAGAGTACTTAATAGCTAAATACTTATAAAATAAAATAAATAGAATCACTATCAATCAATGTGTCCTACCTGTGTCATTTTTTTATCTTACCTTGGCAATTATTTCAGAAATATTTTTCAGGGACTGCTTGATTGGATATTTAGCCATGTCCCACTGAAACCTTGTTATATAAGTAACCAAGTCAACTGAAATAAGGGAAGAAATTAATTACTGAGAAGCAATAGAATTTTTTATAGTTTGCTACACAGTAATGCCAAAATTGGCATTAAGAAATCAGTAAAGATAACATCATTTGTGAAGGTTAAATAAATGTGGGACTGTATTAGGTAACATGGATTAATCAAAATTTTTACCTGTAATCTGACTGAATTCTCTTCTCCTTACTCAAAATTTAACATATATATTAAAACGCTCCTTCTAACTTGATGACTTAATAAATGGAATATGTACATACCCACGATACATGGGAAGGTGAAAGAGACACAGAGTTTGAGAAGCTACTGCAAAGTGTCTCAATAAGAAGAATTTGACAAAAGTATGTTATTTCTTTGCAACTTACCCAAACAAACTGAAAATGAACTTGTCTGTTAAAACCATGTGATGACTGTTTCTAGGAGTCTGTATTTCAGTAATATTCAAAACATGGACCTTTTCACTTTCAAATGAAAAGAATAAAAAATGCAAAGCCAAAGAGAAACTCAACAACTAATTCCCTGGAAGTCTGGTAGTCAAGATGACTTTATCCCTCAAGCCTGATGGGATCAAGGTCAGAGAACTCAAATGTCAATTATAGTTAACTGGCAAAAGTAATTCATATGAAAATATCTTCTCTTCTCAACTTCTCCTGACAGAATACCAGCAAGTCAGCAACATATCTGGTATTTTCATAAACAGCTTTGGATGCAATGTCCCCTAGATTATGACCTCCCCATTCTGCCAAGTAGACTGACTGCCCTAGTTCATCAAGTACCTGGAGATCAGCAAAGGCACCCAAGTTAACACATCTAACTCCCGTCCTTCTGCCCCAGCCACTCATTAACAGAAACAGTAAGCAGGTCAGGGTTGCTATCTTAACAGAGAGCAAAAATAACTTACTGTTTTTAACTGATTAAGTACTTACTGAACATCTATGATTTGCAAGGGAAAGAAACGAGATTAGAGAAAACACTGAATTTAAAATACAGTGACCATTGAGAGTTTGGCCAAACCTCCATACTGCTGCCTTGGCATCCATCTTACGTGGCCAAGTAGTCAGCAGGGCCCTAGAAATCACACTAGATAACAGCCCTCCTGGCTAACAGCCTTAGATAACAGCCTGCAATCACAAGTAAGTGTAAGCTCAGCTCCTGGTTTGATTTCTGATACCAACCTTTGATAAGCATTCTCCCCTGCTGCCCAGGGCCTCTCCTGCTAGTGGACTCTTTAGATAAGACCCCCTGGGGCAGGAAATGGCAGCTCACTACAGTATTCTTGTCTGCAGAATCCCATGGACAGAGGAGCCTAGCAGGCTGTAGTCCATGGGGTTGCAAAGAGTCAGACACGACTGAGCATGCATAGGGCTCCTCAAAGTTAATCAAAATTCCCCTTTTTAGTTTGAATTGACCAATTAGGACTTGGCTTGGGAATCCCAAATCACTCCACCCATGGATCCTAATAAAGGTATGTGCCCCAGGTCCTACTGTTCTTCCTGTCTGCACACCGCCCTGACCTCCCTGCATTGCTCCCCTCCCTCCAGGACCTGTGAGTAATAAATTTCTCTATTTCCCCTGTGGTCATTCATTGAATTGTGGCTCACCATCCTATGATAACCCAGAGCTCTACCTAACAAATGTTAATTTATCATAGTGACCTATCACAGTAGGCTACAGGACAGAAAGAGAGGAAAGGACTGTTTCTTATTTTAATGACATATCATTAAAGATCCAACCTGTCAATCCTAAAGGAAATCAGTCCTGAATATTCACTGGAAGGACTGATGCTGAAGCTGAAACTCCAATACTTTGGCCACCTGATGCGAAGAACTGACTCACTGAAAAAGACCCTGATGCTGGGAAAGATAGAAGGCAGGAGAAGGGGATGACAGAGGATGAGATGGTTGGACGGCATCACTGCCTCGATGGACATGAGTCTGAGTAAACTCTGGGAGTTGGTGATGGATAGGGAGGCCTGGCGTGCTGCAGTCCATGGGGTCACAGAGTCAGACACGACTGAGGGACTGAACTGAACTAAATTGAAAATGAAACACATGCTAAACTGATATTTCAGGAGAAAACAACAAATGCAAGGACAAGTGACAATGATGCAGTTGAAACCATCTTTATAAAGCTATTATTACACAGAGTAAACTTTATGTAAATATTAGTTTCTAGCTATTGACAGGTCAGTAGTAGACTATTCTATGGGTACTAAAGAAATGCCATATGAAATTTGAGGGGAAGAGGCATTACTCTGAAATAAGATTAATAATTTTTATTCTAAAGCTTCTGTAGTTGGGCGCAATTAAATACAAAAAGCTAGAGAAAACTTCAAGTATTCAACTGGAACAATGCTGAGACACATAACTCAGAAACACTCTTTTAAGTGGAACTGACAGGTAGATCCTGGAAAGAACTAAGGTAAGTCCTTATGATACTGCTTTTGGAAGGATTCATATTAAAAAAAAAAAAACACACTATATATTATTTAGGACTGTCTTATGAGAGGTGTTTCAGAGGACAGAATGCAACTGGCAATATAATCAAATTGTTAATAATAATTCTATTTTAATGGCTTTCTACTGCATTTAATACCCTTATCTATAGATCTTTTTTATGTCGCTCACTTTACTGAAGTCAGTATCAAATCATGAAACATGAGCTTACCTCCATTGGCCAACAGGTTCTCCTGAACTTTATCTTTACTGTCCTCCAATACGTCAGCCATATACTGAGCCACTTTCTTAACCACCCTTAGGAGGAAAAAAAAAATCAGTGGTCACTTTCAGGAAAACAACCTAAATTCCATGCTACAAAATGAACACGTTCCATGAACACATGAATTTGACTCTGTTTCCATTACACCATCTGTATAATAATATTAAACAACTGGTCCTGGGGATTGGGATGGGGAACACATGTAAATCCATGGCTGATTCATGTCAATGTATGGCAAAAACCACTACAATATTGTAAAGTAATTAGCCTCCAACTAATAAAAATAAATGGGGAAAAAAAAAAAAAACTGGGCCTAACTTTTAAAATAATGTTAAGGACAAACTGAACCAAGATTTTATTATATGTAAAACTCAACTGAGTAACTGTAGTTTTAAGGAGACCACCTGCAATATGTTCATCAAGTCTGGAAAGAAAGTAGTGGAATGTTGGCGAGGGTAAGCTTGAAGGAGTGTGCAACAGATCTCACCGCCCTGCAAGAACAAAGTGGGAAGCAGGAGCCTGCATTCATCAGATGCGTACTTCCCCTCAGGACAAAAGGGATCCGAGAGGCAACAGAATACAAGCAACAGTGCAGTCCTACATTATTTATTCATTACCTACTTACTGAGCATCTACTATTTGAGATTCGTTTTAATGTTGTTTAGTTGCTAAATCATGTCTGCCTCGTTTGTGACCCCACGGACTACAGGCCGCCAGGCTCCTCTGTCCACGGGACCTCCTGCTCAGTGCTAAAGAGGAAACAAACCATGGTGCCAAACTACTGAAGCAACTCCGCATCAACTTGTCAACCCCTTTACTTTGTAAACACACCCAAGTATAAAGACAATAAGTGATTTAGTTCCAAAAGTCACAAAACCAGTTCCTGGCAGAGCAGTGACAGAAACCTGTCATCCTGATTCTGATGTTCTGTGTTCCTTCCCCGTTCCTTGCCCACCTATGGGCCATGGATGGGATATACAAGTTCAGTTCAGTTCAGCTGCACAGCTCTCTCCGACTCTTTGCGACCCCATGAACTGCAGCACACCAGGCCTCCCTGCCCATCACCAATTCCCAGAGTTTACTCAAACTC
This sequence comes from Dama dama, assembly GCF_033118175.1. Classification (NCBI taxonomy): domain Eukaryota; kingdom Metazoa; phylum Chordata; class Mammalia; order Artiodactyla; family Cervidae; genus Dama; species Dama dama. The sequence goes on from NC_083701.1 coordinate 59,656,345, forward strand.
ATGTCCATCAAGTCGGTGATGCCATCCAACCATCTCATCCTCTGTCGCCCCCTTCTCCTGCCTTCAATCTTTCCCAGCATCAGGATCTTTTCAAATGAGTCAGTTCTTCCCTTCAGGTGGCCCAAGTATTGGGAGTTTCAGCTTCAACATCAGTCCTTCCAATGAACACCCAGGACTGATCTCTTATAGGATGGACTGATTGGATCTCCTTGCAGTCCAAGGGACTCTCAAGAGTCTTCTCCAACACCACAGTTCAAAAGCATCAATTCTTCGGTGTTCAGCTTTCTTTATAGTCCAACTCTCACATCCATACATGACTACTGGGAAAACCATAGCCTTGACTAGACTGACGTTTGTTGACAAAGTAATGTTTCTGCTTTTTAATATGCAGTCAGGTTGGTCATAATTTTCCTTTCAAGGAGTAAACATCTTTTAATTTTATGGTTGCAATCACCAGTCATGAAATTAAAAGATGCCTAAGTATATAAGACAAAACCATCTAGCTTCCCAATGCTTAAAATTGAAATGGAGAAACATTAATACCAAAAAAGACAGATGACTAAATTCAAAGCAAATCTGTGGTGAGTAACATCTGAGATGACCAGGTTATAGACAGAGATGCATAAAGGAAAAAGATTTCACTTCCAGCGACTATAATCAAAAAGGCATAATGGATCAAGAGCAGGGCAGTGAAGGACAGGAATGGTTTTGAAAGGCTGATTAAACATGAAGAATGTATATTCTTGCCACAGGGCATCGTATGAGTCAAGATCTGGAGAGAGAGAGAAAAGCAATGAATGAGAAAGGACCCAGACAGTCTAGAGTGTCATGCTGGGGAGAAAGGGAGGTTGGGCTAGGAAGGCAGGCTGGGGTCAGACTGCAGGTGGATCACCTCTGATGGCAGTCAGCAGGAAGAGGCATAACAAACATGGTCAGGACTTGGGACAATTTCTCTAATGACTTTTGTGTTTAATGGCAGGGAGTGTAAACTGGAAGGCAAATTAAGAAACTCCTGCAACATGAACCAAGAAGGGCCAGGAAAAGGCAATAGAAGGACAAAATGTGAATGACAAACCTAAGCTGAACGACCTCAATCCTAAGAAAGTGCAACAAATTCAGAAAAAAAAATGATGTAAACTATAAGTCTTCAACATGCTTAAACCTGGGATCTGTACACACACTTGGCTGTATCTCCAAAATTCACCCATTCCTTCCAAGATGAACCATTAGTCCCATATAACTTGAGGAGCATCTTGCAAACAGAACCATGTACTATGAACATTCAAAATGCACATGTTCACAACACTGCAAATCAACTATACTTCAATTAAAAAAAAAAGTGCAGGTTTACCACAGAAAACAGTTCAGCGTGTAAAACTGTCTGATATCAAATTTATCAACTTAACATTACATAACTCAGAAATTCACAATCTCCCTCTGCATCTCTACAAGAGTAGCTATGACATATGGTCACCTTTAAAAAGAAAAAAATACAGTTCTAATGGTTAGACCACTGAAAAAGTACAAAGTATAATCTACACCACCACAGTGTTCAAACTTAAAAAACTGTAACACTACAAGCTAGCATCTATCAATTCTACCAAAGTCTAATTAAGAACTATATGATTTTTTAAATTCCTCAAATTTTTCAGGGAGACTGATAAGGACAAGATTGCATAACAGTGCACAAGAACTGCATCTGCGTGACACTTAATTTCCTAAAAAAATGTGCGCCAATTTATACTATATTCAGGACATCCTGCTGATGATTTAAAGAAAAATCGAGAAAGCTATCGAGGTGATGAATAAGGTTCCAAATAAGTGTTGATAATTATATTTCCAGGAGCCTCCCTTCCCAATGTCTCTTTCCTTATCGACTGAACATTGTAATGAGGTAGGTGGGACAGCAGAAAGGACAATCACCTCAAGGTGGCAACCACAGAAAGTTTCCTCAAACCCTTTTATTAATTAAAAACTTACATTAAGAAACCAAGAGACAATTCTTACCATGTGTCAGTTTTTTGAGAGTATCATCAATAATTACTTTCACATTTGCTCTATACATATGCAAGGAATTATTAGCCCTAACAGCAAATTTGTTACTTTTGCTTTCATCCTCTCTTCTCCATTTTTATTGCTTAATGCTTCCTATTACTTGAGGTTTTCATTATTTCTTGCCTAATTCAACAGCAAAACTGGTTCTGAACTGACCTTTCACCTCGGGAGTACATCTTTGTGTGTGTGCATGCTAAGTTACCGCAGTCGTGTCCAATTCTGTGCGACTCTATTGACCACAGCCTGCCAGGTTCCTTTGTCCACGGTGATTCTCCAGGTAAGAATACTGGAGTGGGCTGCCACATCCTCCTCCAGGGGATCTTTCCCACCCAGGGATCAAACCCACATCTCTTACATCTCCTGCATTGGCATATGTGTTCTTTACCACTAGCACTACCTGGGAAGCCCAGTACATCTTTAGGTCTATTTATTTCCTTAGCACACACTGTTATGTGGAAAGATCTCTCTGAAACACCTCAGCCTCTATTAGCAGAGCCAGTGCATCTCAGGTTCTATCAATTCAGAACAGTCTAACAACACAGAAGGGAAGAGCCTTCTGCACAGATTTGGAGAATAAGTTCCCCTCCATTCAAGCCTGTTCCTTTAAAGCTTCAATCAGATATACACTTCTTAAGATTCACCAAAATTCTTGTTTTTTTTTTTTTTTTAACTATACCTATTTACCTAAGCCCTAAGTATTAAAAGCTCTGTCTGTCAAGACTCGAATGGACTGTAGATTGATTCTGTCAATTAATCAAGATACAGAAAGTTATTAAGGATCCCATGATCACCTTCAGCTAAAATACACAGGAACTGAATTTCCTAAGTAACTAAACCTGTAGTCTAGAAAAATCTTTTAATGTAACGGAATTTTGAACACAAAAGCATCACCAAATAAATCTTCCAATAAATGGAAGAACATCTCATGTTCACTGACCAAAGACTTAATTTGTTAGGGTGGCAACACTCCTGAAATTATCCACAGATTCTACACAATTCCCACTGAAATTCCAGCTGACATTTTGCAAAAATTTGACACAGTATTCCTAAAATTAAAATGGAAATGAAAGGAACCAGAATAACCAAAACAATCTTGAAAAGACAAAATAAACTTGGAGAACTCACACTTTCTGATTTTAAAACTTAACTACAAAGCTACAGTAAAGAGGGCAATGTGGTACTGGCATAAGGACAGGAATATGGAACACAAAAGACAGTTCAGAAATGGTAATAACCCTTACATTTATGTTCGACAGATTTTTGCAAGGGTGTCAGGACAATTCACTGCAAAGAGAGAATAGTCTTTTCAACAAATGGCATTAGGATGACTGGATATTCACAGTCAAAAGAATGAAGATAGACTTCTACCTCACACCATATACAATAAGTAACTCAAAATGAATTAAAAAGACCTAAATGTAACAGCTAAAACTATAAAACTCTTAGAAGAAAATATGGACACAAAACTGTGACCTTGGATTAGGCAATGGTTTCTTAAGATACAAGGACAAGAACATAAGCCACAAAAAAGATATAAATTGGACAGCAAAATCAAGTATCTTGTGCCTCAAAAGACACCACCTAGAAAGTGAAGAAAAGCCAGAGAATGGGAGAATATATCTACAAGTCCTATCTGATACGAGAGTTGTATCCAGACTATATAAAGAACTCTTACAAGTCAATAATCAAAAGAACAATAAGTCAATTAAAAAACAGGTGAAGGATCCAAACAGACATTTCTCCAAAGAAGAAACACAAATGGCCAACAAACAAATGGAAAGATGCTTAACACATTATTAGCCATTCAGTTCAGTTCAGTCGCTCAGTCGTGTCTGACTCTTTGCGACCCCATGATGCAAATCAAAAACACAGCGAAATACTCTTTAATGTCCATTAGGATTGCTATAATCAAAAAGATGGATAGTAACGAGTGTCTCTTCAAGAATATGGAGAAATCACAACCTTCATACACTGCTGGTGATACTGTAAAATAGTGCAGCCAACTCTGAAAAACAATCAGACAGGTCCTCAAAATCTTGAAAATACAGTTACCGTATGCCCCAGCAATTCCACTCCTAGGTACATACCCAAAAGAAATGAAAACACATGAACATATAAATACTTATACACAAATATTCACAGCAGCATTTATTCACATGAGCCAAAATGTGGAAACAACCTTAATGTCCATCAACTGATGAATGGATTAATAAAATACGGTCTACCTGCACAATGTAGTATTATTTGGTAATAGAAAGAAATTAAATGATACATGCTACAACATGGATGAACCTTGAAAACATTACACTAAGGCAAAGAAGGGCTTCCCTGGAAGCTCGATGGTAAAGAATCTGCCTGCAAGGCAGGAGATCAAGGTTTGATCCCTGGATTCGGAAGATCCCCTGGAGAAGGGACTGGCAACCCGCTCTAGTATTCTTGTCTGGGAAATCCATGGACAGAGGAGCCTGGCAGGTTATAGTCCATGGGGCTGCAGACAGTCAGACACAACTGAGTGACTAACACTATAAGGCAAAGAAGCCAGTCACAAGAGACCATGTATTTTCCGACTCCATTTATATGAAATGTCCACAAAAAGCAAATCTATATTGTCAGAATGCAGATTAGTGGGTAGTGGGGGTAGGGGATAACTGCTAATGGGAACAGGATGTTTATGATAACAGAAGGGGGATGAAAAGGTACTAAAGTTGACTGATCTCTAAATTCATTCCAATAAGCAAAGTATGTATATATATAATAATAAACGCAATCCGAGGGAGCCTGATAATAGCCACTCTCATCCTGCTCTAGCCTGTGTATATAAATAAATACATTACCCTTCTACAAATGCATCCAGTTTAGCCAGTTCATCCGACAAACCAACCAGGACATCAAGTGTGCCAACCTAGAAGGGAAATATATTTTATTACTTAGATTTCATCCTTTTTTAAAAAAACAAGGTAATATAGCATCATGATTTGAAAGGCCTGCAGATCTGAAGTTCTCCATATTTTATTTCATAAAATTCAAGTGTGGTTAAAAAATGCAAGACATTTCAAAGCTATTTATATGTACAAGATAATCCTCTAATTTATGAGGACAACCATTTAGATGTGAAGATTCCACAAGAGCAGGCCCGTGCCTCTACTTGTCCTGCCCAGTGGGAGGGTTCATTTGAAGCTGTGGTTTACCTTAGTGGCTTTTAAACACGGATCCACGGCTGTGCATCAGAGGGTCTTTAGTTCCATTTGGGTTTTTTTGTCTCTTTTTTTAAAGGAATCTTTATTATTACTAGCCATGCCACAGGGCATGCAGGAACTTATTTCCCAGACCCCGGATCATCTGCGTCCCCTGTAGTGGAAGCTCTGAGTCCTAACCACTGGACCACCAGAGAATTCCCTGTAAATTTAATTTGTACACAAAACCATGTATGTATAAATGAGCATGTTTTAGAAGAAATGTCCACAGTCTATAGGAGTGTATCAAGGGGCTTTAAGTATTTCTTAAATGAGTGCTGTGTATAATTGTCTCATTTGGTTAACCAGCAAAATATAAATATCATGATCTTTTCCATCCATTACAAAAGTTCAGTCAACTGATTACTGGCAGTCTGCTTCACTTAGAAGCTGCTAGGTTACTGATGTTTAATAAACGTTAAATAGATAAACTGCATTAAATAACTAGATTTGCCAAGAATAATAGAGAGATGCAATGGCAAAAGTTACAGTATCAGTGAGTATTACATGAATAACAGAAAAATGTATTCACTGTGATATTTAATAATACATATTCCTAAGATTTCTCACTTCTAAAAATCTTATTTGTGAAAGTTAACACATCAAGTAGTTTCATAAGATTTCTCATTAAAATTTAAATTATATTTTAGAAAAGCACAAAAGTTTAGGGGAAAATGTTACTTTGTTTTAGTAATTTTCTTCAAAAAAATCTCAATTTCCTTGTTATCTAAAATCTGAAAATTAGAAAGAACAAGGTAAGTTGTAAATTACGCCAATCCATAGAGCTTTCTCTTGAAAGAACCTGGGTATCTCATTTTGACCAAAAGGAAAGCAGAGACAGCTGTCCTTTCCTTCACAATGAACTACCCTGCACAGCACAGGTTTACCTTTAAGTCAGGAATGTTGAACTTTGAAGAAACTGCAAGGTTATTGTTCTTTGTAGTTGCCGCATGCAATTTCTCCCATGTTTGCTGACATGTTTTCTCCCCAGGAGCTGATATAAGCCAGAACTCAGTCATGTTGTTTACCAGATATTTCCTCCAAAATTAAGGCTCTGAAATGTAAAACAAAACAAACTAAAAATACATTTACTACCACTTGTTTCTAAATTATTTCAGAGTGATCAGCACAGCTTGTTGCAAAATTGATTCAACAGTGGCATACAGTCCTAAACAAAGTCAAATTTATTTACCTGGATATAAGTCCATAAAAATGGGAAATTTACGATACTAGGAAAAAGTGATGATAAAGACCTAACACATGAAGCACACAATTTTGAAAAAATTACCCAACATCCTAAAATGGGAGCTAGTCAAGAAGGGAGACTACCAAAAATGTCAGCCACCAACAGTTTCAATCCCCCAAAGAAGTTGAAGAGTCACCAATTAATGGGTTTATCTTAAATTTTTAAAATAAAAAACCTAAATAGGAAGTGAAAAACCACACATAACTCTCGCCTTTGAAAAAGAACTGAATCAATGTACTTCAACAGTAGCCACCAAATAAATTAGCTACATCTGGTTTAGCAAATCCTGCAAGGTCAGCCAAATTCTAATCCCTAGTCAAACTAATCTCAATCCCTAGCATATACTTAATGGCCATCAACCGCTGACAAATTTGCACACATACAAAAATACTGCCAAGCAGCCTTGTAAATCAGTCTTTTATTTAAAATATGCCTGGGAGGGGTGCATAACATACAACACTATTGGATCTGAGTAGGAGGCTGTGGCTCTCACTTTCCAGAGTTCCATTAAACACACAACCCTCTTCCCCATTCTCTTTCCTTCTCCCCTTTACCCTCCTTCCTCTCTCTCTCTCTCTCTCTCACACACACACACAGAAAAACAAAGCCCAAAGCCAAATCTCTTGGGAATGTAAGTAGGTAAAGCAGGAAAACACAAAATATAAAAGAACTCGATATAACAGTATCATTATTTCTACTTTAATATGCTTTCATTATAACCAACATAAACTTTCTACTACCACAGCTTGTTTTTAAACCTTTCCTGAAATTTGGAGTCTTAGATAGAAGATTAACTGTCTTACAAAGTTGTCCTGATAATAAATCAAATAACGAATGTGAAAGAACTCTGCAAATTTAAACTTCCTTTAAAATGTAAAGCATGATAGTTAATTACAATGGACTTTCCTAATTTTAGAAGCCCACTGTAATTAACCCTACCTAGTCATTTCACAATTGAAGGTGATCACAGATGTCATTCTATATACTTGTTTCTTTCCTAACTTCCATTTTAAGAGCATCTACCATATACTAGGTGCTGCTCTAAATGTCTTATACATTGTCATCTCAATCTTCCTAACACCTCTGTAAGATACATATGATCCTTTCCATTTACAAATTAAAAAACATATTCAGAGAGATGAGACTGGTAAAAATATAAATGCTGGTACTAAATCAATCTCTCAAGAATCCTACTCTAAGATGATTTTTCCAACATTACTGGAAAAAAAAAAAAGCTGCACTAAGAACTACACTCTCTCAAATGGCCAACAAACTAAACAGAGCTTTTATAGTGATGGCAGGCCCAGACAAAGCACTCAGCCTGGCCAGAAAACCAGTCTTTGATGACACATTTTTACACCTCCTCTCCTCGAAAAACGGCAGGTGATAGAATCAATTTTTAACGTCCTCCTTATGACACTGTTAAATTATCTGAACTGCAGTTTCTTCAAAGACTGTAACAATATGAGCTATTACAGTAGATGTCACTATCATACCACTTAAGAGTTCTAGAAACTCTTTTTCAGCCAACAGGTTTTCAAAAGATTTCAAGAAATAAGAAAGAGGATCACATTTTCTCATTTATAAAAAAAGACCTGCCCAACTTACTGAGTTTTCATTAGGGTTGAAAGAAATAATGTCATGTTATTTCTAAACAGAACTAGAGTCCCCTCTGGCCTTCAAAGGCTGTTCCCAGTATCCCAAGTAGGAATTATCTTGTTTACTTACTATGTTATCAATGCCACTATAATGCAGTTATCACACTATTCTGCTTCATTGTTTTCATAACATTTTTTCCTCTCCACCTGACTGGGAAATCCTGAAGGACCAAAATCATACCTTCTTTTCTAACGCCCTGAAAGCCCAGCATATACAATTCCTGTCAACATCAGGGACTTTATAAATGCTTGTTTTATGATAAAATGAAATATACCAGTGACTCTGAACCAATCAAAAATTCTGATTGGAGGGGAAAAAAATAAGAGCCATAGAAATATTTAAATGTTTTTAAACTTTTTTTTAAACTTAAGAGTCTTTCAGAAAACAACCCTAGAGTAACATAGACATTAAAGATTGGTAAAGCTGCAAGTAACTAAGCCTTTGTCTTTCATTATTTTAAGTGTGAATACAGAAATATAAAAAAGAGGGATTGAGAAAGAACCTCTAGGTACTTTAGGCAAAGCAATGGCCTCATTTCTTCTATCCTCTGGTCAAAGCAAACTAACTATACAAGAGGAACCTGATGGGAAAGACAAGCTACTGAAGTATCTAAGGATAAATGTAAGAAATGCTCATAAGAAAAGCATCAGTAAGTCTTCTGCAAAATCCCTGTTTTTAAACAAATTCTTTATTTTTTAAACAATGCCCAATGTTATCCGGTCACTTAGACAAGTCACATAAAAAATTTTCTCTTTGAAATTTAAGTACAATTTAAGCTCAGTTCCAACAAACTAATCTCTGCAGAGGAACATATTTGTGTGTGTGTCAGGGAGAAAGGGATGGTAAAAAAAAGAAATCCATGTTACAAAACACATATCCCTTCCTCTCTGAGCTGCACAGTAACAGTCAAACCTGCCCAAAAAGTCTGGACACTTCTACCTCTGTTGACTGCTTCAACTCACTGGTTTTTATGCCTAATTATTTCCCTTTGTTTCTTCTTGTATTTTGGAAGTCAGGCATTAACATAGGCAAATCACATGTTAAACAAAAGAGAAAATGATTTAAAAGGCATTCCTCAAAACTCAGATCAAGGTTTAAGGCCCCCTGTTATATGTGTGCATTCGGTTGCTCTCTGGGTGGTCTTTTTTAGATTCCAGTTTAGATGCTGAACACTCCCAAACTGTTAGCTCCAGCCTAGGCTCCTCTGTGCATCCAGAGCTATACGCAACAAGTCTCAGCTACAAGATATTTCCACCTGAATATCTCAAAAAACAAAAACACATTTCTAGTCAAACTCCTAATCTCTTCCCCCAAACCTGGTCCTACTTCAGTGTTTCCTTAGCACACTAGTAGCCTGCAATACTGGACAACCATAATTGTCAAATGTCATCAAGATAGCAGCCAATACTTCTTGCGCACTTCCTACCTACCAGCACCAGTTAAAACAGTTTATATGGATTAACTCATTTAGCATACTGGATGGACAGTAGTTATACAAGAAGAAACCAAGGCACAGAAAGTGCCTCATAAATTATGATATATATATTATAGTGCATTATCATGTCATGTATCACATGAGCGTCATATATCACATGCTTATATGCTAAGCATGAATGTGTTATATGTTCTCATAGCACCTTTTCAGTATTTCCTTGAGAGACACTTTTTATTGATATCTTTCTGCCAGATAAACTGCACATTAGAGGAGGTGGAAAGCATAATAGTTTTTGTTCACAAGTGTATTCTCAGTCCTGGCACAGAAGCTGGTATGCAGAACCTCAAAAACTGTGTGTTGAATATTCCTGAATGAATACATAACAGTGAAGATGAAACAAGTAATAAAGTACCTTGCTTATAAATTGGTTTGGTCCCCTTTACTTCCTTTACATTAAAAGAAAAATCAATTTCACTGAAATATCACTTATATACAATAAAATGTACCCACAAGAGCACATTAGATGAGTTTTTGACAAACACATACACCTGTGTAACCACCACCAAAACCAAAGTTAAAAACATTTCTGTCTTCCCAAACCCTTCCCTCACATGTAGGGTCAGTCAATCCCAATCCCACTGTTGACCTTGGGCAGATGCTAATCTGTTTTTTTGTCGCACTCTAGGCTCATTGGGCCTGATCTAGAATTCCAGTGTAAACGGAAGTCCACACTGCATTCTCTTTTGTATCTGGCTTCCTTTGCTCAGCATGGCTCTGATATTTGTCCATGTCCTGTGTAGCGATTCATTCTGTTTTACTTCTTAAGTGTTCTGTTACATGAATGTACTATGGTTTGTGGTTCCATTCACCTGTTGATAAGACATTTGGATTGTAACCGGTTTGGGGCCACTAACAACAAAGAACATTCCTTTTCAAAGCTTTTGTGAAAATACATATTCACTTCTCTTAGATAAACATCTGGAAGTAGAATTTCTGAGTCAAATGATTAATCCATATTTAACTTTACAAGAAATCACCAAACTTTTCCAAAGTAGATGAAGTATTTTGCATTTCATTAGCAAGATACACAGTTCCAGCTGTTTCACATGCCCACCAACACTTAGTGCTGTAAGCCTTTTTAGTTTGAGCTATTCCAGTGGGTTGTAGCTCTCATTTCCGTGATGGTTACAGTTCAGGATCTTTTCACCTTATCAGTCAGTTGTATCTCTTCTTTGTGAAGTTTCTATTCAAATATTGTGTCCATTTTTTTTTTTTAAATTCCATTGACCTTACTGAGCTAGTTTTTCATATGATCCTGGTGTAATTTCTTTGAGAGATGTGTGTGTATAAAACATATATTCTGTGCCTTGCCTTGCCTTAATGGTGCTCTTACAAGTTTTCAATTCTGATGTCCAGTTTATCAACTTTTTCTTTTACATGATTCGCTTACCCCAGGGTCACAAGGATTTATCCTGCTTGTAGTTCAGAGAGATTCCTGAACCTTTGTTTAGAGTTTTCAACAATTCAGGACAAAATTCATTTTCTTCAAAAATTTTTCCTGCTTCTCTTTCCCTTTTCTGAGACAGAAATGGCATGTATATTAAACCACCTGACATTGTCCCACAGGTCACTGAGCTTCCTTTCTTTTTTTCCCCAACTGTTTTTCTCTCTACACTTCAGTTTATAAACTTTCTTGCTACATCTCGTTGGTTGACCCTTTCTTCACAGTTATCCGCTATTTGTCTCAAGAAGTGAATTTTTCACTCTCAGTGTATTTTTCAGCCTTAGAAGTTCAGTCTTTTAAAACTTCTTTCTTCATTATGTTCATGTTTTCTATTAAATCCCTGGGCATATCTGTAATTCACAACATTAAATTGTTGATCACTGGATTTTTTCTTTCTTTTAAGAATGTTGTGTTTTAATGTATGTAAACATAGAGCAGATTCACTTTGCTATACAGCAGAAGCTAACACAACTGTAAAGCAACTCTACTCCAATAAAACCTAATTTAAAAAATATATAAAAGAATGTTATGCTTTAAAAAAGTCCCCCCCCCCCCAAAAAAAAAACAGGGGATTCCCAGGTGGTCCAGTGGTTGGGACTCCGTTTTCAATGGTGAGGGCCCAGGTTCAATCCCTAATCAGGGAACTAAGATCTGCAAGACACTTGGTATGACCAAAAAAATAAATATTAATAAAAGTATGTTGCGCTTTGTTCTGACAGTCAATTAAGTTACTTAAGCTTTTAGCATGTTTCATTCAAGGCTGGTTGTTACATTGGGTTGGCCAAAAAATTCTTTTGGGTTTTCTTGTAAAACCTCAAGGAAAAACCCAAAAGAAAATTTTGGCCAGCCCAATACTTTGTTAGGTTAGGTCGAAATCTTTACTCTGGTGCTAACTTAGCCCTACCAGTTAAGATTTGACCTTCCTGGGATTCCTCAGGATGCCCCAGGTATTCATAAGGTATTCATAAAGCCCTTCAGCACCATGAGCTCTGCCAACTGTCTAGTTTAAAGCTCTCTAGTCATTCTCTGCTGGACTGTACCTGTGCCTGAAGCATGAGATCAAGGTCTTTTTGTCTCACTGGGAACTGCAGCCACAAAGAATCCAAAGGCCAGCTTCAGGAAACGCAATGTAATCACCAGGGCACTGCACTGAGAATATGAAGACTTGGAATCTAATCCCAGTTTTGCATGTCATCGTCTGCGTAAATGTCTTCCTTTGCAAAATGAGAGGTTTGGATTCCCACATCCAGGATCCTTTTTTGCTCCTATATTCCATGAATCTACACCGGGTAAGACCTAGGACTCTTTTTTTAATTTTCTTGTTAAGTCCTTCAAGTAAATCAGATGATCAGTCAGGTTTTAGAACCACTGTAGTAAAACAAGCATTTCCATGATTATTTAGTGAATTATACAGTAAATGTTACATGAAATGGCAACCATTCCTTAATAAGATGGCTACATGTCATATCATCACTATCAAGAATCACACAGTACTGTCAGTTCTATAATGCAGAAATTATTTTTGTTCTGTGGAATGTAGAAACTTTAAATGTATCAACCCACTTTACAATGCTTTCTACGGCGGCTTATGAATTTAAAAAATAAGTGAAAAGCAAAATGATATATGAAATCAAGTACAGAACAAAACAAAATCTGGGTAAACTATATTGTTTTGCTCAAGAAACACAATTTTATTTCATTTGTGTAGGAGAGAATATAGAGGATTTTAATGCCATATATATAAATAGGTGGTTTTGTGACCACAGTGTAGAGTCCTGATTCACTCCCAAAACTTCTTGAAATTTTTTTCCAAGGCTAAAAAAACTGCTCTAGGGACTTCCCCTGGAGGTCCAGCGGCAGGGATAGGAGTTCGATCCCTGACTGGGGAGCTAGGGTGCCACAACTTTTTTTTTTTAATTAAAAAAAAAATTGCTCGAGGTAATGGGAGGCTGTGCGTGTTAAGTTGCTTCAGTTGTGTCCAACTCTCTGTGACCCCGTGGACTGTGGCCTGCCAGACTCCTCGGGCCATGGATTCTCCAGGCGTGAATACTAGAGTGGGTTGCCATGCCCTCCTCCAAGAGTAGAAAGAAAACAAGGCACATGATAAGATAAAAAAAATCAAGCAGAATGCACTGGAAGCACAAGAGAAACACTAGTCAAATTTCTTAAACACGTCGATCTTGTCTGACTGCAATAAGTATGCTTTTTCTTTAAACAGTAACAAGTCTTTTCCAAAATGGAAGGAAAGAAAGGAGAGAAGAAAAGAAAATCCTGGGTTCAAAGCTTGGAGCCTGTTTATTTCATTACTGTATCATCCACTTCTAAGAATTTAAAGGCAGTGGATTATTTTCCGACCACAAGTGATTAGGATGCGAAATAAAAAGAGTAAAGTAGGGACTTGCCTGACAGTCCTGTGGTTAAGCCTGTGCTTCCACTGCAGGGGTCATGGATTCAAGAGCACTAAAATCCCACATGCCTTGCAGTGTACCCCTACCCCAAAAGACGAGTAAATAACAACTATCATGGTAACACAAGAGGTGAGGATAATAAACCCAAACAGATACTAGCACTTTTTTTGTGGATGAAGGTAAGAGCCTGACCCAAGACAGGGGCAACCACGAAAAAATAGAGCATCCCAGTAAGTGCTCCAATATTTAACTGCTTTCAAGAAACCAACGCCTGAGTCTCTGAAATGCAACCACCTTTCACAGTAAATTTAAATTTCACAAGAAAGACTGGTGCTGGTCTACATGCAAAAAACATCCTTTTTCAGTCCTTGAAAATACCAAGCTTTCACTAAAGTGGCTTATTTCAACCTGCACAAGGAGGAATACCTCAGATATCATGAAATATCACACAGCCTTCCAACTGTGACACATCAACTTCGAACAGAACTGATCAGAGTGCAAAAGAGCCACAATCCATCCATCTTCAAAGGTTGCTACATTCTTCCCCTGAAATTTTAATACCACACAAATAAAAGGTAAGAATTACCTGAATGGTAACTTCTGAATGAATGAATGATTCTGAATGCTAAATTCTATCCTTCAACAAGGAAACATCTTAACTGGGATTGTTGGAGGGGCTTGCTCACAATAAAACTTGTTTAAATAAAAGCTTCCAATAACAACAAGGAATTTTACCTCCCAAGGGAGACTTTAGTGATTTACATGTAAGTTTAAAATTGTTAGGACACACACCTTCTTTAAATCATTCTTAACTTTTGTGTTGTTTTGTCTTCAACTGAAACAGCATTTACAGATGGCCTATAATCACATTAAGGATTACCTGAACTTCATGCCATAAATATCCTGAAATGTGAAAGAACTTTAGTGGATGTATTTTATAAACAGCCATCTTTTTTACATCTTTGTATATGGCCAGAAATACATTTGCAAAAGCCAAGCCCTACTTAGGCATAGATGCCATCATAAAAACAGAAACAAGCCAGAAAGATAACAACATATAACACAATGTTTAAAAAAAAAAAAGAAAAAAAACCTCTTGCAATTTCTGCTAAAGCAAGTTGAATCCATAGACAGGCAAGGAGGGCACTGTACCATTACTGAAAGGAATCACCAGAACCTTCTGAGCCCCCAGACGTTTCCTCTCTGCCACAGGCAACTCAACACTTTCCCAGGGAGCAAACAATTCCTTCCATGCCAGGGAACTCCCTGACTCTACACTCATTGTCTCCCAAAATGTTACTTCCCTTCTCTTTCAGGTTGGTATCTGATAATAGTGACTGAATCACAACACCACATTTTTCACCAGAAGGTGTTAATATCTCTAAGAGGATGTATTCTAGCCTGAAATTCAACAAGCCAAAGACTTGAAACAAGTCTGCTCTCCCCAATTCGTCACTCAAGTAAGCTTGAGATCCTGTTTCCTGGTAATGACAACCACTTACTGAATATGCGCTATGTGATCAGCACTCAACATGTTAAGCAATTTTGTACTTGATTCCTTCGAGGAAGATGGTATCACCACCCGTATTTGCAGATGAGAGGGCAATTAATGAAATGTCTTGCCCAAGGTCACAGAGCTAGTGACTACATACATTTTACAAGCAAGTTTATTAAAACACTACTCTTAAACTCTATATCCCCAACATATAGTAGAGGGCCTGTCAGTAAGAAGCACTCAGGTATATGTTCAACAGACAAAGGATGCCATTGCATAGGGTGTTGTACAACCAAATGGTACCTCTCTCCTCCAGGAGGAGTTTGGAAATCTCTGAGATCATTTTAGGTTGTCCCAACATGGGGGTCACTACCACCATTTAGCGGCTGATGGCCAAACAAGAGACAGTTCTGTCCAAAATGCCAACAGCACCCACGGAGAAACACTGAACTATAGGCTAGCTCATTAACAACAACAACAAAAACAACTGTCATAGTTAAGTCAATCCACCTGTTAACCACCTTTATTTACAAATAACTTCCTATCCATGGATAGTTTGCATAAAGTATCTTAAAAGATACATCAACCTCTTTCTATACAACACCATTTTTACATCTGTCTAGCATTTTATTTTCAAATACAGAGCTAAGGTTGCATCTTCTGGTCTATGATGGAACCAAAGCACCTCTCCTCCACTGCCCTAAGGACTCCTCTTGGAAATCAATAAATATACAGCAGATATGCCAGATCTGCTACACCCGTGGAACAGAATTTTGCTTCATTATCAAGAATACAGTTTGAATTTTCTAGTTCGAAGGATCACTCATGTCGAAAGGAAAATTTAGATTGCCCAGTTTCACCGCTTGAGCTGTCTTTTCAAAAGTACCATGCTAATGGCTTCTACTACGTCTTTAAAATATCAGTGAAATGTGAGCTGAACATGAATTAGATTGTAAATAAAAAGGTATAAAGTTGCATATCCGAAGAGTGCAAAAGGTTTACTCTGGCAGATCAGAACACGTACCAGAACAAAATTCAACTAAGAGGTATGTATTTCCATGGGGTCACAGAGTCAGACATGACTGAAGTACTGAGCACACACACTCACTCGGTGCAAACTGCAGATCCCCCTGAGCAGACTCAAGCTTAAAAGACGACTGATCACTTAGGGACTGGGGGACCACAAGGAGACCCTTTGTCAAAGGTTTATTTTGGCATTCCAGCTTTGTTCTTCCGCCAATGCAATTATTTCGAAAGTTGTGTAAATAATCAGAGAATCACACTTTTGAAGCCCAAATGTTTCTTTTTAGATAGACAGAACTAATGTAAATAAGGCTCCAAAGACAGACATATCAAAAAATAAAAGCGATCATTTACTGCCCAGTTCTAAAAGCAGTATTACACAAACCATCTAGCTTTCAGCATTTACTTTAGTCAGACCCCGAGTACAGTTTCTTTAGATTTTATCTAGTCCCTGCAAGATACACCAAAAGAGAAAAAGATCCGGGAGTTTTGAGACACAATCCCGAGGTTCCCTCTTCAGCACAATTTGAGACGTGCTAGTTGCCAGAGAACCGTGATTGACAAGCTGAGCACTTTTTGCCCACCCTGCTGCTTATTATCTCCTCCAGCTGAACTGTAAACTGAACAGCTTCACCCAAGCTAACTAAAAACTGGTTTTTAGAGCACGGACCACCTCTGCAGAATCCCTTTGAAGCTGTCCTACTCAAGTTTCACTGAAAGTGCTGAATCAAAGGTAAGAATGCACTAGGAGAAACTCACCCTTCTCTCTAGAGAGATTGTGGTTAAGTACTGGGCAGGTAATTGGCAGTCAGAAGACAGTATAAGTTATGCTAGACTTAAAACACATCATTTGATCTGTTTCTAGGTCCAAGAGTCTATCTAGATAGGTCCC
Organism: Dama dama; assembly: GCF_033118175.1. Lineage (NCBI taxonomy): Eukaryota > Metazoa > Chordata > Mammalia > Artiodactyla > Cervidae > Dama > Dama dama. Next base: position 59,673,295 of record NC_083701.1, read on the forward strand.
GGTCTATACAATGAATGGCATTTTCATCTACTTCCTCTCAAAGACCTGTAAGAAGCAAACAAACATGCAAGGGGCTTCCGGGGCGGCCCAGTGGTGAAGAATCCGCCTAGCAATGCAGGGGACATGGGTTCGATCCCTGGCCGGAGAAGATCCCACATGCCCCAGGACAACTAAACCACGACTACTGAGCCAGCGCTCTACAGGCTCTGTGCTTCACGAAAATGCACACAACTTGAGAAACCCGCACACTACAGCTAGAGACTCCCCCCGCCCCCGGCCCGCGGCAACTAGAGAAAGCCGGCTCACAGCAAGTTAAGACCCAGCGCAATTAAAAACACAATAATTTTTTTTAAAAAATGTAATTTCTGTGACTGTTGTTCAATAAAAGGTATTCGGGAGTAGATGACAGCACCAAAGTATAAGTTTGGAAGATCAAAACAGATCTTCACAAGAGTCTCCCCAACCCCCAAATGATCCAACATCTCCTGTGCACTTCGGGGCTATTGGGGGGGGGGGGGTAGCTACAATGACACTCAGTGAGGGGTGCAAACACAATCTAATCTTTTCTCCCCTTTGCTCCTCTGTTTCTCTGGTGATTCAATTTGCCTGTGTGACTCCTTCAGTTTCTTTTCAGGGTTTCTTGCCTACTCTTCCCCCATTCTAATTAAAAACAAACAAACAAACAAAAAAAAAACCGCTCTGAGTTCTCTGGAATCCCGTTCTTTCCCCTGTCACAGGGACCCTGCGTCCTCGCTGAGGGTCTCCTAGACCCTCTACATTACCATCACCTTACTCGCAAGCACGTACGCCCAGGGGAAGCTGTACCGCTCGCTGTGACCTCACACACACCACCCCGGATCCTCGTCTGGGCCACTCTGTTACCTTTCGTCCCCCTGAGCGAGGATTCGCTGTGACCCCAACCCAAGGAGAAACGCCTCAGACCCGCAGTGTTTATGTCTGCCTCTGCCACAGAACAGCCCCTAGGGCCCTTTCTCTTTTCCCCTCCTTCCCTTCCCCTTAGAGACAGAACCCAGGCCCACGGCGGCGACAAACTCGCGCCGAGAAACCAGACACGGCCGCCCAGCCGGCGGCTCCAACGCCACAGCCTCGGCATCCGCGCCCGCCCCCATCCCTCCCAAGCGGCGACCGCAGCGCGAGCTTCAGCCCGGCCGGGGTTCCCGAGGCGGGGTAGCCATCGCTCACTGACCCAGGGAAGTGTCAAACGAGGACGTGAAGGCAGTAACAGGCAAAGAGGCGGACAGCCTGGCAGGCGTTAACGGCTCAGCGCTCCATCCCCTCCCCGACCTAAGCTCCGGCCTCACGGCTTCCTCGACCCCGGCGCCTTCGGAGCAAGTCACGTGCCAGCCAGGACGGTCAGCTGACCGCGGCGCGCGCCGCCACGCCTACGTGCGCCGCTCCGCCTACGCGCGCGCCACTGCGCAGCCGCCACGGCCGAGCCCTCGGAAGAGGAGCCGGGCTGGGAGGCTCCCCGGGAGCTGGAGTCTGAGTGGGCGGAGCTCTTCCGGGGTGGGTGGGGTTTCTGCTTCTGGAGTTCCGCCCGAGTCCCGTCCGCCACCTATGCATTTCATCGCTGCCATCGTTAAGGTTATCCCGGTTTTGTTCAAGTTTCTGCGGCTCGGACTTTGCCTCCAGGCTTCTCCACTCAGGATTTTCTTCGGACAGCCCGGTTTTCTGAGTAATATCCTTAAGAGTTCCCTTCAGCCTCTGATGCACCTTTTCCTTTCAGTCCACTTCGAGTTAATTCCGTAAATGTCTTTAGAGCGTTTACTATGCACTCGTCATTGTGCTCATTTTCTTAGGATTGTCTACCGGCGTGAATCACTCTTTGCAGGAGAGAGTTTATAATCTAGTTCGGGCGTCTATGAGGCATGTGATAAACATCGGATAGTTGGAACCACAGTAGATAAAAATGAAAACCAAACAAGGTTACAGGGCAGAGGCAGGGACAGGAGAAATCATATCCTTTGGGAGAAAAAGAGATAGCAAGCCGCTCTCCTGAGCCGTGCATATTTCATTAGCTTGGGAAGGTAGGTGGTATTATTTTGGTTCAGAACATAGTTTAGAAACGTTAGAGAATTTTTTTTTTAGACAACTTTTTAATTCAGTTTTTGGTTTTGATTCCTATTGTGCAATTAGTTTCAAATACTTTCCCCACTTAGTTTCATTGAAACATTTATCTTCTTCCCTTGAAGAAATTATGAGGAGAAAACAAATCTTCTCTATGCATTAAAAATCAAAAACTTTTTTATTTTTTAATTCAGTACTTTTATATTAGGGAAGGTGAAGAGCTAGAGATCACAGAGCTGTTTGGCACAAGGGAATAGACATATCTGGTTTTCAATCCTGGCTCCGCTGCTGAGGAGCTGTGTGACCACAGGCCTGTGAATTTCAGCTTCTTCACCTGTAAACTGGAGGCAATAATATTTACGTGATAGGGGTGGGCCTATGTCCTTGCAGAAATTCACCACAGAATTTCTTAGAGCCTTAGTAATACATCTGAATAAAAAGTAATAACCAACCAACCAACCTATCTTCAACCTAATGCTTCTCACTAATTTTGGATGCTGTTCAGGCAATTCCAACAACCGGTTCTGTAACACAGCTTTGGAAACTCCTCAGAAATTCCAAGGGCTTTATTTGGCATCATAACGTGTGCCCAAAGGCCATGTTTTGTTAGCTCTGTCTGTCCAATACAACTTTCTTTGGTGGTGAAAATGTTAATCTGTGCTTTCCATATTGTGTCCACTAGACGGAAGTGGCTCTTGAGCACTTGAGATGTGGCTATTGTGACTGAAAAACTGAGTTTTAAAATTTATTTCACTTTCATTAATTAAAATTTAAACACCCACTAGTGAGACTAGTGATAGCTGCTTTAGGCAGTGAAAATTAGGGTCTGCGTTTGAAACCTTTTGGTTTTTGTGTGTGGCCCTGAGGCAGAATTCTTATGTCTGTTTCTTAATTTTTAAATTCAAGTGCATCTATTTCTGACGTCTGAACACTTTGCAGTGTTTTAAGCACCATGTTATACTTGAGAGGCAGTATAAAGCATTTTTCAATAAATGTTACCTCCAGTTATCATCAGACCTAGCATGTCTCATTTAAAACATCTAGCAAACATGTTTAAAATAAGCATGGTATGCTTGCTTTCTTTGGCTTCTGATAGGAAGGGAATGTGTTTTACAAAGATTGGGGATGCTTGCTTTTCCTTACTATGCATAGGAGCATCATAGGTATCTAAGTATGTATAGTAGGCATGACACACCTTTTCCTGCATTTCCACGTACCTAAAGCACCTTCTAAGCTTAAAGCACTGAAAAAAAAAAATGCATAGAGAAGATTTATTTTTTCCTCATAATTTTTTCAAAGGAAAAAGATAAATGTTTCAATGAAACTAAGTGGGGAAAGTATTTGTAATTAGTCACACAATAGGAATCAAAATAATTTTTCACAGGAGAGTGAAAAGCTGACTTAAAACTCAACATTCAGAAAACTAAGATCATGGCATCTGGTCCCATCACTTCATGGCAAATAGACGGGGAAACAATGGAAACAGTGACAGACTTTATTTTCTTGGACTCCAAAATCACTGCAGATGGTGACTGCAGCCATGAAATTAAAAGACACTTGCTCCTAGGAAGAAAAGCTATGACCAACCTAGACAGCATATTAACAACCAGAGACATTACTTTGCCAACAATGGTCCGTATAGTCAAAGCTATGGTTTTTCCAGTAGTCATGTATGAATGTGAAAGTTGGACCATGAAGAAGGCTGAGCAACGAGGAACTGATGCTTTTGAACTGTGGTGTTGGAGAAGACTCTTGAGAGTTCCTTGGACTGCAGGGAGATCAAACCAGTCAATCCTAAAGAAAACCAATTCTGAATACTCATTGGAAGGACTGGTGCTGAAGCTGAAGCTCCAATACTTTGGCCACCTGATGTGAAGAACTGACTCATTATAAAGGACCCTGATCCTGGAAAAGATTGATGGCAGGATGAGAAGGGGACAACAAAGGATGAGGTAGTTGGAGGGCATCACTGACTCAATGGACATGAGTCTGAGTAAACTCCGGGAGTTGGTGATGGACAGGGAGGCCTGGCGTGCTGCAATCCATGGGATCGCAAAGAGTCGGACACGACTGAGCAACTGAACTGAATTGAACTGAAGTCAGGAGGAGAAGGGGATGACAGAGGACGAGATGGTTGTATGGAATCACCAACTCAATGAACATGGGTCTGAGCAAGCTCTGGGAGATGATGAAGGACAGGGAAGCCTGGCATGCTGCAGTCTATGGGGTTGCAAAAAGTTGGACATGACTAAGCGACTGAACAGCAACAACTGTAATATCTTGAAAGGTAGAACTGATATTCCTCTTAGAAAAGGAAGTGTCCTTGTTTAGGAAAACACTTAGATAAACTAGCAGAGTTGAAGATAAGCTGAGCTTGGGTACATGGAGACAAAGAAACAAAACCATGTCTAAACTAGTTTCCAATAGAGATTGGAAAGGAAGGGAAACAGGAGGAGCAGGTGAAGGCATGCAAGGAATGCATAAGGCATAGAGAGCAGAGAAGAAAGAAAACAACATGATAAAGAACTTGTAAAATTAGGTCTGCTTAGAACCCCATTTGAGATCATTTTAATTGCCGTAATGTAAATCCATTGCCATCTGCCCATACCTTTAATGAACTCAAATGCTTTCATGAACTTTTTTTGGTAAAAATTTATGGTATCCAGTTAATAATATGTAAAGAGCTCAGACAAATTAATAAGAACAATAATAAGACCCTAACTGGGAAACGAGCAAAAAGCACAAAAAATTGAGATAAAAGGAAATACCATTGGCTGAAATAAAACATATGGGGAAATGCACACTCTTACTAGTGCTCAAAGATATAAATTAAGATAACATACATATAAATATTTATCAAAATAAATAATATATAAAAATAAATGTGAATAATATATTAGCAAAGATAGTAGTATATACATAATAGCCAATGCTGGTGAGAGTATGATAAGACAGAATCTCTTATACTACTAGTGGTTCTGTAAACTGGTACAGTTTTTATGGTCAGCAATTTGACAGTATAGATGAGAAGCCTTAAAAATGCTCATTCTATTTTCATCCATGTAAGGATGGAAATAACGGGGAAAGGTAGGAAAACATTTATGTAAAATATGTTCATTACATCATAATATCTGTTTTCATCATCAGCATTAAAGATTTAGTTGAACAACTAAGCCTACTCTGAAGGTAAAGCGTTGAAAATTATTTGATACATCTGGAATTTTTAGAGTTAAATGCTCAGGGTTAATGAATAGGATATGCTAAGGAATTTCCTTGTGGTCCAATGGTTAGGACTCTGTGCTCTCACTGCCAAGGGCCTGGGTTCAATCCCTGGTCAGGGAACTAAGATCCTCCCACGAGCTGCAGAGCGTAGCCAAGAATAATAAGATACACTAGACTAGTGGTTCTCAACTAGGGGATGTTCAGCAATGTCTGGAGGTGTTTTTGTTTGTCATAGCCTGTGGGGAGTGAGATGCTACTAGTATCTAGTGAAATCAGGGCAAAAGTCATAGATACTGGTAAACATCCTACAATGTTTAGGACAGCCCCACAACAAAGAATCATCTGATCCACAATGTCAGTAGTGCTGAGGCGGAGACTGCTAGTACTAGACCCAGGATGTTCTCAGAGTCCCAGTTTCTTGACAAACAATATATGTTCCTACAGTTCCACTCCTGCACATATACCAGAAGAAAAACCATAATTTGAAAAGATACAAGCACCCTAATGTTCATAGCGGCACTATTTACAATAGTCATGATGTGGAAGCAACTTAATGTCCATTGACAGGTGAATGGATAAAGATCATGTGGTACATATATTCAGTGGAATATTACTCAGGCATAAAAAAGAATGAAATAATGCCATTTGGAGCAACATGGATGGACCTAGAGATTATCATACTAAATGAAGTAAGTCAGACAAAGATAAATATGTTGCTTATATGTGGAATCTAAAAACAAAAAACAAGTGAACTCTCATACAAAACAAGTAGATACACAGACATAAAAGCAAACATAGTTACCAAAAGGGGAGGGGATAAGGGATAAATTAGAAGATTCAGATTAATATGTATATATTACAATACATAAAATAGATAACTGACAAAGAACTATTGTATAACATAGGGAACTCAATGTTTTGCAATAAACTTTAAGAGAAAGAATCTGAAAATACATACACATATATGTAAGGAGATATATATATATATATATATATATATATATATATGCGTATATATAAGTGAATCAGTTTGTTGTATACCTGAAACCAACACAGCATTGTAAATCAACTATATGTCAATGGATAAATAAATAAGACTTTAAAAAAAATCCTCTCTCTCTGACCCCATGGGTTTTGTGTCCACTACCAGCAACCATGACAGGCCAGGCTAACTTGTTGGGTAAAATCTGAAACCCTTCCCAGTTCTTGATAGTGTTGGTGACAAGGATGGGATATATCAAAGACAGACTTTTTTGAAAAACAAAGGATGAGCATTGCATAGGTCAATTAATGGAATTTGCAAGAAGTCCATGGAAATTGATAGTAAACCCAATTGTACAGTTTCTGTTGTAGGCTAGATTGTATGGTCTGCTGAGCAATAAATGATCTTCTGCTTAATCTTGATCTTCTGTTAGTCACTCAGTTGTGCCCGACTCTTTGCAACCCCATGGACTGTCACTCACCAGGCTCCCCTATCCGTGGGATTCTCCAGGCAAGAATACTGGAGTGGGTTGCCATGCTCTCCTCCAGGGTGGTCTTTCCAACCCAGGGATCTAACCTAGGTCTCCTGCATTGCAGGAAGATTCTTTACTGTCTGAGCCACCAGGGGTTGAGTTATAATTGCCTGTAAATGAGAGGTGGTTGCAGGCCATGTCATTTCAAAGACTCCAAATGCGGCCATGGTTGCTATAGTATTCTCTTCCTACATTTCTGGCACTTAGCCTCAGGTCCGCCCCTTGTAATGACTGGTACTAATATTTGTCTAGGACAGGCAGAAATTTCCACAGCCTGTCAAACAACAATGATAGCATACGGATAGTGACCATTTGGTTCGTTACACTGCTCATCAGCTCTGTCTACAGTGGCTCATGAGCCAAAGTGGGGATGTCATCAAGTCACTGTAAGTTTATAAATGCCTTCTCTCTCATGCCTGACTCAGAAATGAAAGATCTTGGTAAGAGGAGGGAATGACTGGGGAGAGGTGAAGGTACAGCTACTGGAATGGGACACACAGAATATGTGATGATGAACAGAGAACAGCAACCCACCACCTGTGCAAAAAACACCTTAGACCTCAGCAGGTCATCCAGGGTGGGGGAGCAAGAACCCCAAGGACCTTTGTCCTTTGGAATTGTCCCTGGACCCTTCTTTCGGAATGAAAACATCTTAGCGTGATTCTGCTAAACTCTTGCAAGCATGGTGGTTTAAATCACTGCTGGCTGGGTCTGCCATCCCCTGCCAGATGACTCTGAACACAGTTTGAAGTTTGACCCCCATTTTCCTTAACTTATCCAAAACATCTATCTGAAATAGCAACGGGTGTCCCAACTCCTGCACCTCCCACACAAAACCCCTGTCCACACCTCTAGCTGTCTTCCCCGACCCCATTCCTACAGCCATTGCTCAGTCATTCCTTGGGGTGGAAAAAGTGCCACCACCCTGGTGACATGGATAAACAGCAGAGCTTAGTCTGACTGCAATCAGGCAGTTCCTCCATAAACAAAGGCCAGACCTGACTATTCAAAGCAACCTGAGAATGCCAAGATTTAACAGCTGGTGGAGAGGCCATGTTGGTGATACTGCCAACCCGTGTCCTTTGAACAGTGGAGGTCTGAGCTGAGGGCCACCACCGATAGTAAGCCACCCTGTCTTTCCAGTGCTACCATGTGCCTTCCCAGGACTGTATCACTTGCAAGGAAACTAAGCGTTATCTTGACTTCCTCCCCAAAACATGGTGACTTGCACCTTATAGGTGATTGTAAGAGACCTTCAAGTATTTAAGGAACTACCACTAGTAGATCACATAGCTCTCAAATAACTGAGAGCCCCCAATGAAACTTCCTTTGATTACCTGGAAGAGCTTCCCAAAGGGATAACTGACTCATTATTTATGCACAATCTGTGGCCAATTATTCCTCCAGTGGAAGTCATCCAATTTGAAAAAAAACAGTACAAAATTTGTCCCTGACTCAGATTACTGGCCAGGGATATTATAGACGGTAGAATCGCTTTAAACTTCTTCCTCTTATGCCAGGGCATAGTCTAGGATTGCTTCTAGGCTTGCTAATAAATCCTGCCATGCTTATATTAATGCCCTGGGCCAAGGGGAGAGATAAATAGAGAAACTTATGGAGAGAGCCCCATGACTTTTCTTAACTAAGACCCTGGTAGTTTGGGGGATTTGTCCAATGGCTTGATTCTAAGACCCTGGGGGGTATAACTGAGGTCATTACTACAGGAAGGCCTCCTCATGATGCTAGATTCCTGATCACAGTAACCTTAATAAGATGCTATATGAGACAAATTGAACAGATTTGTTGCCCAGTCTCTGTCAGTTAATCAGAGCATCCAGCAGAGTGGCTATTTATGGGAAAAATTCACCAGAAACCAAGATGGTGTCGAAACAATGGGTGTTGCTGAGAGACAATGCTTCATAGATTCCTCGCATTTCTGCTGTTTGTCTGGATTCTCTTTTCAAGAGTGTTTGTATAACAAACAATGTCATAAAGTAGAGATATTAATAGTACCCCCGCTGTCCAAATCAAAGGCAAAGTAAGCAATTTATTTTAGAATAGTTTTAGATTGATAGAAAGGTGGTAAAGATAGCAGAGAATTCCCATAAACCCCACATTCAATTTTCACTATTGTCATCATCTTTCACTGTTACTGGTGGTTTAGTCGCTCAGTCGTATCCAACTTGTGCAACCCCATGTGTATCCTGGCAGGCTCCTCTGTCCATGGGATTTCCCAGGCAAGAATACTGGAGTGGGCTGCCATTTCCTTCTCCAGAGGATCTTCCCTGGTACATTTGCCTAGGTAAGCTTTCGTGCTGTCTAGTCTGAGAGACATGGGTTCTCTTAAGTTCAGGATCCTCTTTTGTGATGGAACCCACTGTGTGTTTGGGCATCCAGGTCTGTCTGTCCACATCCATCCTGTAGGAATCGAGGCAGGGGAACTGACATACATATGAGTATGCTCATGCCACTTACTGTGTGCGGAGTAATAAAGTCCCTTTTCACTGACCTAAGAGATTTGTGTCTTATGTCAGCATCCATGAAAATATGGCAGACTACCTTGTTAGCTGGCAAACCAGGGTGAAATCCCAAACCCCTCACATTTTTGACAACCCCCTCTGCCCTCCACCAAGGAAATGGCAACCCACCCCAGTACTCTTGCCTGAAAAATTCCATGGACAGAGACGCCTGGTAGGCTACAGCCCATGGAGTCGCAAAGGGTTGGAACCAACTGAGCGACTTCACTTTCACTTTCTGCCCTCCACCAACTCACCTCCTTGAATATGTGGAACAGTTTCCTGTTTAATAAATATATGTTGAACTGAACTAAAATGGGCTAATGATTTATTCGAACAATTGTGTAAGATACATTTGCGGTCAGAGGTCAGGCTGGTATCTGCAGAGAACGTGGTCAAATCAGTCAGTCTTTGTCTATTAATTGAAGGAAAATGGAAGATACTCTGCAGGCCCAGGGGAGTCAATCGATTCGAAGGGTAAACCGGAGAGAAAGCGGACTGTTGTAAGAATTGGACGGGTAGGAGCTGAGGTGTGAGGGAAGGGAGGGTCAAGTGATAGAACCTGGTGTCCGGAGGAGGCAGGAAGAGCCGTCAGGTGGCGCCGCCATGCGGTCAGGAGGGCCTACTGCACAGCAAGCCGTCTCAGCAGCGCGCATGGACAGGCAATCCAGGAGACGCCCAGAGAGGCCCGTGAGTCCAAAAGTACCCTTGCTCTTTATTTTTAATTTTTAGTATTCATTTTTACTGAAATATAGTTGATTTACAGTGTTGTGTTAGTTTCAGGTGGACAACAAAGTGATTCAGTTATACATACATACGTATGTATAGCTATTTTTTTCAGATTCTTTTCTGTTACACGTTATTACAAAATTTGAGAATTGTCCCCTTCCTGAATAGTAGGTCCTTGTTGGTTATCTATTTTATTTGTAGTAATGTGTATATGTTACTCCCATAATTCTAATTTATCTCCCCTCTCCCTTTTCTGTTTGGCGACCATAAGCTTTTTTCCTATGTATGTGGGTCTATTTATGCATTGTATGTAAGCTCATTTTTTTCTTTTTTTTTATTCCATGTATAAGTGAGGTCATATGATATTTGTCTTTCTCTGTCTGGCTTACTCCACACTTCACTTAGTATGATAATCTCTAAGTCCATCCATGTTACTCCATGTGGCATAATTTCATTCTTTTTTATGGCTGAGTAATATTTCATTGTAGAGATAGAATCACATCTTCTTTATCCATTCCTCTGTCAATGGATATTTAGATTGCTTAGACATCTTGGCTCTTGGACTTAAGTTCAACAGTAGGATTTCAGTTCTGAGCTGTACTGCTCCCAAAGGCGTGTGTGATATGGGACCTGAATTCCAAAGTAGAAAACTTCAAGCAGGCTGGGGATGGCTTTGAAAAATACAATTAATATCATAATATCACTTTGTTGGGGTGGGGAGGCACAGTGCTTTTAATATGAATTAGCATCTGACAAAATGTTCTTGGTGTAACTGCTCCTCTTGGGGGCCGTGAAAGTTTTGTGACTGTGAGGGGTGAGCATGAGTTGGATAAAGAGAAGGAGGATTGTGAAGTACAATCTTAGAGGGACTGGATATCAGGCAGGGATTCCATGTAACAAGTACGTTGGACCTGGGTCTACCACTCGCTATTATGTATGATTCTGGGTGTTCTCATCTATATACCCCTCAATGGGCTTATTAGGAGAATTAAATGAGATAATGCATTTAAGCAAGTCCCTGGCATCCAGTGACTTTCCACAAACTGCTAGCTATAATGATCATTATTATTTATGAAGAGAACTGGAACATAAACAAGGGGGTTGAATCTCAAAAAGGCTGCAGCCAAGTTACTGAAACAGTTACCAGTCAGGCACAGGATTAATCTCAGCATGGGGACCTGGAGGGCCTCATATCTGCTCCCTGCTTATTGGTCTCATAGATGAGAACAGAGCCCTGAGACTCCAGAAGATACCTGCCTCATAAACTGCACATGTGACTTCACTGATGGTCCAGTGGTTAAGATTCCCCCTTCCAATTAAGGGGAACGGGTTGAGGGATCCTTCCCTGGTCAGGGATCTAAGAGCTAAGATCCCACATGTGACTGTAGACAAAAAAACAGAACATAAACAACAGAAGCAATGTTGTAACAAATTCAATAAAGACTTCTAAAATGGTCCACCTTAAAAACCCTCTTTAAGAAGAAGCTGAACACAAACTGTGTCTTAAGAAGCAAGTGAATGATCATAACCTATTTTCTACTCATACAAACACTTAAAACTTGTAGAATTTTCACCTTCAAAAGTCAAAGTATCAAAAGCAAAAAAAAAAAAGAAAGAAAACAGTTAAAGTATCACTAAATACCAGATTGCATCAAAACAATCCCTGACATTAGTAATACCCCCAATGCATCGATTTACTTACAGAGCACATAGATATAGCTAATACTGTATGAAGGGATATGAAGTGATCTTACTGGTTAAAAAAAATAGTAAAAAAAATATCAAATCTAGTTTATATGATACCACCAAATCCACCATGGCATACCAAATCTTTGTTTTTTTCTTTCCTGACTCCACTACCTCATGATCCTGGAAAAAATATAAAGTTCCTAACCTGATTTTGAAATTAGACTTGCTACATATAAATGTTGTAATGATTATGATAATTTTATACATTTTCCAACTAGGCTTTACAAATATCCAATCCAAAATGGTGTGTCAATACGAGTGCATTCTTTGAGAAAATAAAATACGTAACATGTACACATGTACACCCCAAGCAAAGGGAGTGACTACACCTCAGAAGTAAGAGGGTGAATTAACAGAGGGGGATAAATATTAATGGGATATAAATGAAAATGGCATTGGCAACATGAAAGCAAGCATGAGTGAAGCTGTTGGTTGAAATTTAGACTTCATTTCTTCACTTTAGACAGTTAAAGAAAAGCTGTAGCAAACGAATATTTTCTTTCCATAAACATAAATTTTTCAATCAAGGAGGAAAGACTAGTCTCTCCCAGGACCTATAAGTTTGTGGGGTATGATAAATTATAAAGAAATTTAAGGTGGGAAAATTGGGGTTGGGGAGGGATAAACATGAGTCAATGTTTTCCATTCTTTATTAATATGCACCCTGATAATTCTATGTGATTGTACTCTAAAATAAACAGGTATCTTCAAACTTGGAAACACTGTTTAATTGCTAAGACATACTCACCCTTTCCTCATCAGTCAGTTTTAGGCCCAGAAGGGAAATGTTGCATAAGTTCCCTTTGTACACATGACTCTTTGATAAGAACTGTGGATCCTAGCAACCACCTTACAATATCAGAAAGTAAACTGCTAGTTTACTTTGATGATTCATTAAATTTTTTTTTTTTAATTTTGCCTACTTGCCACAACCACACCCTTAGAGCTATTCTGCCTAACACGAATAGAGCTTGTCCTGGAAATTCCTAAGATTCCTGTGGAAAATTCAAATAACTGAGACCAATGAAAAACATTGAATATGAATTCTGGGAGCTGTGGTCTGAGTATCTGCATTTAATAGAACCTCTAACTCAGTTGGTAAAGAATCTGCCTGCAGTGCAGGAGACCCCAGTTTGATCCCTGGGTTGGGAAGATCCCCTGGAGAAGGAAATGGCAAGCCAAATTCCTTAACTCCAATATCAACTGGAAAAGGAAATGGCAAGCCAATTTCCTTAACTCTAATGGCAACTCCGACACCCTTAACTGGAAAATCCTGGCAGGCTTCAGTCCATGTGGTCGCAAAGAGTCGGGCACAACTGAGCAACTAACACTTCCAACACTATATTTACTAAATCATTGAACTAGAACCCATTAGCAGTCCTTCTTCTGAACCTCCATGGCCTGGCTCTATTACTCATTTAAGACTTAGAGTGTAATACTATATAATTTTTATGTAACCAATATGTTTAGGTTCCTACACGAGTCCAACACTGTACTATGTAAACATTTCTTTGTAATCCCAGAGGCTGATAACGTACCCCCCATTCAACTCCTTTCGCCTTTCTAACAGAATTCAGTTTTGTTTAGGGACCCTACCATATAGGCAGCAGTTTCAGTGGAAATGGTGAGAAATGGGTCTCTTGCCTCTGAAGGCAGTGCCATTTCCGTCACCAATGACCGTGTTGTGAATTTGTAAGTGACCTAATTCTGGCCAGTGAGGCATGAGGGGAAGGTGGCTGGAAGCTTCTGTGAGGATTCCTCACTGCTAGAGAAGAAAGTGACAGGAAAAGGGGGTCTCTCTTTTCCTCCAAAGAGTTACAATGGACTTCTGCTGTGATACCTGGAACTGCTACAGTTATCTTTTTACTTCCCTGAGGAAAAAGCTTCCACTGAATATAGCAGGGAAAAGAAATAGAAATAACTTGGGTCCTTGCTTTGTTGAGCCACTGATCAACCAAGCATTGTTGGTTGTCTACCTCAGTGTTCCAATTTATTGTTAACACTGGTTTGAGTATGTGTTTCTGTACTTGCAGCCAAAGCACCCTCACTGATGCTCAGAAAATGTCAGTTCACGATGATGTTGACAATGATGTGAAAAATCAAGATGGTGGATTTGCTATATTCCAAGATGGTGCCACCGGCCGTGATCAGATTTATTTATGAATAAAAACACAAGTGTAAGACCTATAGTCTTTGCTCCACAGAGCTACCGTCTTTCTCCTAAGCCCCCATGACCTCCTTATGAGCCATCCAGAAACAGGAAGGTAAGGAGAATGAGAGTGGGCCCCACAAATATCTGGTGGCCGACACTGTTCTCTTCTTTTTTTTTTATCTCCTGCCACACTCTGCCACATGTGGGCTCCTCCCTGACCAGGGATTGAGCCTGCACCTGCTGCAGTGGAAGCGCAGAGGAACCACTGGACCGCCAGGGAAGTCCTGTCCTCTCTCTTGTTGACCACCCCTTATTCCTTGGCTTCAGTCTATCTCCTCTTTCGGCTTACCTGACACTTGCTTATTACATCGCTTTTCTTCTCGCTCATCCAACTTGTCCACCCTCTCCTTCAATGGCTCCTTCCCTCCTCCACCCACAAAAGAGGGGTCTTTCCAAAGAATGAACACTCCATTCTCCATTTCTTCCATTCAGCGAGAGTTTCAGCCATTTACTCCTCCCATGTTGCAACTGCTTAGAGGACACTTTCACCTAGATATTTCACTCTAATCAAAAGCAATGTGTTCCAAGTCAGAACCACCAATTCACATCTGTAAACCATCTTCTTTTTCTGGAAATGATACCATAATTTTATCAAGATGAAGACCTTGAGATCCTCTTTATTTTCTTTATGATTTTCACTTAGCTCCTAGTCCTAACAAGTCCTCTTGCATAATTTCTCTCACACATGCCCCTTCCTTCTGTTCTTCTAGCCACTATCCTGGTTCAGGCTCTGACTCTATCACTCACTGAACCACCAGGGAAGCCCACTTGTTCTTTATATATCTATTATGTGTGTGTCTTGTATATCCCACACTTCCTTGTTCTGGGCACCAAAATGCAGAACTCAGACAGCATTAGGAAAAAAAAGAACTTTCCGGTGTGACCAGAGGTACAAAATCATGTGGGAGTCTAAACAGAGAAAGCTCTTTCCTGGTGAGCAGAAGCTCTTCATTCATTTTCATCCCCTTTAAAATAAACAACAAAACTCCCCCTTCGTGCTGTATTTGTTCTTGCTGCTTCTCAAACCAAAAGGCAATTTAAGAGACAGTTACTGCAGAGAAATGTTAAATACATGGCTTTCAAGCTGAATCTATCACAGTCCTTACATTCCAACTCTGGGAAATCAGCAATAGAAATCTCTCTTTGAAACCTGCTGTTTCAAAGAGATTTACTTCTCAGCACTTCCCCCCAAATCTCCAAACTGCATTCAGTTACACTAAGGTTAGGACCTAAGTATGATTTACATAAGTGTCTGTTACAATTTACATAAGTATATGTTAATAAGTAAATATTTCACTGAGATGAGAAGAGTGGTTAGAACGCAGACCTACTTAAAACAGCTCATTTCGTCCAAGTAAAGTGTGACCTACTGCTTTGAAAAATATGGCATCACACATTTATGAAAGACAAGATTTAAAATTCCTAGAAATGGAGCCCTGGCCCCCAGTCACTGCCTGCCCCAGCAAGGGGCTGGATTATAAACCACAGGGATTGTAATCTCCATTTCTCAAGGAATATAAGAGTATAAATTAGTATGACAAGGACAGATGAGCTACTCTTGGAAAGTCACAGCATTTTCTTCTGTCCCAACATTTTGATGTAGGCAAGACCCCCAACTTACATTTTATCCCCAGATCACCTGGGATGATTATTAAATAGTACAGATCTGGGCTTCCTTGCTGGTTCAGTGGTAAAGAATCCACCTGCTAATGCACGAGACATGGGTTCGATCCCCAGTCCAGGAAGATCCCAGATGCCACGGGGCAACTAAGCCTGTGCACCGCAGCTACTGAAGGCCGAATGCTCTAGAGCCTGTGCTCCAAAACAAGAGAAGCCACCGCAGTGAGAAGCCCATGCTCTCTGCAACTAGGGAAAAGTCCACACAGCAACAAACACCCAGCAGAGCCACAGAAATAAATAAATAAAAATTATTTTCTTAAAGAAAAATACAGATCCTCAGGCTCAATTTAAGGTCTGAGATTCTGTATTTTGAATGAACACCCACCTTTTGACTGACCCATCCCTCAATCCAAAATGACTTGGCAGCCGGAAAGCTGGTTGTCGTTTGTCTGTTTGTTGTGGCAACAGATCCTCTGGCTTTCTCTTAAAACTTCCTTCCAGGGTGCGGAAGACAGCCTGGATGTGGGGCCAACACCCAGCTCTGTCCTCTGCTGCATCTCTTTCTCATCTCTTTTGCTCATCAATATTCACTTTTTCTGTAGTACTGTTACTTCACTGGGAAATGAAGCTCATCTGATGAATGTTGAAATGATAACCATCACTCATGAGAGCTTTTATCTGTGACTTGCAGTATCTTAATTTTTTTTTCCCTCCTTCCATGGACCCCTCTTCAGAAGAGTGTGGTAAGTCACTTTAGTCATATCTGACTCTGCAACCCCCTGGACTATAGCCCGCCAGGCTTCTCTACCCATGAGATTTTCCAGGCAAGAATGCTGGAGTGGGTTGCCATTTCCTCTTCCAGGGGATCCTCCCCACCCAGGGTTTGAACCAGCATCTCTTAGTTCTCCTGCATTGGCAGGAGGGTTCTTTACCACTAGCGCCACCTGGGAAGCCCCTTTCAGAACAGAGTAATGGTTTCAAAGGCATAAAATAAAAAGGAAACCAATCATATTGAAATACTGTTCTCAAACTGTGCTTTAAAATGTGAAATAGAAAACATACATGTTCTTCTTTATGAATACATTAGAAAATAAGGTCTAGAGGCAGGTTTATTCGTGTTCTTTTTATTTGTTTTTTTCCTTTAATTTTTGGCTGTCCTGGGTTGTGGTTGCTTTGCACGGGCTTTCTCTAGTTGTGGTGAGTGGAGGTTACACTTCCTTTGTTGCCTGGGTTTCTCATTGCGGTGGTTTCTCTTATTGTGGAGTGTAGGCTCTAGGCGAGTGGGCTTCAGTAGCTGCAGCTCACGGGCTCTCCAGCACAGGCTCAATAGTTTGGGGCACGGGCTTAGTTGCTCCACAGTATGTGGAATCTTCTCGGACCAAGGATTGAACCCTGTTCCTTGCACTGGCAGGCAAATGCTTATTCATTGTGCCATCAAGGAAGTCCTAAAGGTATTCTTAATGTCAAAGTAGGATGAGTATACATAGTGTTTTGAAATAGTCACAGCAGCTATAATATTATATGAAAATATCTATGATTTTTATCAGTGACCAAGTCTTAGGTAGTGCTAAGTTTTGTTCTCTACATTCAAAATTAAAATTTCAGTTAGACGAGAGTGAAAATAAAAATTCAATTTTCCCCTCCTCCAAGTTCATGCATTCCCTGAATTCAAGGTCCTTGGAATGTGGGTTCAGGTTAAGAAATCTTGCCTTAATCAAATGACTTGGTTAATCATAGCAATTCTAGTCATCGCAGCTGGCCAGGGAAGGTTCTTCCTACACAGACAGGATGTGTTGTGAATTTTTTAGCCATAAGTTTCTGACCATATTGGCTGGCAGTTAGGAAGCAAGTGAAAATTTGGGGGAAGCTTCTCTACCTTGGGTGTGTTTCTGTGTTGAGTCCCCATCCAGTTCCATCTATTTCAGTTATGCCCTAGGCCTTCCGGTTCCCATCCCATCCTACTCTGGCATCTTTAGCCGCTGGTCTAGGCCCCCTTTCCTCCTCGCTGTCAGGCTTAAATGCTACATTTTGTGCCTGTTCCACTCCCTCCCCTTCACCTTCTTCTGCCCTTCGTGCACTGTGTCCTTTACCAATCCCCCACCCTCTCTGGGAGCTGACCTAGCTGTGTTCTCCGAGGTGTCAATGGGTGCTTACAAAACTGTCAAGGCTCTAGTTTCATGAGAGATACAGAAAAATGCCACTTCTCTGGTCCCACTGATCAGCCAGGTTTGGAAATAATTTTTTTCACTCTGTGGTTCCCGCCATCAGTGATAGCCACGTGGGCAGGTCGTTTGGCTGCAGCCTCACTGGATACCAAAGCACTGACCTGGCTCGCTTCTCTGAGTGCCAGGCCCCCAACCCACACCCATATAAAAAGAGGCACTTCATATCCTGGAGAGACAGAGAGAGGTTATTTTGCATGTTTTACAAAGGAGGAAATTTAGACAAGAGAGGCTCAATAACATGTCTGAAATCAAAAGAGTCGGTAATAGATCTGAGATTTTAACTGTGATTCTCTGATGCCCACAGAAGGTGGTCTACACAGAAGGTGGTCAGAAAAGGGTGATTACAATAACAATAATAAGTAATGATAATTATTTTTATTATTACAGAATTGATGGTTTTCCATTTGTAGTCCCTGGAAGCAGATTCTGAGACAAGGAATATCCATTGGAAAATGACACATTAGGGAGTATTCTCAGGAAAAATCACTTGGAGAGTTAGGAAGTGGGGCAGGAAAGAAAAGAGGACCAAGTAAGGAAGTGACACGGAGCAGAGGTGATTCGAAGAGGGGCTGGGTCACATCTCAGCGTTGTTCCATTAGAGGAAAGGGGAGGGAACGTTTATATCCTCATGTCTGTCAGTCATTGATTAAGGGTTGCTCTTGGGGGTTGTGCAGGGGGAAGAATCACCAGGGAAAGCTGGTTCTCTTAGGAGCAACAGGTAAAGCAATGGCAGAGAAGGTCTGGCTGCTGGTGGAAAGCACCCCCAGAACCACACTGACAGCATCTGCCAGGGTGACCTTGAAAATGGAGAAGCCTTTTAAAGGAAACAGCAGAGAGTTCTGATTTTCCTATGTTTTATTTCCATATGGATACCTCAGCTTCCCCTCGGAACCGTGTGCAACCTTAGAGACAACACTGAAGATGCTAAGTAAACATTTGTGGGCTGACTGAAATCATTTTATTATTTCAGCATGATAGGAATCTAGGTCATGGCTAGCCTCCAAGCTCCCTTCCTGCTGGGTCTCTAGCAGCAAGACTTCCTCTCGTTCTCCATGTCTCTGTTATTCTTCTGGGCCGGGGGGGTAGATTGCTCTTGTATATATGATTCAACTTTTCGGAGGAACTCATGACAGTCATGTGGGATGTGTTTAATTTTGTACAGTTTAACTGTATATTAGTAACAGGGCTTACTGGATGACTCTGCTTTTCCAACAAAACTGGAAAGGAAAAAATCATTCAAGATTTTTTTTTACTAGGAGACTGCAAAAGAAGGAAACATAAACGTCTATCCTCTTTGTAAGTATTCATCTTAAGTAATAGAGAAGAATGGCTTTTTTCCAAAAATGTATGAATAAGTGACTTTTTTCAGTCTCAGATGAGATGGATGCTGTTAGGCTTGTTCTCTAGCTTTTCGGGGTTCTTCAATTGGTTTGCAGATGGAATATTAAAACAGATTTACTATAGGGAAGTGAAAAACAACGGGGCAACTAATATTTGCTTCGTACGCTACAACTTAAAATATTAGAAACACTGAAAATTCTTAAGTAAAGTTAACAGAACTAGTTTGGACAGTTCTCATGTTCTTGTTACGTTATTTTTCATATGGAGAGAGTGTCTTGTCTATGCCTCTATGGAGAATTGCATACCTTACTAAGTCTGGATCAGTTTCCAACATATGATCTTTTACGCTTTTGATACTGTGAAAATTTTCCAAGAGTTGCTTCAACATGAGATTTTTGGAGGTCCACCTCCTCTGTAACATCTTCATCTTTATTTGCAACCACTCTCTCAGTTACCTCACTAGGTCTGTCCTCCCTGAGTTCCTCTGCTTCCCATGTAAGGTCTTCCAAAGGGCCGTGTGTCCAAGTTCCCACAGTCAACTGCTTTCTCTACAACTTCATTCCATTCAAATTTCACTTGCAGTTTGTTACCACTTTTTGGATTTTTTTGCTGCACTTTTATCTTTGTTGGCCAATTCCTCTTTCTGGTGTTCATTCTTATAAACTGTCACATGGATTTATTTACAAAGAAACAGGAAACACAACTAGATGCTTAGCTATGTTGTGTGAGCTGAACAAAGATGTGCTGTGACCAGTCACCAACCAACTTTGAAAGAAATGATGTGACTGATTCCCAATCATGATACACATCATCAATTTACATAGTGACTCGTAAACCAAAGAGCTAACAGGGAGCTTTGTACCCTATGCAGTTATGTATGATTGATACACGGTTATGGGCTCCTCTGGTGGCTCAGACAGAAAAGAATCTGCCTGCAATGCAGGAGACCTGGGGTCAGTCCCTGGGTCGGGAAGATCCCCTTGAGGAGGGCATGGCAATCCGCTCAAGTATTCTGGCCTGTAGAATCCCATGGACAGAGGAGCCTGGCAGGCTACAGTCCATGAGGCTGCAAAGAGTTGGACACATCTGAATTGACTTAGCACCGCACACACAATACACTGTAATAACTGAAATTTGAACCACGTTGTTATGGGACTGATGTGATATAACTAAGTCATGATAAGGAGGTTTGTGTCTATTGGAACTGTGCAAAGTCAGAATTAACTGTTCTTCCAACACTTAGCATGACTGACCTAGCTGCTACTATCCAATGTCTAATGTGCCTGCAACAGAGACCAATACCAGCCCCTGATGAGACATTGTTTCTCATTGAGACCAACTGGCCCTGAACAGAAAGTTTGCCACATTAGGCCCTTTCCATTTTGGAAAGGTGGGCAGTTTGCTCCCATAGGTTTTGGGTACAAGCTCTGCTTTCCTTCCTGCAGAGTCTCACCCAGCACCACTGTCTAGAGACTTACAGAGTGTGTGAGTCAGCAGCACCAGATCCCAGATAGTATTGTGTCAGACCAGGAGATCAACTCAGTAGGAAAAGAGGTGTGGAAAGGGGCCATGACTGGATTCCACGGATCGTACCACCCGGAAACTGCCAGTCTGATGGTCCTGGAACACCCTGCTGAAGACAGGGCTGAAGGGTCAACTCTGAAAGTTTTCTCTGTGAGGATGTGGCCTCCAGAGAAAAATATGTGTACCTTGAACTGAAGTCTTCAGATGACTTTGTGACCCCAATAGGAAAAATAAATAAGTCCAAATGACCTCACTTACTATTGTTCCCAATGACTGCTTCTGGGGGATTTTGTGTTTCCCGTCCCCACACCCATAAACTTTGCAGGGTTAGAGGTCCTTGGCCCCAAAGACCACTCGCTTGTTCCAGGAGACCCAGCAGGAGTGCATTGAATCATAAGCTTCAGATGCTGCCCAGGCACTTTGGGCTTCTTGTGTCCAGGTACTAGCAAGCAAGAAGTCACCATTTTGGCAGAGATAATTGACCCTGGTCATCAGGAGAGGGTAAGGCTATTATTAGGCTTCCTTCATAGCTCAGTCGGTAAAGAATCTGCCTGCAATACAGGAGACCCAGGTTCGATTCCTGGGTCGGGAAGATCCCCTGGAGAAGGAAACCCATTCCAGTATTCTTGCCTGGAAAATCCCATGGACAAAGGAGCCTAGCAGGCTACTATTACACAATGGGCAGGAGAAATATGTGTAGAACTCAGATGATCTCCTTGAATATATCTTAGCATTCCATTGCCTAATCGTGACTGTAAATGGACAGGTAGAAGAGCCTGGCATGAGAAGGGATTGGTGAGCAGGGCTCAGGCCCCTCAGTGACAAGAGCCTAGGTCAAGCTACTGGGTAAGACTCCAAGGCCAGAAGAGGTGGTGGCCAAGGGAGAGGAAGATAGAGAATAGATAGTGAAGGAGGGAAGGTATGTGAGTCAGCTGTAGCTGGAGACCAATGCCAGAGATGGGGGGCAGAATTTATCCCTCAGAAATACACCTTACCAAGAGAGGCCACTATTGGAAAAATGCCCTTGAAGAATGAATCCCACAGCACAAGGAGTGGACTACAGTAGACACGACGATGCATAACCCAGGACCTCCCTTCGAGAAAGGTTGGACATGCTGCCCCACGGCAGGGAGAGGTGTCAGTAAACAACTTCTAGTTGTCAGGGTTGCCACAGCTGCAGGGAGACACCTCACCTGAGTTCACACCTTTGTCTAGTGACCTAGTAAGGCAGGCGAATAAAGACCCAGCCCTGTCACTCTGTCGCGGGTCACTAATGAGCAACATGCACTTCCAGGCTCTTGACCAAGTTGAAGACTTTGTGGCGCTACATCACAGTTCAATTTTTGCCCAATCCTGCTTCTCTGCGTATATTTAAAGCCCTGGTAAACATCTTATACCCCGAATTCCATCTCAGTGTCAATTTCCAGAGAACTTGACCTCCGACAATATGTGTTCATATCTGGAGAACTTGTTGACTTAAAAGTATTTTGTGATCCTCATGTTTCAATTTTGTTTTCTTTTTGATTTATTTATTTTTGGCCACACCTTAAGGTTTGAAGGATTTTAGTTCCCCAACAAGAAATTGAACCCAGCCTCCAGCAATGAGAGTACAGAGTTGTAACCACCAGGTAATTTCCTCAGTTTTATTTTAGAAGTAATTTAAAATTTTTTCATTCTCTGATAATAAAGATATTATCATTGTAAAAAAGCTGATAGTCCTCTAAATATAAGATCTCCAGTAACCCACATTGAAAAGACCACTGTATTAAGTTGTGAAAGATAATGCCGTATATTTGTGCAATGTGAGCAATTTACAAAGCATTTTTATATTTATGAGGTTGTGTGCATGCATTGAAATGCATGCATGCAGTCCCTTAGTCATTCAATGTGTCTGACTCTCTGTGACCCCATGGGCTGTGGTTCGCCAGGCTCCTCTCTCCATGAAATTTCTCAGGCAAGAATACTGGAGTGGGTTGCCATGTCCTCCTGCAGGCAATCTTCCCAATCCAGGGATCGAACCTGTGTCTCCTGCATCTCCTGCATTGGCAGGCAGATTCTTTACCACTAGTGCCACCTGGAAAATCCCATTCATGAAGTTACCTCTTCCAAACAGCTGTTCCATGCACTCGGCAGATATTTTAATTCCCTCTTTAGGGAAAAAAATGTTAAGATGTACTGCAAAATGTCTAGACATAAATCTCAGAGGAAATTTCCCACTTGTGCTCAAGGAGAAAATACAAATATGTAAGTATAAGAATTTTAATAGTGAAAAATTGAAATAGCAAAAGTTGGAACTAAATGCCCCAAGAGGATAAATAAGCTGTGGTATAATAATAGTTACAATACCGTACAGTTAGTTAAAACAGATGAAATATAATATATAATTTATAAAATATACCAGATCTCCCTACAAATCTCCAACCATAATATCAAATCATTGAATAGAAAGTTTCAGAATATATATACTATGATATCACTTAGGTAAATTTTAAAATATGAAATATAATTGATATGCAATATTGTGTTAATTTCAGGTATATAACATAATGATCTGATATTTTCATATATTATGAACTGATCACCATGATAAGTCTAGTAATGCAGTTATTGCAATATTATTGACCATATTCCTTATGCTGTATATTACATCCCTGTGACTTATTTTATTACATAGCTAAAGGTTTATACTTCTTAATCTCTTTCACCAATTTCACCCACTTTCTGAACCCCTTCCTTTCTAGAAATCACTGTTTTGTCCTCTGAATCTATGAGTCTATTTTAGCTTTGGCATTTTTTTGTTTGTTTTGCTTTTTTAGATTCCACATATGAGTGAGCTCATGCAGTATTTGTCTTTGTCTGATTTATTTCACTAAGCATAATATTCTCTAGATCCATCCATTTTGTTGCAAATGGCAAGACTTTAACTTTTTATGACTGAGTAACATTCCATATATGTATGTTATGGTGGTGGTTTAGTTGCTAAGTTCTGTCCAACTCTTGCGACCCCATGGACTATAGCTTGCAAGGCTCCTCTGCCCCTAGGATTTTCCAGGCAAGAATACTGGAGTGGGTTGCCATTTCCTTCTCCAGGGGATTTTCCTGACCCAGGGATTGAACCCAAGACTCCTGCATTACAGGCAGGTTCTTTACTGACTGAGCTACCAGGGAAGCCACCATGTATGATATATATATATATATACACACACACATATATCTCACATCTTATTTATCCATTTGTATATCATATATCTATAAACTCTTAGGTTGCTTCTGTATCTTGGCTATCATAAATAATGCTGCAACAAAAATTGGAGTGCATATAACTTTTTGAATTAGTGTTTATGTTTTCTTCAGGTAAGTACCCAGAAGTGAAATTGCAGGATTGTATGGTAGTTCTGGTTTATATTTTTTAGGGACTGCCATCCTGTTTTCCATAGTAACTGCACCAGTTTACCTTCCCACCAACAGTGCACAAGAACTTCCTTTTCTTTATGTCCTTGACAGCATCTGTTATTTGTTGTCTTTTTTTTTGTTTGTTTTTCCTTGGCTGCCCTGGGTCTTCCTTGCTGTGCATGGGCTTTCTCTAGTGGTGGCGAGTGGAGGCTACTCTTCCTTGTGGGTCTGGGGGCTTCTTGTTGTGGTGGCTTCTCTTGTTGTGGAGCTTGGGCTCTAGGTGCACAGGCTTCAGTCACTGGGGCACATAGGTTCAATAGTTGTGGCTCACGGACTCTAGAGCACAGGCTCAATAGTTGTGGTGCATGGGCTTAGTTGCTCCGAGGCATGTGGGATCTTCCCAGGCCAGGGATGGAAACCACGTCCCCTGCATTGGCAGGTGGATTCTGATTCACTGCACCACCAGGAAAGTCCTTATTCGTTCTCTTTTTGATGATAGCCATTCAGACAGGTGTAAGGTAATATCTCTTCATGATTCTGATTTGCGTCTCCCCAATGATTAGTGATGCTGAACATCTTTTCATGTGTCTGTGGCCATCTACATGTCTCCATGGGGAAAATGTCTATTCAGGCCCTCTGCTCATTTCTTAAACTGTTTTTGTTTTGTTGATGTTGACTTTTATGAGCTGTTTGTATATTTTATATATTAGTATCTTATCAGATATATCATTTGCAAATATCTTCTTCCATTCAGTAGGCTGCCTTTTCATCTTTTTGATAGTTTCCTCCGCCGTGCAAGGGCTTTTATAGTTTGATGTAGGCCCATTTGTTTAGTTTTGCTTTTGTTTCCTTTGCCTGAGGAAACAGATCCAAATACATATATATAGTGCCAAGATAAATGTCAAAGACTGTACCACCTATGTTTACTTTTAGGAATTTTATTGTTTCAAGTGTTACATTTAAAGTTTTAATGCATCTTGAGCTTATTTTTTAATGTGGTGTGAGAATTAATGTGGTGTGTGTAGTCCAGTTTGAATCTTTTACGTGTAACTGTCCAGTTTTCCCAACACCATTTATTGAAAAGACTGTCTTTTCCCCATTGTTTATTTTGCCTCCTTTGTCACAAATTAATTGACCATACAAGTTTGGGTTTATTTCTCTGTTTTCTATCCTGTTCATTGATCTGTGCCTCTGTTTTTGTGACAATATCATATTGTTTTGATTACTATAGCTTTGTAATATAATTTAAAATCAGGGAGTATTATGCCTCCAGCTTTATTCTTTCTCAAGCTTGTTTTTTACTATTTGGGTGCTTTGTGTTCCCATAAAAACGTTAGAAATATTTGTTCTAGTTCTATAAAAACTGCCATTGGTATTTTGATAGGAATTGCATTGAATTTATAGATTGCCTAGGATAGTATAGTCATCTTAACAATATTGATTCTCTCAGTCCACGAGCATGTATATATTTCCATCCGTTTGTGTCATCTTCAAATTCTTTCATCGGTGTCTTTTAGTTTTCCTAGTACAGGTCATTTACCTCATTGGTTAAATTTATTCCTAGGTATTTCATTCTTCTTGATGCAGTTATAAATAGAATTATTTTCTTAATTTCTCTTTCTGATAGTTTGCTTTTAGTGAATAGAAGTGCAACAGGTTTCTGTATATTAATTTTATGTCTCATAAATTTTTAAAGAATGTAAAAACAATACTATATATTAATCTTTATGTAGAACTTTCAAAGTATTTTTAAATAGGCTGATTAGATACACACTATATTCCCTGAAGGGATTCAGGCGATAGTGAGTAAAGGCAGGGAAGATCCCCTGCTTTGTAGGAAATTTTCTTGGATTTAAGACATTTTCAGCCTGTATTGGTAGCTGGCAAAGAAAGATCCCATTGACTCATGGTCAGTAAGTATGTGCAACCTGATTTTTTTTAGCTTCCAGCTCTTTGCAGAGACACAGGATCCTCATTTCCCTTTCTCCAAGGCTCACCCACTTCTTCCATGCTCAGATTTCTGGTTCTGGAATACAACGGGACCTCTGAGAAAGTCTGCGGGAATGGGCTGCCCCTCACAGCCCTCCCCTGCTGGCCCCCTGCGCCTCCCCAGCCTCATCACAGTGAGGTTAGCCCTGGGGTTAAGCCCACTGGCAGTGAGCACTGGGACTCAGCCTGCCTCTCGGCCCTGGGGCAGCTTTACGGATGCTCTGTCTGCCACCTCTGGATTGTAGGAAGAGAACAGCTTGGTGGAGACCCACTGAATCTTTTCTTATGGAACGGAGTTTAATCAGAAAGGGACATCCACTGGAAACCACCCCAATGAGCGAAGCTCATACGTCTGTGGCTCTCCAGGGCACCTAATGCCTGGGTTACTGCTGATATCCCCTCTACCCTGTTCAGTGTGAGTAGAGCACTGACCTCAGGGAGGAGCCAGAAGGTACAAGAACCTCATCTTCTCCAGTCTGGGAAGGAAAGGGAAGATGGTCTCAGTGCTTCCTTGGGCATAAACTGCTGAGGCATGCAGCATTGTGGGGGTACCCGGAATCCACCCCCAACTCCCCAAGATTTGTCTTGATCTGATTTATCATTCCCAAATTTCACTTAACTATGTATTTCTTGCTAATTTTATTTATCTTTTCACCTCTTTCCTAACTAGAGTGATTTTAAATTGCTTCTCTTTTCTCACTTGGTTGAAATTATCAAGGCATCTGAGATTATCCCCACTTGTTAGAGTTTGCAGCCCAGGGAATAAAGAGAAAAAAAAATATTATGTCAAAATATTTTATACATTGAATTATTTAAGCGGTAATTTGAAGATTTTGAGACACATGTATTCTTTACGCCAACTGCAACTGAAGGGATCACAGAGAGCAGAGAAGATTGTTTCGTTATGAGAATAAAGGTCAACTCTTTAGAAGACTGGGACATTTGAGAATTAAGTGAGACAGGGCTTGCAATGCCCTTGGTACATGACCTGGCTCACAGCAGGTGCTTAATAAACTGAGTTGCCATTCTCTTTTGTGTGGCCCATATTAACTCTTTTGTGCACTTTAGAAAGATTCCTGCCCTCTCTAAAATAGTCCTTCTCACAGGTTGCTGTTATTCAGTCACTAAGTTGTGTCGCACTTTTTGCAACCCCGTGGACTGCAGCATGCCAGGCTTCTCTTCCTTCGCTGTCTCCCAGAGTTTGCTCAAATTCATGTCCATCAAGTTGGCGGAGCCATCTAACCGTCTCATCCTCTGTCACCCTCTTTTCCTCCTGCCCTCAGTCTTTCTCAGCATCAGTGTTTTCCAGTGAGTCAGGTTTTTGCATCAGGTGGCCAAAGTATTGGAGCTTGTGCAAATAAATTACCTGGGGATTTTGTTAAATCGAAGATTCAGACACAGTGGATCTGGGGAGAGGCCTGATTGTCAAGTTTCCAACCAGCTCCCAGGTGTTGCTGACGCCGCTGGAATTAGATGCAGGCTCAGGGTAACAAGGTTCTATTTCATGGCTTGAAATTACCATTCTTACTCATTTCTGCCCCTGCAGTTGTATGTTGCTTTATCCCAGGAGCCTTCACCTGTTCATCCCCAATCACCTATTCAAATCCTGTACAACTTTCAAAGTGTTAAGTTCCATTTTTTAATTAAAACTTCTTCCCAAATCTTTGTAACTCTAAGTGATTAATGTCATCTCTGATACTCTGAATCACACTTAGTCAAATTCTTTTTATTAACACTGGTGAGAGATTAGTTAGATAACCTAAAATGTTGGTTAAAGTGGGAATATCATAATTTAAATATACTTACTTTAAGTGTTTAATGAAAACCTTCAAAGACACATTTGTTGACCAATTTTTTGATGTGAACCCTAGTCTTTCATTCAAGTAGGTCTCCTTTGAGACATGTTCTGCTTCTTTCTTACATAAACCATCCCTATTCATGTTGCTTAATGTATTTTTTCTCAAACTTTCACAGATTTCCCAGCCACATCTAATTTGACCACATTTTTTAAATGACTCACTTTAATGTGTCTTCTACAGACACTCTAACTTTTTTTTTCATGCTCAAATTTCATTGGCTTCATAATTTTTTCATTGAATTAGGCAGTTTGAAGAACAAGCACAAAAACTGGTCTGGAAGCAGACACAACCAACTGTTGTTAAGTGTACAGTTCACCTGTGGGGACTGCCCTGGTAGCCCTGTGGATAAGACTCCACCTGCAAATGCAGGGAACATGGGTTTGATTCCTGATCTGGCAAGATCCCACATGCTGCAGAGCAACTAAGCCTGAGGGCGCCACAGCTACTAAGTCCGAGCTCTAGAGCCCATGCTCTGCAACAAGAGAAGCCCCCAAATGAGAAACCCGAGCGCAGAAGCCACCAAAGAGTAGCCCCGGTTTGCTACAACTAAAGAAAGCAACAAAGCAACAAAGACCCAGCGCAGCCAAAAAATCTTCCAAAAAAAAAAAAAAAACTTTCACTTGTGGGAGGAGAAGTTGGGGCATGGAGCCTGTGGGGCAGAATAATGGCTCCCCCAAAATGATTATGTCCTAGTCCAGGAACTTGTGAGTGTTCACTTATATGGTTGCTTAATGTTGCAACTAAAGGGATTTTTGCAGGTGTGATTAAGTTAAGGATTTTTCAATGAGGGATTATCCTGGATTATCTGGATGGGCTCAACATAATCACAAAGATCCTTATGAGAGAGAGAGTCAGAGTTAGTAGTACACGTGACTACAGAAGTAAGAATTCAGAGTGACATGTGGAAGGGGCCATGAACTAAGGAATACAGACAGTTTCTAGAAGCTGAAAAAGGCAGAGGACAGATGCTCCCTCCAGAACCTCCAGAAGGAACCAGCCTCGCCAATACCTTGACCTTATCCCAGTGAGACTGATTGTGGACTTCTGACATCCAGAGCTGTAAGGTAATAAACATGTGTTGTTTTAAGTCATTATGTTTGTGGTAATTTATGGCATGGGCTTCCCTGGTGGCTCAGTGGTAAAGAATCTGCCTGCTAATGCAGGAGACGCAGATTCAATCCCTGGGTGGAGAAGATCCCCTAGAGAAGGAAATGGCAATCCATTACAGTATTCTTGCCTGGGAAATCCCATGGACAGAGGAGCCTGGCAGGCTACAGTCCATGGGGTTGCAAAGAGTCGGACACAACTTAGTGACTAAAAAACAACAATTTATTGCATAGGCTGTAGGGGACTAATGCAGGACTCCAGGGTACTGCTCTGGAGAGGCACTCAGGGTGCTATGGGCAGAGCAGTACTGGGATGTGTTGGTCTGTCTGGCAAGTGAAATAAGTGAAGAGTAATCAAAAGCACTTCTACTGATATGAAAAGATACTCAGTAACAATAATTATTAGGGAAATGCAGATCAAAGCTGCAGTGAGGTATCATCGCACACTGGCCAGAATGGCATCATTGAAAAGTCTACAAATAACAAAAGCTAGAGATATGTGGAGGAAAGAGAACCCTTCCATACTGTTGGTGGGAATGTATGTTGGTGCAGCCACCATGGAAAACAGCCACTATGGAAGTTCCTGAAAAAACGAAAAAAAAAGTTGCCATTTGATCTAGCAATCCCACTTCTGGACAAAACTATAATTAAAAAAGAAACGTGCACCCTATGTTCATAGCAGTACTATTTACAATATCAAAGACATGGAAACAGCCGACATGTCCATCAACAAATGAGCAGATAAAGAAGATGTTGGTGCATACAATGGAATATTACTCAGTCATAAAAAAGAATAAAATAATGCCATTTGCAGGAACGTGGATGAACCTAGAGATTATCATACTAAGAGAAGTAAGTCAGAAAGAGAAAGATAAACACCATATGATGTCACTTATGTGTGGAATCTAAAATATGACAGAAATGAACTTCTCTGTGAAAGAGAAACAGACTCACAGACATGTGCAACAAGCTTGTGGTTGCCAAGGGGGAGGGGATTGGGGGAGGGATGGATTGGGAATTTGAAGTTAGCAGATGCAAACTAGTATATATAGAATGGATAAACAGCAAGGTCCTGGCACAGGGAACTAGATTCAATATCCTGCAATTCAATAATGGAAAAGAATATTTAAAAGAATGTGTGTGTATATATATATATATATATATATATATATATATATATACATATAAAACTGAATCACTTTGCTGTACCACAGAAATTAACACAGCTTTTTAAATCAACTAAAATGTTTTAGAGGAGTACTTCTACTGTAATTAATTTAGAATTGTATTTGTTCACTAAATCTTTCATATGCCTTACCAGATGGACGGTGAGTTTTTTGAGGGCATCAACATGTTGCCTTGCTAGCTTTGCATCTTGAGAGATAGCATTTTAAATCAGCAAATAATGATTTTAGTTATTTATAATTTCAAACTTGTCAGGGTGGAGTTTCTGTGGCTTAATCTTTAGACTAGTGTAATTAGGTTTGTTTGGTTTTTTTTTTCTATCAAAAAAGATGTATTCTCTCCCCCTGCCAATGCAGGAGACACAAGCTTGATCCCTGATGCTGGAAGATCCCCATGTAGTGGAGCAACTAAGGCTGGGCACCACAACTGTTGAGCCTGTGCTCTAGAGCCCTGGGGCTGCAACTACTGAAGCCTGAATGCCTAGAGCTTGTGCTCCAAAACAAGAGAAGCCACTGCAATGAGAAGCCTTCGCACCACAGCTACAGAGTAGCCCCCACTCACCACAGCTAGAGAAAAACCCTTGTAGCAACAAAAACCCAGCACAACCAGAAATAAATTAAAAAAAAATTTTTTTTAAAAAGAAAATCGTGTTCTCTACTGTACTAAAAACCTGTAATCTAGGCCACAGGAGATGATTGAAACATAGCAAAGACTTTAGAGTCTTAGCCTGTTTCCTTCTACTGCCAACACTGTGGCCTTGGACCTGTTGGGAAACCTCCCTTACCTTAGTTTCTTCTTATCTAAAATACTGATTATAGTACTTTCCACCTAACAGTCTTGTTGGAAGGAATGGATATGAAAAAATGCTTGGTCCATAGATACACAATGGTGGTAGTGAGTCTTATCACTGTACTGTTAGTAAAGAAAATACTCTAAGAATGTGGGAAGGAGTGAAACGGCATTGACAACAGCAGTGCAGATAATCAGAACTTTTATATTGTAAAGCCAGAAGGACTCTCCAAGACCATCTATTGATAAAACAGTGTTTGACAAACTACCGGGACAAAGGTCAAAATAGCCTACTTCTTGTTTTCGTAAAGAGAGTTTTATTGGAATACAACCACATCCATTCATTTATCTATCATCCATGGCTGCTTTTGCACTACAATGTCCGAGTTGACTATGACAGAAACTTTATGACCGGCAGAGTTTAAAATACTTACTTTTGGGGGACTTCCCTGGTGGTCCAATGGCTAAGACTCCACGCCCCTAATGCAGGGGGTCTGGAGTTCGATCCCTGGTCGGGGAACTAGATCCCACATGCTACAACAAAAGATCCTGCATGCCTCAATGAAGACTGAAGATCTGGCATGCTGCAACTAAGACCCAACGCAGCCAAATAAATAAATAAAAATAAATATGTAAAACACTTACTTTCAGGCCTTTTACAGAAAAAGTTTAACAACCTTGATCCAGAACACCTCACTTACAGATAAGGGAAAAAGGCCAAATAAGGTGACATTGTCCACAGTCACATGGCTGGTTAGGGACAGAAGTAGGACTCAAATGTAGAGGCCTTTGCCCCTAGTTCAAAGCCTGAATGAGGGAAAGAAAAATGACAGTTCTCCTAATCCAGCCCAGAATGTGGTCCTGTGGTGGACTTTGACTCTGATCTTGGCTTCTAGGGCAAAGACTGCCAAGTGCCTCCCCAGACACTCCCAGGCTGGTTCACACCTCCAAGTCCTGACGTGTGCAACTTATAGACCTGGCCTGTGAAAAATGCCAGCTGGAGTCCTTCAAGTAGAAAGGAAAGGATGCTGGACAGTAACCTGAAGTCATATTAAGAAATAAAGAACACCAGTAAATATAACTACATAAGTAAATACAGAGCCAATATTATTACACTTTTTGTTTATAAGTCATTTTCCCCTTATGTGATTTAAGATACAAAAACAAAAACAGTAAGCATAGATCTCAGTTCAGCTCAGTCGCTCAATCGTGTCCAACTCTTTGAAACCCCATGAACCGCAGCACGCCAGGCCTCCTGTCCATCACCAACTCCCGGAGTCCACCCTAACCCATGTCCATTGAGTTGGTGATGCCATCCAACCATCTCATCCTCTGTCGTCCCCTTCTCCTCCTGCCCTCAATCTTTCTCAGCATCAGGGTCTTTTCAAATGACCCTCTTCGCATCAGGTAGCCAAAGTATTGGAGTTTCAGCTTCTGCATCAGTCCTTCCAATGAACACCCAGGACTGATCTCCTTTAGGATGGACTGGTTGCATCTCCTTGCAGTACAAGGGACTCTCAAGAGTCTTCTCCAACACCACAGTTCAAAAGCATCAATTCTCTGGTGCTAATATGCTAATGGGCACATAATGTATAAAGCTAATTTGTGATAGAGCTGACAACATCAAAAGGGGTTGGAATTGTATAGAAGTAGAGTTTTTGTATAACACTGAAGCCAAAGTGGAATTCATTCAAAACAGTTTTATTATATATACCCACTACTATGTATAAAATATCCAGCAAGGACCTACTTGGGGAAGTTGGGGAACTATATAGCACAAGGAGCTGTATTCAGTATTTTGTAATAATTTATAATGGAAAAGAATCTGAAAAAGAAACATGAAGTCTCCTCCTGAGAAAGAAGAAGTCCTGGGATTCATTCCGATTAGCCTGATAATGAGTCCTGGGGGATCTGGGGCCCTGATGCCCAGTTCTGTCCTGGAGTCCCAGTCAGAGCCCCACTCAGAACACATGGACAGAGAGCGAGGGCAGGAGCGCCCATCCTAAAGGAAGGAGAGTGTTAATACCAGATGCCAGAGGCCAAGAACACCACCAAGGTCCACACGTTCTTCACTCAGATACTCCTGGGAGGGAGACTGGTCGAGAGTCCGAGTC
Source organism: Dama dama (assembly GCF_033118175.1). Lineage (NCBI taxonomy): Eukaryota > Metazoa > Chordata > Mammalia > Artiodactyla > Cervidae > Dama > Dama dama. The sequence goes on from NC_083701.1 coordinate 59,706,470, forward strand.
CAGGTCTTAGATGGAGCTGAATCTTCAAGGAGTCTCTAGTCCAAGCCCTTCATCGTGCAACAAAAGAAACAGAATCCTCAGGACTTCCCTAGTGGTCCAGGGGTTGAGAATCTACCTGGCAATGCAAGGGATGTGGGTTCAACCCCTGGTTGGGGAACTAAAATCCCACAAGCCTCCGAGCAACTAAGCCCTCGAGCCACAGCTACTGAGCCTGCGTGCCAAAACAGGAGAGTCTATGCGCTGCAGTGAGAGATCCCGTGCACCACAGCCCAATAAATAAATAAGGAGAAACAGAGTCGGTGGAAAGGGATGACTCCCACGAGGTTACAACTTCTGTGTTGCACTGTGCCAAGGCACGTCCAGGTGTTCTGACTCCCTATGCAGACTGCTCCCCTAAGTAACCCAGCAGCAGGGGTTTATTAGCGGAACTTTCTGAGTGCCTCAGGGCAAAAATCTTTCTCAGAAATGGTCAAAGATCATAACTTACATTTTCTCTACCTCCCTATATTCCCAATAAGACATTGAAATAGATGTGTGTACGTATATACATATAGATTATATGTATAATACATGTATTCATATAGATATAGGTGTATGTGTAATAGTATGTGTGTGTGTCTGTATGTATACATATATATGGTAAGAGGAAGATTGATCACATTTTAGACTTTTGCCTGAGTAGAAACACTTTTAAAAAGCTGTTTTTAAAAAAAAATCTGTTTTTTTTTTTTTCCCTTTAAAATGGGTAGCGTTATGGGATAATTATTGTTCCATACCAAAGACAAGGACTTGATTAATCTCAATCTTCTCCCACAGTTTATGTTACTTTTATTGATTTTTCTAAAGCTCATTTCCAAGCATCCGAGTAAATATATAACATAAATATTCCTCATCAGTCATTACTATTGTTGCTGGGGCTGGAAGCCAGGCCCTCGCATCTGTCCCTCTTCCCACAAGCATCAGCAATGCGTCAAAGGAGCAGAAGGCTGCTGCGTCGTTCTGCCGGAACCTCTGGCAAGCCTGGCTGTTTGGCTGCAGAGACGCACATGTGGCAGAGGACGGTGTTACCCCGGAGGCTAGTCTCAGAGCAGCCCATTTGACTCTGCAGACTGGGACAGAACAAAAGGTCCTGTACTGAGGACACGAACTTGGAAATCTCACTCTTGAGACAGAGGAGTGTTTGTTCCTGTGATTTAAGAGACACCATATGAATCTAATCCTATAATCAAACATTGATACGAGGCCCAGTGTATGGCTTTTTCTCCCCTAGGATAATCCAACATGCAAAAGATCTCACCAAAAATATGCCTAGTTAAGACCACCCCCTGTAAGCTAGCTGCCTACTGTGGTCACTAGTCTTGACTACAGGTGGTTTTTTTTTTTAATTTTGCTATGGTTTTTGGGGGGCTGCACTGCACAGCATGTGGGATCTTAGTTTTCCGACCAGAGATGGAACAGGCGCCTCCTGCATTGGAAATGCAAAGTCTTAACCACAGGACCACCAAGGAAGTCCCTTGACTACAGTTGTTAGGTGTGGCTCACATGATCAGTATTTAAACGGGTTCTTTGCATTACAGCTTTATAAATGTATATAATAAAGTGAACTTGGTACAGCCACTTCAGAAGACGCTTTGGCAGTTTCTAACAAACTAAGGATACTCTTACCACACAACCCAGCAATTGCACCGTTTGGTATTTACCAGAGAGTTGAAAAGTTATGTCCACACAAAAACCTGCACACGAATGTTCACAGCAGCTCTATTCATCACTGCCAAAACTTGGAAGCAATCAAGATGTCTTTCAGTAGCTAACTGGATAATCAACCGTGGTACAGCCAGACTACAGAATATTATTCAGCACTAAAGAAATGAACCATGAAAAGAAATGGAGGAACCTTTAATGCATACTACCAAGTGGAAGAAACCAACCTGCAAAGGCTATGTATTGCATGATTCCAACTATATGACGTTATGAAAAAGGCAAAATTATGGAAACAAGAAAAAGATCAGTGGTTGTCTGGGGTTTGGGAGGGAGCTGCATGGGTGGGAAGGAATGAATAGGTGAAGCACAGAGGATTTTTAGAGTGGAAAAAATATTCTGTATGATACTAAAATGATGGTCACATACCATTATACATTTGTACCACACCAAGAATGAACCCTAAGATGAATTATGGACTTTGGGTGATTATGATGTGTCCATAAGGGTTCATCAGTTGCAAGAGATGTACCCCTCTGGTGGGGGATGTTGGAAATGGAGAAGGTTTTGTGTGGGGTAGGCAGGAGTATATGGGAAATCTCTGCACCTTCTTCTCAACTTCCCTGTGAACCTCCATCTGCAGTTAAAAAAAAAAAAAGTCTTAGTAATGCCACCAGGAAAGCCCAATGCACACAAACAAACAAGTACATAAATAACATTAACTCTATCCAATAACTTAAGTTACTTAAATTTATTCATTCTAAAAATGTTTGCTGCGTGTTTCCTGTATTTTAGGTGCTGAATGACTGAGTTAAGGATAGAAAGCAACTCTACAAATAACATCGACATTTTTTTGATATCAACTCCCCCTTCCTTTGTAGTAAATCGGTAAAAAAAAACCTCAGACATGCTCATCCAGAAGTCTCTCTGTGTGGTTCATCTCAGTTCCTTTTCTCCTGTTGCTCAGTAAACATATTCTGCCTCGTTGCCTTTAAGAGTTTATACTGTTGGTGGTTGTTAATTCCAATTACAATGTCTCTCCATTTGTACATACTCAAAACTTATTCTCTAAGTTCAATTGTCTCTTTATCAATAATATTCATGAATCTTGGCTATGGCAGGAATCAAAAGAATGTTGAAATTTAAGAAATTCCTACATTTTCATTATATATGTTTTTTAAAGCAGCGGTTCCCAACCTTTTTGGCACCAGGGACCGATTTCATGGAAGACAACTTTTCAAAGGACGGGGGGGTGGAGGGGGGGTGGGGGGGTGGTGTGTGTGGAGATGGTTTCAGGATGTTTCAAGCACACTACATTTATTGTGCATTTTGCTTCTATTATTATTACATCAGCTCCACTTTAGATCATCAGGCATGAGATCCTGGAGGTTGGGGACTCCCGTTTTACAGTTTAGGCTGAAACCATGTGTCCTGTCATCCCCTTTGCCTGGACATGCAATTCTCATGGTTCTTCAGAACTTTGGGAGAGTACTGGGAGGGGTTTCACAATCACTCTGTGAAGAAAGTGAACCTTGAGGTTGAGAACAAATTCCAGGTACTTTAATTACTTGGAAGAGTTGCCACTATTGCTTAGAAGTTCTTGAACTCTATGATACTTCCTGTTCAACACTAGCTTCCTGTGAAGCTGGCGTTCCTCTTGACTCACCCAGTTGCCGTGATCTTTTTCCACAGTAAGCACCTGAAGCTGTGGCTCATATTAAATACTTTGTTTAGTGCCTTAAATAGGAAGCAGGTAATCCCAGGAGTGGGTAAGCACCAGAAAGTCAGGGTCTCATTGTGAGCTTTCCATGAGGCTCTTTGAGACCTTGTTCCAATCCCCCTGCACCCCTGACCTGCTCATCTGGGCAGACCGCTCACACTCAGCCTGCTCACACTCAGCCCTAGCCCACTTGCATAGATCTGTAAAGGACCTTTTCTTTTCCTTTCTACATTTTAAAGAAGATGTTCTATTTTCAGAAGTCACATTAAGGTCAAAGGCATTTTCTTGAAAATTGCATGAAGTTGACAGTGCTGGATGACAGAATTGGGCAGTCTGACCTAGGTGATTTTCAGTCACTGCTCTAGTAAATTATCTGAAGACTGCTTCTGATATTCATTCTTCATCATTACTAGGACTTGGTCAGGTCACCTTGCCAAAACTGCCAGGTTTTTTATTTAAAGAAGAAAACTCTTCAAACGATTTATATGACAGATAAATCTCTTCTCTATTCTAGGGTCCCAATGTCAAGGTCACTCAAGATGCCACCAAACTTGGGTCCATGAGTAGAGTAAAAATGGGTGGATTGTGTACTTTGGAATCTCATGCAGTAGATAAAGATAACAAAGGTGATTAATGGACAACAACAAGCTTAGCTCTTTAAAACATAACAATGGATTAGAAAAACAAGTTAGCAAGAAAAAATAAAATGTATAGCATATACACAAAAAACAGTATATTTTATAAGATAAGGGAAGGCATATTTAAGGAAATACATGAAACATGAAAATGGGTACTTAGGGTGGAAAGTGGGAGTTGGAAATGAAGGGGAAAAATAAAACAAGAGAAGTTTTGCTGAAAATGTGATCATGAGGTAGCAAGAACTGAGGAGTAAGATGGTTCTTTTGAGGCCACAAAAGAGGCATAAATACTAGTTTCAGAAACATAATCCTGTAAGTTAACGCTTCCCAATAAGCTTCTGTGGGACTTGACTATTCTGAAAGATGCTAATAGTTATTTCCCCGAAGCAGATTCTACAATCAAGCACTTTTGAGAAACTTAGGTTAAACGAAGCAATTCAGATCTCTTAACTTCAGATGTTCTCAGAGTCACATGCAAGATGGTATACGCAGCATTTTCCAAACCTCTGTGGTCTTGGAATGCTTTTTGCCAAATGCCATTTTGCAAAACAGACAGCTGGAGATGCTGCTTCAGACACTGACACCAGTTCCTTCCTTCCTTCAGGGCCTCCTTCATAACCCATCTCCACCTGAGCTCCAGGCCTCATCTCTTCCCTGGAGCCCCCTCTGAATGTGACCGTGTCAGTCATTCAGTCATGTCCGACTCTTTTCGACCCCATGGACTATAGCCCGCCAGGCTCCACCTGTCCATGGGATTTTCCAGACAAGAATACTGGAGTGGGTTGTCATGCCCTTCTCCAAGGGATCAAACCCAGGAACTGAACCCAGGTATCCTGCATTGTAGGATTCTTGACCATGTGAGCTACCAGGGAAGCCCCTTCTAAGGCCCACAGTAATCTTTGTTCTGATCTTTATTGCTGCAACTGTCTGACCTTCAGACAAAAGCCAAAGAATACTGTTGCTGCAAATACTTATTACGGCAGTGGTAAGATCACAATACAGCAAGCAAACTACTGCAGCTTCGGCTTCCTTAAGGATGGGTGTGACATAATTTACCTACATCCTCCCTTTCAGTTAAGTTGACTTGAATAAATTACATGAAAGTGCCTTTCAGCCAATCATCTCACAGCATCTATTCAAACCAGGTTAACCTTTACTGTCTGCTCACTTACTGGGAGGTGAGAGTAGATGAGTCATATTTACAAAGCATCCCAATAGTCACAGAAAAAAAGAAAAAAGCTTTCTTCACAATGTTTTGATGCTTTAATAAACTTAAGGAAAAGTAAGAGGGGAAAGTGTTGTGGTCCAGTCATGGGTTGGAAAAGAATTCCCAAACATGAGGCTGAACGAGAGGAGAATAAAGTTTATTACAGTGGGAGATGCTTCTAGAACAGTGGGCCAGCTCAAGGGACAGCCAAATGGTTTGACAGGCTTGCAGCCAATTTTTATAGCCTCAAGACAGAGAAAATTCCTACTGGAATGGTGGTGTTAGATGACTGGTTAGGATGCTATCCTAGGGTGGGCGTTTTACCTCCTCCTATGGGGTCAGGGAACTGGTTGGTTTAGAACCAGAGGCTCATGGTGACAGTTGCTATGGGGCTTGGTCAATTCCAGAGATTTTTATCTTGTGACCTTGATATAGGGCTCCACACCTGTGACCTTGGTATAGGGCTCCGCAGAAACAAAGAGAATTACGAGCTTCTAAATACAGCTTCGCGTCAGTTGAATTTTTTTTTAGCTTAGTTTAGCCCTGTTCATCACTGCTGAATTCTATGAATATGAGGCTAATGATGATGAAGGAGAAGAAGAGGATGAGGATGGAGGATGTGGTGGACGCTACTATTTAAGTCCATATTTCTGGCCAGGCATTGTTACCGAAAGAGTGGGGCGGGGCGGGGTGGCTGCTTGCCTCTCAAAAGCCACTAAAAAAGCCAGGTTGGTGGAAAGGAAAGTTTGCTTTATTTCAGATGCCAGCAACTGTGGGGGGTGGGGGGTGGGCGACCAAAGGCCTACTCCCCCCATCTCCCTGCCAACAAGCAAGGGGGTGAGAGCTTTTATAGGCAGAGTTGGGGGGACAGGGATACTTGCAGAAACAGCACGGTCATCTCTAACAGTCATCTTCAAACTGGTCATCAATGGTCTGACCAGCATCATCTTGGCTATTTCCGGTGCAGTTAATCTTCAGTTCCAGGGTCCATTTGTTCTCATTTATTTGCAGCCAGTTCTCCGAATGCAGCTCATGTCCAGGGTACAGCCTTGTTATCAAGTAGTTAATTTCTCCACATGGTGTTTTGGTATCTGTAAGACAGCTCACAGGATATGGCTCAGAATATTATCTATAGCTCTTGAGAAAGAACTAATAGTCCTTGACTATGCTTAATGACTACATTATTATTATTTAGTCTCCTCTGACTCTTTTCCTTTGTTTCAGCGCTTTGCAGTTCTCTGATTAAACTTATTCTTTGACTAAAGTTTTCTACAGACAAAAGGCAGGCAGAGGACATGGGAGATGGGGGTGGACAAGGACCGTAGGGTCCCACTCTGTTTCAGTACTAAGCTAAGCACCTCCACTGCCCTCGCAGGTTTAACAAGACTGGTTTAACCAAAAAATGCCTTCCCCACCTGCCTCCCATAGACCTAAAATTTCCACCTTTATATATCAGTTCCTGGGGCTTCTCAGGTGGCTCAGAGGTAGAGAATCTAACTTCCAATGCAGGAGATGAGGGTTCAATCCCTGGGTCAGGAAGATCCCCTGGAGAAGAAAATGGCTACCCACTCCAGTATTCTTGCCTGGGAAGTTTCATGGTCAGAGGAACCTGGTGGACTACAGTCCGTGGGGTGGCAAAGAGTCAGACGATGACTGAGCGACTGATATCATTTCCTACAGCACCACCTACATCAGCAAACAGGCCACAAGTATTACCCTGATGATAGCTTTGCATAAATTGGTTTGTTGTAGTTTTTTTTTAATCACTCAACAGGAGATCCTGGTAAAATACTTAGTTTTACTTGTAATGTAAGTGAATCCTCTCTAGAAGAACAGAGACAGATAAAGCAAAGCTACGCAGTTCTTCCTCCTAGTTCTTAATTAAATACTTGACATTCACTAAGAATCCATCACTTATAAAAGATACTTTTAAAGTCCCCGGGGTTTGAAACATCAATATAGACTGCAATCTTTGCCCTTAGCACTTATCAGAGGGGCAATCACAAACAAATAATTATAATGGGACACAATTGTTTTAATAGAGGAATGAGAATTATGTATGTAAAGCACTCAGCCCAGATTCTTGGCACAGAGGAGTTGCTTTCTTTGCCCCATTCCTCTGTGGGAGTCAAAGAAAGCTTCACAAAGAAACACACTGTCTCAAAAGATAAATGGGAATTTTCCAGGGAAAAAGTAGGAGAGGACAATGACATGGTGGTTAATGTGACAGTCGGCCCTCCAGGAAGGGGGAGAAAGCCCTGATGTGCAGCATTTACTAATCTCCATGGTGTAAATCCTCCTGCTAGAGCAGATTTCAAGGTACCAACATGACGTCACTAAACAGGGTTGGGACAAGGTTGCATGAGCTAGTGAGAGCCAGCTCCGGCCTGAACATCACTGAAGGGCCCAGAAAAAAAGGAACAACGTTTGTAAAGGCATGGAGGGCTGGTGATTAGCTGGCTATTGTCCTGCAGAGGGTGAGATAGTGAAACACAGCAGGATCCTGTGGGGTCTTCCTGGGGACAGACTACCCCCCCCATCGCCACCCCATTCCTCCCTCCATCTCCTTCACTCCCCACCATCTCTTCCACTGCCCCCCATCTCCTCCACTCCCCCCACCCCAACCTCTTGCCTGTAGAAAAGCTTTAGACTCCCAGGCCTTCCCTGAATTCCAAAAAGAAAAATTTAATCAGAGAAGTAAAAAATAATAATAATACAGAAACAACAGTCAAGCAAGACAAAATAATAACGGTTTAGCCATAAAATAGTCAAGGACCTTTAGCTCCTCTTCAGGGGCTATAGATAATAGTCTGAGCCACATCCTTGAGTTGGTCTGCAAATTCTAAAACCCCCACCAGGTGGAAGAAATTAACCGCATGCTGATCAAGAGTTCAAGATCCCAGACTAGTTGGAACCAGAAGACTGATGACTGAGATTCCTGAAACATCACCCTGTTACTTAACTGTCAGCCAGTCGCAGAACTGTGCTCCTGAGCTGATCATACATCATGTGACCCCGTCCCTCACACTGTCTTCAAAAATCCTCCCAAAAGAGTTCAGGTCTTTGAGCATGAGCTGCCAGTTTCCCTTGCTTGCCCCTGCAGTAAACCCCATACTTTCCTTCTCCACGACCTTGGTGTCAGTAGATTAGTTCTGCTGGGTATCAGTGAGAGGACCCAAGTTTGGTTCAATGAAAGTAAGCCCCAGACCTAAAGAAATATGTATACATGTCACTGACTCACTTTGCTGTACATCCAAAACTAACACAATATTGTAAATCAAGTATACTCAAATAAATGTTTTTTAAATATTAGAGATTTTTTTTAAAAAGGACTAAAATATTGATGGAAATGGAGACACTTGCACAGTTTAAACAGGTAATTTACAAAGAGAAAATGGGTTTAGCCTGTGATGGGAAGGAAAGATCATGAAGGAAGAATTTGGATCACAGTTTGAGAAGAGATGGCAATAACATTGAAATCTTTTGCAATTTTCTCTTTTATATAATTGATCATGATCTAAACCCTCCAGACTTCAGAAGAATGACTCTAGCTCTGCGGGTATGGAGAAATTACTGGAGGACGGGGAGACTGGGAGTAAGGCAACTGGTTAACAAATTTTCAAAATCCTCTTGAAACGAGATCTAAACTGCCAGTGCTCGGCATCTTTGGGCCACAATGCAGCCGTTTCAAGTACTGCTTGTGTATATTCTAACTTGAAGGGGCTCTTTAACTCAGATCTCTGGAAAACAACAAAAGGAAATAAAATAATTTAAAAACACTACTAAATGTAAACTATACAATATAGTGCCTAGCTTTATCAAACACAACTGTGTGTAGAGGTTTTTACATATGACGAATTCTTTTATGAATCCCAGTTCTTCCACAGTAGGGAACAGCTGATCTGCTTCTGCTTATATCTTCTTATGGCTAATGCTTATTGCCTCTTCCTGAGTATCACACTGGTCCCATTAAGCTCTCAAATTTGTTCTATATTTGCTTGATGTTCAATTAGGAAAGCGCTCACCCCCTTGAACCATCACAAAGTTTGTTTTCTGCAACTGCAGCACCCCTGTTGCTTATTATGCTGAGCCAGCTTTCCTTGGCACTCAGTTCTGGGGCTGAACTCAATACTCACCCTGGAGATGTCACCCGTCCTCAGGCCTCCTGGCCCAAGCAACACTCCTGGCCACGTGGCCAGGGAGCTGAGTGGTTGGAAGGCTCCCTGGTGAGTTCTATTCCCTGGTCAACCATGGTCCACAAGACGGTCATGTAACTGCAGCCTCTGTGCTTTTGCCACAAGTTATTATGATTGTTTTCGGTGTACAAGTATTTACTCCCTTGGGTGGTCCCGTGATATATAGAGAGGTGTGGGAGCTCCCAGGTGGTCTATGCTCCCAGTTCAAGGAACTCAGTTTCGACCCTTAGTTGGAGGACTAGATCCCACATGCCACAACACAGATGGAAGATCCCAAGAGCCGCAACTGAGACCCAGCGCAGCCACATAAATAAGAATTATTTTAAGAAGGAAGGTGTGGGTGTGACAGTGTCTGCAGAATCTCATACCAACTCTGTCTCTTGTTTTTTGCAAGCTCTTATTTTTTCCTGTTCCTTCTGTATTTGGCATCAGAACCAAGCATCTGTTACTAGGGCAGGGATGGCATCACCCAGCTCCTTTCATTCTTGTGCCACCAGCAGGTGGGGACAGTAGCAGCAGCAGCAGGATAAGCGGGTGGGTGGAAAAGTCCACTGCTGCTTCCCACTCCTGCTCGACCGAATCCTCAGAGCCAAGAAGGCAACCAGCTCACGTCCCCCCAAACACGCTGGTATTCATGGAGACCCACGGCTCCGGCCACACTGGTAAAGCGTGTGGGCCCTAGAGTCATACCACCTGATTTAAATCTTGCTTTACCACCTGCCAGCAGGGTGACCTCAGTAGGATGGCCAGATTGAGCACAAACAAACAAATGTGGACTTTCCCGGTAGTCCAGTGGTTAGGAATCCCGCCTGCCAATGCAGAGGGCACAGGTTTGATCCCTGGTCTGGGAAGATTCCACATGCCACGGAGCAACTAAGCCCCTGAGCCACAACTACTGAGCCCATATGCTGCAACTACTGAAGACCAGGCTTCCTAGAGCCTGTGCTCCACAGCCAGAGACGCCACCGCAACGAGAAACCCAAGCACCCCAACCAGAGAGAGCCCATGTGTGGCAAGGAATGCCCGGCACAGCCAAAAACAAATGAGTAAGGAAATAAAAATTTTTTTAAAAAAGAACATATGCAAACAGTACACTTATTTCAATTGGTCAGATAAACAATGAATAACTTTCAGTATGAGCACTCTGTCCACGGAATTTTCCAGGCAAGAATACTGGAGTAGGTTGCCATTTCCTACTCCACTCAGTATGAGTAAGTCTTATTCAGTATATAGGCTAGCCTATTATTTATTATTTATCTAATTTAACTGTATTTTAGCTGGCAACCCTAGACCTCAGGCAAGTAACTTAACTCCTCTGTGCTCAAATTCTCTTACTCAGAACTTGAGAATAATGGAATTGTCCACCAGAAAGCATGGTCTTGAGAATTAAATGAGATAATGTATGTAAAATGTTAGGAACCTGCTTGTTGGCACACACTAATAGATGCTATGTGGCTATCATTCAATATATTGTGATAGAGTACATGGACTTGGGAGCCGTATATGCCAAATTCAAGGTAATCTTGGGCATGTTATTTAACTTTTCTGTGTCTCAGTCTCACCCTCTATACAGTGTAGATTGTTAGGATTTTCACCTTACGCACTTGAGTAAATAAGACAGTACATAGCAATCATTTAGCACAATACCTGGCTCATGGCAAATGTAAACAATAGTATTCTCTGTAATAAGTAGTCACAAGAACACGCTCCCCCACCAATCCATGAGCCCTCTCTGCTGCGCACTATTTCCATACTATTCCAGTGGGCACCAATTTCTCTTCCTCTGAATTTCTGGAGTCCTTGCTAGTTTTACCACCAACAGAACCCTCAACGATATCCTGCCTTGCACTATTTGTGAACTATTCCGTTGTGGATGCCTTATTTCATCAGTCAGATCCTGGAGGCCTCTTCCGTCAGCCCCTCTTTGGTTGTTGTTCAATCTCTCAATCGTGTCCAACTCTTTGCGACCCCATGGGCTGCAGGACATCAGGCTCCTCTGTCCTCCACTGCCTCCTGGAGTTTGCTCAAATGCATGTCCATTGAGTCGGTGATGTGAACCGTCTCATCCTCTGCTGCCCCCTTCTCCTTTTGCCTTAAATCGTTTCCAGTATCAAGGTCTTTTCCAATGAGTCAGCTGTTCGAGTCATGTGGCCAAATTATTGGAACTTCTCAGTACATATTTGTTTTGGGTTTTGTTTTGTTTTGTTTCTGGCTGCACCATGCAGCATGTGGGATCTTAGTTCACCAACCAGGGATAGAACCTGTGCTTCCTGCAGTGGAAGCTTGGAGTCTTAACCACCGAAGTGAAGGCCAGGGAAGTCTGCAGGACACATCTGTTGGCTGGTTAAATTCTTAGTGTCATCATCACGGACGTGAGGACCAAGAGGAAGAGTCAGATCTGCATAACCAATGACCTACCTCCTTAAATCAACAGGCAGAGACGGGAAGTCCTGTTTAAAATGTCAGTGCACTTTCCCCTGCCTGCGGAACCCTGGAGAAGGATACAGGGCAGAGGGCGCCATTGTCCTGAGCATGCTCAAGCAAGGGGCTGAGGCGCTTACCTTCTCTGAGTGTCTGTCTAGGTGCCTGGCTCCATCTCTCAAGTCCTGCGGGTGGGGCTTGAGACATGAAGAGGTTCAGCACATGCTTACTGAATAGATCGCCACTAGGCATTGGAAACACAGCCCTAGACCTTAGCGAAGTACAAAACCTCCAGTGTTTCGTACATCCCAAACAACATAACAACTTCTACATCAGTGATTCTCAAGTTTGAATATTGTCATCACCTTGGGTAACTTTAAAAACTTCCAAGGTTCTGACTTAGCTGGTCTGGATGGGGCAGGACTGGATGTCTGTAGTTTTAAAAGCTCCCCAAGTGATTCTAACATGCAGCTGTGGCCAAGAAACTCTGCTTACACTGCTTCACATGGAAACTAATGACCTGACCTGCCTGATAACGTGATCTTTGCCAAGTACAGAGTACTTCTAAATTGCCAACAGGTTGACACCTAAATACATACTTTTTTTTCTTTTCTGGACAGCAGATAAAACAACTCTAAAATGACTTGATGTTCTTCCAAATTACTGTGTAATTAGTTATCACTGAGCAAACTTCTTGTAAAACCTCGCCAATATCCTATTCCTATATCCCGTTCAGTGAGCAAACTGGGAGCTAGTTTTCCAGTGTGGAGTAAATTCTGGTTTGTGAGAACTGATTACGAAAATCACCTGATGGCCCACGAAGGCAGGAACAGGGATCACAGAACTACAGGCTGTTAGAGCTGGAGGGAGGACAAGAAATCAGAGCTTCCCAAACTTCAACGTGCGCACAAACCCCCTGGGGTCTTATTAAAGCCCAGATGCTGACTCAGTGGGTCTGGGAGAGACCTTGGTGTCTGCACTGCTAACAAGCCACCAGCTGGTCCCAGAACCACATTTGATAACAAGACCTTGGAGTAAATCTCCCTTACAGGGCATTAAAAAAATCTCCAGTGCCTAAGCCCCACCCCAGAGCTAGTGAATTAGAGTCCTAGGGTTGGGGGGTGAGACTGAACATCAGCACTTTTTCAAAGGTCCCCAACTGATTTTTTTATTTCCCTGAGTTTTTTTCTTTTTAAAAAATTAATTTATTATAATTGGAGGCTAATTACTTTACAATATTGTGGTGGTTTTTGCCATACCTTGACATGAATCAGCCACGGGTATACCTGTGTCCCCCCATCCCGAACACCCCTCCTACCCCCCTGATTTCTCTGAATTTTTAAAAGTATTTTTAAAAATTGAAGTATAGTTGATTTATAGTGTTGTGTTAGTTTCAGGTGTATGGCAAACTGATGCATTTGTATGTAAATATATGCATATATATATATATATATATACACATATATATTTTTTCCAGATTCTTTTACCTTATAGATTATTACAAAATAATGAGTTTTATTCCCTCCCCAACTGATCCTACAGTTAAGGGGAGCAGAATGACAGACTCCAAAATATACCACTGTGGCTTGTGGGTTATTTCGAGCTGACAGCATTCAAGACTCTGCTGACTCAGGAAAATCTTTTATCTCTCCATTAACTACCTAAAAGATTCAGACCAGGGTACTGGCTCAGAGATAACTTTTATCTGGAATGACTGACCTTGCTGCATGGCAGGCAAACATCTGATTACCAAATATCTACTCATCATTCTGTGGATCTATCCTCCTCCTCTTGAAGTCACAGGCCCCTTTCCCATTCCTTAGCTCAGGATGGCATACGAGACTCAACGGTCCAGCATGTCTTTGGCTGTCATATTGGTGATTTTTTTTTGAGGCTCGCAGGATCTTTCATTGTAGCACTGTGGGTTTCTCAATAATTGCGGTACTTGGGCTCCGTAGTTACACTGGGCAGGTTTAATTGCCCTTCAGCATGTGGGATCTTAGTTCCCCAACCAGGAATCAAACTGGTTCCCCTGCGTTGGAAGGTGGTTTCTTAACCACTAGACCACCAGGGAAGTCCCTAGATCTCATATACTTACAAGGGCTCCCCTACATATGCAGTTAAATTTGTTTTTCTCCTATTAATCAATTGTATGTCGATTTAATTACTAGACCAGAGAAGAGAACCTCGAGGGGTAGAGGAAAACTTTTCCTCCCTTAAAGCAGCTAAGACTGAGAGCCACCCATCTGGCAGCTGAGGAAACAGGCCCAGAGAAATGAAGGAGTGAAAGAGGCAGCTGAGGGTCCCACCTTTTAAAACCAGCACCCAGGATTCTGGCTACAAAAGCCTTCTTCCTCAATTCTGTAGAGACAGAAAGTAGATCAGTGTGTTCTTGCCTGGAGAATCCCAGGGACAGAGGAGTCTGGTGGGCTGCCGTCTATGGGGTCGCACAGAGTTGGACACGACCGAAGCGACTTAGCAGCAGCAGCAGCAGTGGGCAGAGAGAGGAGAGAAGTGAGGGGTAGGTGCTAAGAGACACAGAGTTTCTTTCCAGGGATAAAAGTGTTCTTAAGTTATCTAAGTCTATGAGTCTTCTTCTGTTTTGTAAGTTCATTGGTATCATTTCTTTTTAGATTCCACATATAAGGGATGCCATTCAATATTTCTCCTTCTCTGACTTACTTCACTCAGTATGACACTCTAGGTCCGTCCATGTTGCCCACAAATGGCGCTGTTTCACTCTTTTTAATGGGCTGAGTAACATTCCATTGTATACATGTACCACATGTTCTTTATCCAGGTAGTAGTGATGGTTGCACAACTCTGAAAATATACTAAATTCCACAGGATGGTACACTCTCAACAGGTGAATTTTATGGTATGTGAATTATATCTCAATAAAACTATATGAATTTCTTTAACTTCTGCTTCTCAACACTCTATCATTTTCCTTCATCTGATTAAAGAGATTCCAAGAAGAGCAGTAATTGGGGGTGGAGAAGGGGAGGGTGCACGGGTGTGTATAAACTTGCATCAGCTCCTGATTGGATGCTGGCTAATGCAGGGATGTTTCCAGATGAGCTTCCTTGTCCCTTAAAAGCCACCTTTCTTCCCGAATTCCATAGTCTCACGGCTTCCTGGGGTCTCCTTTCTGTATGGGCTTTAGCAGTTGCAGGGTGAAATTTAGGGCTGAGTCATTGTTTCAATCACTGCTGCATGTATGTGCTTAGTCGTTGAGTCGTGTCCAACTCTTCCCTACCCTACAGACTGTAACCTGTCAGGCTTCTCTTCCATAGAATTTTCCAGGCAAGAATACTGCAGCGGTTTGCCATTTCCTATTCTAGGGAATCTTTCCGAAGCAGGAATTGAACTCATGTCTCCTGCATCTCCTTGCATTGGCAGGCAGGTTCTTTACCACTGAGCCACCAGGAGCCCTTTCAATCACTGTTAGGTCACCTGCATCTCAAAGGCAGATCGCCTACACTTAGGGAGAAAAGATTTTTCTCCTATGCATATTGGAGCTGTAACAAAATAATTTCCTTGAAATGGCTTTTCATTTCAAAGACAAGGAAAGAGGAATTGACACTTTTTTCCGTAGAAAACATCATTATCGTTTTAACACATTTTTCAGAAGATTAAGTAGATCTCAATATTAAATAGATTTAAAATGATAAACGCTCAGTAATCCTTAGATAATTAGGCAGGCAAAAGTATTTAAAAAGATAAATCCACCAATTTAACAATAAAATAAGGGAAAGAAATTCGGAAATTCCACATTCCTAATCCTCTTCATAGCAAAGGGTGGAGAAGGTTAGAAAAGTCTTCATGGAATCTGATAGTGTCTTCTTTCTTAGTATGGGCTTTCAAATGACTCAGGCTAACTGAGAACATTTCATGCCCTGAAGGACATTCTATTCCTCCTAGTTAATTCCTAATGTTTCACCCTAGCCAATCAAGGAAGCCCTTTTCCCAGTCACAGACTTGGTTCGATTGTTAATCCACAATTTCAAAGCCATTAAGCAACAGAGGACTTCATTATACATACTCCTCAAAAACTTTCTCCAAGGAATGGGAGGGTGAACGAGGCAAGCTGTAATTATTCTTTCATTGCTTCAGCAAAAATGAGAAGTCTTAATGGATCCATGTGAAGGCAGGTATTCAAAACCATTTGTTTCCTGGGAAAGGGTCAAAATTCCTTTCTGCATTCGGGGTGGATTTCTAGTCTCCGGAGATTGCTGAAATCTGTGATATAAGCCACATTTGTTCTGTGGCATCTTTTTGACCTACCTTTAAGAGAAGGTAGGTTAGGGGCTTCCCTGTTCATTGGTTAGGGCTCTGCACTTCAAATGGAAGGCATGTGGTTTCAATCCCTGATCGGAGAACTAAGAAACACACGTTGTGTGGTGCAGCCAGGAAAAAAATTTTATGGTTGCTGGGGGGAAGGGACAGTTAGGGAGTTTGGAATGGTCATATATACACTGCTCATTTAAAATGGATAACTAACCAGAACCTATTGTATAGCACACGAGCTCTGTTCAATGTTATGCAGCATTCTGGATGGGTGCAGGGTTTGGGGGAGAATGGATACATGTGTATGTATGGCTGAGGCCCTTCACTGTTCAACTGAAACTATCACAACATTGTTAATTGGCTATACTCCAATACAAAATAAAAAGTTTAAAAAAAAAAAAGGTAGATTAAAAGATACCTAAAAGACACATTGGGCTTCCCAGGTGGCTCAGTGGTAAAGAATTCAATTGCCTATGCAAGAGATGCGGGTTGGATTCCTGGGTCAGGAAGATCCCCTGGAGAAGGAAATGGCAATCCACTCCAGTATTATTTTTGCCTGGGAAATCCCATGGACAGAGGAGCCTTGTGGGCTTCAGTCATATGGGGTCACAAAGAGTAGGGCGTGACTTAGTGACTAAACAACAAAAAGACACATAAAAAAGGGTTCCCCCCACCATTTAAAATTTTTTTTATTTTGTATGGGGGTGTAACTGGTGAGGGGCTTCCCAGGTGGCGCTAGTTGTAAAGAGCATGCTTGCCAATGCAGCTTTAGAGACGGAGGTTCGATCCCTGGGTTGGAAAGATCCCTTGGAGGAGAGCATGGTAACCCACTCCAGTATTCTGGCCGGGAGAATGCCATGGACAGGAGTCTGGTGGGCTACGGTCCATAGGATCACAAAAAGACATGACTAAAGCGACTTAGCACAGAACATCATAGCATGGCTGATTAACAATATTGTGATAGTTTTAGGTGAACAGTGAGGGGACTCAGCCATACATGTACATGTATCCATTCTCCCCCAAACCCCCCTCCCACCCAAGCTGCCACATAGCACTGAGCGGCGTTCCATGTGCTATACATTAGGTCCTCACTGGTTATCCACTTTAAACATAGAAGTGTGTACATAGGGAGTTTGGGGTTTTTTTCCCCTTTCTTCCTGGGAGTTTATCAAAAACGCAAAATCTCAGGCCACTCCATAGAACTACTAAATCAGAATTTGCATTTTAACAAGCTCTCAAGGAAATTTATGTCACATCACAGTTTGACAAGCACCAGTTTCGGTCTACTGTTGTTGAACTTGGCTGCACATTTTAAGCAATAGAAAGTTTTTAAAGGTCCCAGTTTAGAATATTTAATCAGAATCTGTCAGACAAAGCATTAGTAATTTCAGTAATTTTTGTCTCCCAAATGATTCCAATGTGCAGCCAAAGTAGAAACTAATGATCTAGATAAGGTGTCAGCAAACTTTTTCTATGAAAAACCAGATAAACAAATACTTGGGCTTCATGGGCCATACCGTCTCAATCACACCTACTCAGCTCTGCCATTGTGACAGGAGAGCATAGAGGAATGAATCAGTGTGGCTGTATGCCAATACAGCTGACACTGGATGCTGAAATTTGAATTTCACCTAATTTCTTGTGTCATGAAAAAAATTTTTTTAATTATTTCAGCACAGAAAAACCACCCTAAGCTTGAAGGCCCTCCCAAACATGGTAACCAGGTGGGCTTTGATCCTCCTGCCTTGGCTACCTGTCCCTTAACTAGGTCACTTTCTTACCAAAGAGAGTGGGAAAAGCCCTGAAGATTTCCACTTTAATTTAGGCTAATGCATATGATTTACTCAAGTGCCAGCCATCAAATGTCGATTAGCTTTTCTAATGCAGGAGCTTGATTAGAGTGCTCCCAAGATGACTCTGGGCAAATAAAGAGAACCTAAAGAGAGTCCTCCCATTTAACACCACCCCAACTCCGCCACCCCGCACTCAAACCCCACTTCCCGTGTAGCTTTGAAGATTTTGGCCAACACATCTCAGTATCAATCTAGACTCCTTGCCTGCAGGACACGTCATTGGTTGCTGCAAGGAGTATCAAAGGAGCTAGAGAAAGCGAAACCCCTGCCCTGGAAGATTTCGAAAGGTAATGGGTGACAAGACGAAGGAAACTGTAGGAAGCTGGACATAGAATCACTTACGCCTGCTGACTTTTTCTTGGTGGTATTTTCATTCTGAATAGGGAACCGGTTACGTGAGCACCTGGTTCTTGATGCTCCACCAGATTAGCAATGCACTTTAATTGGATATTTTCATGCCTGTTTTCTAAAGAAGTGACTCAGAGTTGCATGGCAGTCAAGGGGGAAAGGGGTCATTTAATTTTTCTCCTCTCCTCCAGCCTTGGTGCTGTAGTTTTGTGTGTATGTGTGTGTGCTGTACTATATGAATGATTTAAAGCTAGTGTCTATGGATTCCCTTTCCTTTAAGATTTAGGTGTGTTGTCCTCGTTTCTAGTCCTAGCAAAGGCCATCCATCCGCTGCCCCCACCACTGAGGGGCGCTACAATCACTTGACTCCATTCTGTGGGCTGCCTTAGCAGTCTCTCTCAAAATTTCCTTTTAACTCTTCTCTGATGACTTTAAGAAGGAAGTCTCATTTAGGTCCTAGTTGCCTTTAAGACTTTTCTAATGCTTATTACTCTTCTTTTTAACATAAAACAGCCTGGGGGCTCAGGGTCTCCCCCAGTATCCAGCTGAAATTTAATGACATTATTTTGTGTTTATTGTACTATGTTTACAGTTAGCTGTAACACTATTCTCCATTTAGAGCTGTGACATATAGTTTTCAAAGTAAATGTATTTTATATGCATAAAATACAGGCAAAGTGGATTAATGGCAACCCACTCCATTATGCTTGTCTGGAGAATCCCATGGACAGAGGAAGCTGGTGGACTATCATCCATGGGGTCATAAGGAGTCAGACACAACTAAAGTGACTTAGCACACAAAGTGGATTAATGTACAGATATATTTAAGTTTATAAAATAAGCTAAATTAACTGTTTACAATAGCCAAGACATGGAAGCAATCTAAATGTTCATCAACAGAAGAATGGATAAAGAAGATGTAGTACATATATATATGGTAGAATATTATTCAGCCATGAAAAAGACTGAAATAATGCTGGTTTGCAGCAACATGGATGGACCTAGAGAGTGCTATACTGAGTGAAGTCAGTCAGACAGAGGAGAAATACTACATGACATCCCTTATATCTGGAATCTAAAAAGAAATGATACAAATGAATGTACTTACAAAATAGAAACAGACTCAAGACTTCTAGAACCAGCTTATGGTTGCCAGGGGGAAGGATGGTGGGGGAGGGATAGTTAGAGAGTTTGTGATGGACATGTACACACTGCTAGATTTAACATGGATAACCAACAAGGACCTACTGTATAGCACTTAGAACTCTGCTCAATGTTTCATGGCAACCTGGATGGGAGGGGAATTTGAGGGAAAATGGATACATGCGTATGTGTGACTGAGTCCCTTCCCTGCTCACCTGAAACTATCACAACATTGTTAATCAGTTATACCCCAATGCAAAATTAATATTTAAAAAAAACAAAATTAAATAAAAACAGTATGCTCCACTTAAAAAAGAAATGATAATCATATGATGAGATAGAAGGGTGTTGGGTGTGTGTGAGCTAACTCAAAAGTGGTAATCATATTGCAATATGTAAATGTATCAAATCACCATGTACACCCTAAACTTACAAAATGTAAGTTTATATCTCAATTATATCTCAATTAAAAAATTAAAATGTTATGTAAATATCCTGTATCCATGCACAGAAGGTACATATCACAAATTGTGACCTGGTATTAGAATAACTGAAATATGGGGGAATGATCCTTGGGAGGAAGGAGCAGGCAGCTACTACAGCCCAAGGTCAAATAGCTGAATGAACCTGGGGGCACAGATAGCCTTTCTAGGGAGGTAACGGGAAGATGGGGCTTTCACTAGGAAGATGGCCCTCGTGGTAAAGAACCCACCAGAAGAAGACATAAGAGACGCAAGTTCAATCCCTAGGTCAGGGAGATCCCCTGGAGGAGGGCATGGCAATCCACTCCAATATTCTTGCCTGGAGAACACCCATGGACAGAGGAGCCTGGCAGGCTACAGTCCATAGGGTCACAAAGAGCTAGATGTGACTGAATCGACTTAGCATGCATGCACACAATGGGAAGAAGATGCAGAAGGCAGATGTGAGGGGTTGACTGGGCAGGCATAAGAGGTTAGCCCTCAGAAGGTCAGATCCAATCAGAAGGCCACTGAAATTTTACTCTTTAATCATCCACAAAAAGTGTTAAGCTTTGGGAAATTCTCGGCAGTCTAGTTGTTAGGACTCTGAGCTCTCACTGCTGAGGGCCTGGTTTGATCCCTGGTTGGGGAACTAAGATCCCACAAGCCACGGTGGTGTGGCTAAAAAATCTATTAAGCTTTTAGGAGCCTCTTCTGGTGATTGCTATTTTTAAAGTGAGAAAAAAATAAAGTAGCAAAGAAAACTATTTTTCAGTTTCTTTTCTAATCAACAAGAGGAAGGCAATATATATTTCTTCAAGGAATAGAGTATTTGTTTGAATGTGGAATTAGAAACAAAACTTGTGAAGTATTTTAATAATGAATAGTTATGCACATATTAAGGGCTTCCCAGGTGGCACTAGTGGTCAAGAATCTGCCTGTCAATGCAGGAGACCTAAGAGACGTGGGTTCGATCCCTAGGTCAGGAAGATCCCCTGGTGGAGGGTATGACAAGTCACTCCAGTATATTCTTGCCTGGAGAATCCCATGGACAGAGGAGCCCAGTGGACTGTAGTCCAAGGGATTGTGAAGAGTCGGACACAACTGAAGCAATTTAGCATGAAAGCACATATTAAGAGATTAATAGATGTTATATTAATTAATACTTAAATAACATTTGTCAGTTTACAAACAGCTTTTTACATACATTCTCTAAATTTATAATATGTAGGTAGGAATAATTGTTAATCTTCTTTTTTCTCTTTATTACATGTTAAACAATATGTGACCCAGAGACATCGTGTTTATTTTCCAATATCATACAGGTAAAGCTTGAGTTCAAGTCTTCTGGTTCCAAATGCCACCTTTTTTTTTTTTTGCCTGGCTCTGCATGCAAGAAAACATCCAGTTTCAAACCCCAGGAAACTTTAGAAGTGTTTTTAGAAGAAGAAGGTACCTGTTTTTATCATTTTAACAATCAATCAGCAAATGTTTCTTGAGGGCTTACAATGCTCTGATTGCTAGGAAGAAAATACACAAAGGAATATGATGCACTTTCATAAAAGCAGGAAGAGTTGAGTGATAAAGAGGGCACCTCTGGGCTGCTGTGAATGGTCTTTGGATTCTGCGTCCCAGGTCAGACAAGTGCAGTTTGACACCATCTATGGCAGCCACAGGGCTTGGAGGGAAAAGGACTTTGATCGAGGTATTGGTGACATAGGGGATTCAGACTGCAAAATTTCATCAAGTTATGCAACTTATGTATGTAATATTTTAATGTATATTTTTTCTGTATGTAAATTTTAATAAAAGATCAAACAATAAAAATAGACTGCCTGATACAGTAATCCTTTTCTAAGGAAGTTATTCCAAAGAAAGAAGATGTTCACTGAATCATTTGTTGATGCAAAATATTGGAAACAACATGAATGTCCATTGATATACCAGTTATAGTACATCTCATGTGAGGAATGGTATTCATTTATTGAAAAGAATGAATTATATTGACATTGACTTGGAAAGATTTTCATGTTGGTTGTTGTTGAGTGAGATCTAGAGAGGTGAATATAATTTCATTTAAAAAATAACACAGGACTTCCTTGGTGGTCCAGTAGTTAAGAATCTGCCTGCCAATGCAGGGATACAGGTTTGATCCCTGGTCTGGGAAGATCCCACATGCCTTGGGGAGACTAAGCTTCTGCACCACAACTAGAGTCCACACTCCCTAGAGCCCATGCTCCACAACAAGAGAAGCCACCACAATAAGAAGCCCATGCTCTACAACTAGAGAAAGGCTTCCAGTAACAACAAAGCCCCATCGCAGTGAAAAAAAACCCCCACACACATAAAGGGACTTCCCTGGGGATCCAGTGACTAAGACTCTGAGTTCCCAGTGCAGCAGGCCAGAGTTTGATCCCTGGTCCAGAAACTAGAATCCCACATGCAGTAGCTATAAATCCCCAATCCCACACGTGGCAACAAGGATTCCACGTGCCACAACTAAGACCTGCACAGCCAAAATAAATAAGTAAAAATAAATATATACTTTTTAAAAAGTGAATATTTGCCAGTACAAATATATAACTATGTATTTTTTATATATATATATATATATATATATATCATATTTTATGAGCACCAAGAAATAAGTGATAACACAAAGAAGTTAACATTGATTTGTGGGGAAAGAGGAAGGGGATAAACTTGTTTCTTATGTCCAAAATGAAGCAAGAAAAGACACTTTTTAAAAGATGAATCAAGAGTCATAATTGAAAAAAAAAAAGAGTCATAATTGAATTTTTTGAAAATAAATGTTATTTTTTAATGGTTTTTGATTACAGAAGATTTTACATATACCTCAGTTCTATTAGTAACATATTGTACTATTATGCTACATGTGTTACAACTAATCAACCAATATTAAATTATTATTAACTCAAGTCTGTAACTTACTCAGATTTTCTTAGATTTTACTCAATGTCCTGTTTCCTGCTCCAGGTTCCCAACCAGAATAACTGCCATGTCTCCTTAGGCTCCTCTGTGACAGTTTGTTATATTAGATGATCAATAAACATCTGTTGAATGAATGTTGGATGGATGCATGGATGATGGAGGGATGACTGGATACATGGATGAAGTTAGACAAAAATAACTCCAGAATCAGCAGAACTGACTTGTGAAGGCCAGTAACCCTACCAAGTCACATCTACTCATTAAGATCTGTTCTGAAAAAGCTCCTATACACCTTTGCTATGATGCTCTTCCAAACTCAGTTATTTGTAAAATGTCCCTTATATTAAAAACTTACATTCCTTGTTCCATTCCTTGTGACTGGAAAGTCACATTTGTGTTTGGGTAAAGTATTTACATAATTAGATTCATTGCTGCTTCTGGAGGTTTTAGAGTTACCCCCCTGCTATTTGCATTTATATTTGAGAAAATTGGGCTTTCCTGGTGGCTCAGACGGGAAAGAATCTCCTACAATTCAGAAGAACCAGGTTTGATCCCTGGGTCAGGAAGATCCCCCCTGGAGAAGGGAATAGCTACCCACTCCAGTATTCTTGTCTGGAGAATCCCATGGACAGAGGAGCCTGGCAGGCTATAGCCTACATGGTTGCAAAGAATCGGACATGACTGAGCAACTAACATTTATTTGAAAAAATCAGTTCTTAAGTAATTATACATGGTTTTCTCTATGTCTTGTGATGACATTCCTTGGTGCCAATGGAAGAGGATTTATCCAAACCAAGAGGTGCTCTTAGAGACATTGCCATCTCCTAATGTTTTCCCAAGCACCAAGCCCTGATACACTCTTAATTTTTTTTAGGAGAATCCTCATTTGTGAACTACTGGATGGGAAGTAGGACAATTCCTGCCCCTACAGAAGCTGGAAGGTGGACCATGTGACTCAAATCAGATATGCATAGCAGGACTTGTCATCTCAAAGGACTGACACTATTCAATATGGCAGCAGCAGGGTCCAGGTTCCATTGAATGGTGAAAATAGGTTTTGCAGCAGCACCCGAGTATCTCAGATTGCTCCTGTGGCGTGTCCTCGGCATGTTTAACCCGCTGCTTGGCTCTCATGGCTATTTCCTGAAACTGATTCTCTACCCCTCCGGTTGATTTTGTGAACACCATCTTCTTCCAGTAAATAAGTTATCAAAAGACTGTTTCTGCAGTCGATACTGTGACGGTCTCTTCAAATTCCCTTTCAAGTCTGAAGGATTTCTTTTCTCAGCTGTTGAACGGGCTGCAGGCAGACAGCGCTCGGCTATCAGCCAGCCTCAAAATTGCCGCAGCTGAAGAGCCTCATTACCCAAGGTCATACCCTTTTCACTGGGGCATCTGAATCCAGAGATGAGTCAACACAGGGCAAAAAGACCTGGTCCCTCACCCCAACTCAAGTGGGATTGCCAGATAAAATAGACAAAGTTCAGATAATTTCAGATAAACAATGAACAATTTTTTTTTTCAGTATAAGTATGTTGCAAGTATCGTGTGAGCCATGCTTATATTAAAAAGTATTCATTGTTTATCTGAAATTCCAGTTTACCTAGCCATCCTCTGTTAATTTTTTAAAATATTCATTTATTTATTTGACTGGTCTCAGTGGCGGCACACAGGGTCTTCTTTGCATCATGAGGGATCTTTTGTTAGGTCCATGGACTCTCTAGTGGAGCTCTCAGCTCCCAGTGCACCAACCACCCCCCATCCCACCACTATTACTTGCCTTCAACTACACTTGAGATTCTATTTATTAATAGCTCAGATGTTTTCTCCAGGGTCAGTCTCTTTCTTCCCAGAGCTGATTTTTTTCTCTTTTTTTCAGAAACATAACCCATGTTTCTGAAGCCATATGCCTAGATATCCCTCTCTATTGATTGGAAACCTAAGAGCAAGCTGAAAAAGCATACAGACTCATGTTGCTTCTAATAATATTAATTTTTTCCCATAATATTAATTGAACATTCTCTATATGCCACATATTATACCAGAAACTTCATTCATTCACTCATTCAAAAAATGCAATGATTACCAGCTATGTGGCAGGTACTATGCAAATAGCATTAGAGATAGAACAGTAAACAGGAAGACGGGGTTTCCTTTCTAGCACAGGATGCAGTCAATAAGTGAGTGTAGCCAGTATACCCCAGTCTTGCTCCTTGGGATCCCTTAACACTATTTCTGGGTGCCTCTGCCCTGGTTCCTGTGTGAATTTGCTATGATGGTCATGCCTGCAATTCTCCAGCAGCCTTCTCTTGGGCATCTGGAAGGAGTTAAAAGTGGTTGGGAGTTGACCCCACCCCCAGTTGCCCTTAGCCAATGACTGATTGGAGTGGGAATATGAACATGCTGCTCATTTGCTTCAAGTTGGGGTAAGCTTAGAGGCAAGACCTGCACTGGACGGCTCTCCTATGGGACCGAGTTGAGACTGGGACTTTCCTTATTTGAAATTTTTGGGACTTTACCTTATGGAAATTCCATCTTTATTTCCCTGCTTCCTCATCCCTGTTCTGCTTCCCCCACACCCTTACTTGTTTCCCTGGGAGCATTTCTTTAATAAATCATTGCACTTGAACCCTCTTCTCAGGATCTATTCCAAGGGAGCCTGATCTGAGACAGCAAGTAAGTAAATCAGTAATGATAAGCTGTGAGTAACCTATGAGGAAAGGAGTCCTGCGATGGAGAAAAATGGAGGGACCTATTCTAGACAAGAGGACACGATAGACCACCCAAAGAAGGGACATTTCAACCAGAAGGAACCAGATATATGAAAACCCAGGGGAAAAGTATTTCAGGCGGAGGGAATGGGAAGAACCAAGTTCTCAAGGCTTGAAAGAAATTGGCACTGGGCATGTTCTAGGAATGATCCAAAGGCTAGTGGGGGTGGATAGTAAGTCATGCTGAGAATGGGGCACAGGAAGGCAAAGGCCAACTCACACAGGGCCTTGAGGCCAAGATAAGGACTTTGGAGTTTACTAAAAATGAGATGGAGACTGCTGGGAGAGTCTTCAGCTGCAGTGTGATACATCTGCTTAACTTTTTTTTCTGCAACTTGTGGGATCCTATTTCCCCAACCAGGGATCAAATTTGTGCTCCCTGTAGTGAAAGGATGGAGTCCTACCCACTGGACTGCCAGAGAACTCCCCTGATAAACATTTTAAAACAATTACCCTAGCTAAGGGGTATAGGTTATAAATGAAAGGATGAGGCAGGAGTCAGATGACCCCACCCACCCCAGGGTAAAGCAATTGGAGATTCATTCTTTACTGACCAAAACTCCAAGACAAGAATATCAGGACAATTAATGCAAGGAGGCTGGACCCTGCCCAGACCACATATTTCTCGTTGTCGAAGTTGAGAGACCTCCCCAACCACACTTGTGCAGAAAGGCTCCTTGGAAGCCAAAGGGGAGTCATGGCAAGTGATGTTCTACCCAGACGCCTCTTCAGTAAAACCCATCTTGCCTAAGAGATGCCTGTGCACACATGGGAGGATCCTGAGATAGACTAAATAGGGACTGTGAACCAGGCAAACCAAAATGATTGGCCAAAGGAAATCTGGAAAAAACAACCCATAAAAGTAATTCAAACTGCCACAAGGGCATGACTCAGAGACCCTCCTTCTGAGTCTGCCCGTATGTCTATTCCCAAGTACTGTACTCTCTTCCTCCTAATAAATGCATTACTCACTTCACTACTTTCCATCTTTGTGGGAACTCTTCTCTGCAAAGCTGAAGGGCCAGGCCCCTTATCACTGACCACTGGTCTAGTGGCTAGAATCTGGTGGTTTCACCACCTTGACCCACCCTCAGTTTCTGGCTGGGAACCCAAACCCCGCTCCAAGCTGTTGCAAGCCCAGGCCACACGAGATCAAGAAAAGCAGTTGGGAGACAACAGCAAAAGTCTAATAGTCAAATGAGAGGGGATATCTACTGGGACTAAGGAAGTAGAAGTGGAGGCAGAACTGACAGGGCCTGTTGGTGGGTATTAGCAAGAAGGAAGAAGGAAGAACCACCCCTGGTTTCTGGTCTTAGTCACTGAGTGAATGGTGATGTCTTTCACTAAGATAATATAACTGAGAAAGACAGAGAAGTCCACACATGATCTGTTTCTCACAAAAGCCCTTTAACCAATGTGAAAACTGAGGCCGGGAGGAATTGCTGGCTCCTTTCCAGCCAGTACATAGTAGTAGAGGACCAAAACCCTGATCTGAACACTGACCTTGGGAGCTCTGGGCTGTCACAGCAAGGTGCCAGAGTCTCATCTGCATAATAGGCCCTCTGTCCCTGGAGAGACAGACTACAGAAGGACTCATGCTAGATGCTGAGGTTAAAAGAGATGGAGATGAAGCTACCACAATGCTTCAAAGACTGATCAGGAAACTCCCCTCAAAAGGTTTTTTTAACTCCTATCAGAGGTTGTCTGAAAGAGCATAAGACAAAATCAGCTATTCTTCGGGACGGAAGAGTGATGCCTCTTCCCAGCTTCAGGGGAAGCAATGGGGCTGGAGGGGTTGCAGGTGGGCCCAGCTGGGATTCCAGTGGACCACTCCTCAGCCATCAGCTTACTGCTACCAGGCTGCTCCTTGCCCGCCCAAGCAGCCCTTACTCCAGCCATGATCAGCTACCCGCTGCTTTCTGAAGGGAGCAAGCTCCTTCATGCCTTTGTCAAACGCACTGCTGTTCCCTCTATGTGGGGGCTGGAAGTGGGGTTCCTTTCCAATATTATACCTGGGGGCCACACCTCCTTCGCCTCTAGGATTTAGCTCTAAAATTAGCTCCCCTGTGAAGTTGTCTCCACTTCTCCAGGCAGCGTGAGTCACCTCTCTGTGTTCCCACATTGTCCTGTCGAGGCCTGTGCTATAGATTTAACTATCCCCACTTTGCAGGCAGGGAAAATCTGAGCCTACACAGCAACTGAACAGAGGGGAAAGGTGTGGGGCTGGAGGCGAGCACTAGAAAACTCTGTCTCACTTGAGCCACGCGGGGAATGAGAGTTTCCAGATGACCCCACCAGGCCTGGCTGGGACGACAGTGAAGGTGGGATCAGGGAAGGCCCACTGAAGAGGGTATAACCTGGGTTATTCTATGCTTCTTTTAAACCCTCTTCTTAAAACTGATCACAAGCTGAAATGATTCCTCGATGTGTCTTTTCTCTGGAACTTCCAAGAGGACTGGGGATGCGAGCACCTGACTTTGTCTATCTTCCTCAGGAAGACCCTCAATGTGGCTCTTCACAGCACTGTGCAAAGTAAATGAAAGAGAACCAACCCATGCTTTATATCTGTGATGGATTCTTACCAACATTTGCATTAACAGAATCTCCTATTTTTTAGCACCTTACAATTCACAAGCTGCCAAACTCTTTCAATGGTCACACAGAGTCAAGGTAATTCTGCTGTAAACTCATGTTACACACAAGGAAGTTGAGTCTCCTAGAGGTTGGCTACCCCGACAGGAGGTCACAGAGCCAGGACTAGACCCCAGGTGCCACCAACTTACCTAAAGAATGACTGACATATGCTCTCCAAGGAAAAGGCTTGCTTCCACGCTTCTAAAAGCCTGAGAAAATCCTAATTGCTTGACCTTCAGAACTCAGGAAGACCATTTTGACTGTGGTTTGTGTCCTGGCGAAAAAAAGCATTTATTACAAGGCCTTGTGATGATAGCAGCAGTTTGCAGCATGCCCTAACCCAACTGGGAAGAGCTCCATCATAGGTCGATAAGTAATCCTGCCTCTATAAAAGAGAGGGGATTCCAAAGAAAATAAACATACAGCAAATTGCTCCTCGTAGTAGGAATGTTTCAGTGTGTGGGTAATAATAAGAAGCATTTTATATGGACAGAGGAGAATGCTGTTGGGGGATAGGAATAGGAGATACTGTTAAAAACAACATACAAAAAACTGAGAAAAAAAAATACCAAAGAACAAAAATCAGCACTGAATCACTGGCAAAAAGAAAAAGATGTAGCATGTGGTCCAACAGAAAGGCTTTGAAATGTCAATGATAAACATTTTTTTTTAACAATCTGAAAGTAAAAATGAAAGAAATATGAAGTTCTGAATTGAATCAGTATGTACTGAATCCCACAGGGTGATTGTGCTATGGGAGACATTAATGACAAGAGAGAGGAAAAAGGCCATAGTAGCTATATTTATTCAGTTCTTGTTATTAATATATTCCAGGCTGTCCTAGGGCTTTCAAGATATAATCCTATTTAAAAAGAGGTAATCCCGTTTAAGGTGCACAATGACCCTTCAATTGTTTTGTTGATTGTACAGATGAGAAACTAAGGCACAGACAATTTAGATGCTTTACCCAATGTCACTTAGCTGGTTGATGATGAAGGTAGGATATGAACCTGAGACTCTTGAGTTGATGCTCTTATCTCTACCATCCATCTGTCTGGTATAGGTGACCTTCCTTGACAACTCAAGGTTTACAAGGTTAGTATTCAGATTAACCTATAAAAACAATGAATCTGTCTGCAATGCGAGAGACCTGGGTTTGATCCCTGGGTTGGGAAGATCCCCTGGAGGAGGGCATGGCAACCCACTCCAGTATTTTGCCTAGAGAATCCCCATGGATAGAGGAACCTGGCAGGCTACAGTCCATGGAGTCACAAAGAGTTGGACATGACTGAGTGACTACGCACAGCACATAAAAACAATGAATTCTACAAAGTGATCCTAGCAAATGTGTGTGGGAAGAGGAGGTGTAGAGGGTGGAGAGAACTCTCTGGAGTCAGAAGTGATAAAATACAACTTAAACTAGCTTAAGCTAAAAGGGAGATTTTTGGCAGCTGGCTGAGATATCTCTTAGAATGAAGGATGAGCTAAGCTGTGGAGATTAGGAAACAGATAGTCTCTGAAATTTCAGTTCCTGGAACCAACAATTTGAAAGGTCCCAGGACTCCCCACCTTTCACCCTGTTTATTTCCTTGGGTTGATGTCATTTCTCCTGTTGAAGGAAGGTTCCTTCATGGGGTTTGCATTGGCCTCTGGTAGCCGTGATCCCAGTTTATCAACCAACTTTGCAAGCAAAGAGGGAAAAACTCTCTTCTTTCCCAGATTCTTCCCCTTTCCCCAGCCCCACAGTAAAAAATATTCCCAGGGAAGAACTATGATTGGTTCAGTTTGAGTCGTGTGCTCAACCCTGGGCCAATTACTGTGGTCTGGGGGCAGGGTTCTATGATTGTCAGCTCCCACTCACTAGGGTCAGATGGATATTTGGTGGAGCTTATCCCAGAAGCAAGGAGCTGCTATTCTGGAGAGTTAAAACAACAAATGTCCATGAGAAACTGGACTACTGGCAAGGAAATTACAAACATTAGAAGAGATGCAAAAACAGCCAAGATCAAAAAATTTCTTAGCAAGGATAAAACACTCAATAAACTTTGGAAACTCTATATAATGAAAACAGGTTTTAGGCATGATGAGTGGATATTTATCTAACACACTAGAAGGTTTAAAAAGTAATTTAAGAGATGAATTAAGATGCCAGCTCTGAAACCTTTAAATAGTTCCATTATTAAGGCAGATGCATTCTAGGAAGGTTGACTAATGCAAGGTCATGCTCCTAGTTTGTGCCCACTAAATTATTAATTCATTTTGATGACAGATTTTGTTAAAAATTATTGCTTGCAGCACTTACATATTTATAACATATATTTTTAGCAGAATAATTTGCATATGCAAAGTTATACATAAATGCAGCCAATAATTTATTACAGAGTTATTGGGCTAATATTTACTCTTTCTTTTTTTTTTTTTTTTCTTTTTATTAGTTGGAGGCTAATTACTTTACAATATTGTAGTGGTTTTTGCCATACATTGACATGAATCAGCCATGGATTTACATGTGTTCCTCATCCCGATCCCCCCTCCCGCCTCCCTCCCCATCCGATCCCTCTGGGTCTTCCCAGTGCACCAACCCTGAGCACCCGTCTCATGCATCCAACCTGGGCTGGTGATCTGTTTCACCCTTGATAGTATACTTGTTTCAATGCTGTTCTCTCAGAACATCCCACCCTCGCCTTCTCCCACAGAGTCTAAAAGTCTGTTCTGTACATCTGTGTCTCTTTTTCTGTCCTGCATATAGGGTTATCATTACCATCTTTTTAAATTCCATATATATGCGTTAGTATACTGTATTGGTCTTTATCTTTCTGGCTGACTTCACTCTGTATAATGGGCTCCAGTTTCATCCACCTCGTTAGAACTGATTCAAATAAATTCTTTTTAATGGCTGAGCAATATTCCATTGTGTATATGTACCACAGCTTCCTTATCCATTCGTCCGCTGACGGGCATCTAGGTTGCTTCCATGTCCTGGCTATTATAAACAGTGCTGCGATGAACATTGGGGTGCACGTGTCTCTTTCAGATCTGGTTTCCTTGGTGTGTATGCCCAGGAGTGGGATTGCTGGGTCATGTGGCAGTTCTGTTTCCAGTTTTTTAAGGAATCTCCACACTGTTCTCCATAGTGGCGGTACTAGTTTGCATTCCCACCAACAGTGTATAATATTTACTCTTTCATGTATGCATTTATTGATTTATCTGATGGTTACCAATGGAGTGGATTCATTATTTCATGGACTCTTGGGCATGCCTGGTTTCTGCTTAGAGTACAGGGGAGGAGACAGAGCAATACACCGATTGTGCCCAGACAGGTGTAGAGAGGACACTAGTGCACTGGCAGGCCCCCTGCTAAGCCTGAGACACTTGCCCCCATGTATAGTGTGTTCATTTTAAAGGCTCATGGATGAGCCTACCTTCAGGAATTGCCCTTGGCAGATGGAAGCTGCTTCTTCCAAGGTTATGTCCTCCAGAGTTGGGTAGTCTACATGCCGTGACTGGTTAATGACTGAACATTGAGAGGGTACAATGGTCAGCCTCCTCGCCTCCACTGGAGACAGGCACTGAAGGGTCACCCCAGCCCTCAGGTCCTGGTGGGATCAGCTGAGGCCTCTGGTGCAATTGCATCACAATTCAAGTGTCACAGTGTATAGAGCTGGTCTGCTGTGGAGAAAGAGGATATTTTTGCATAGCAGACAAGGAGCCTCCTGAGAGGAGAAGCATAGAGACTAGGACCCTCTCCTTTGTGAAGTTCAATGCTATTATTATAACCTCTCTGATAAATGGGATGATCTTTATTGAGGTCTGCTGGTGAGACAGGAGGAAAAAGTCTCAGAGAGAACTTACCAGGAGCAAAGGGGGAGTCCCCGGGCAGACCCTCATGTCCCAGCCAACCTGGTGTGGAGGGTGGGTTTGAGAGAAAGAGTGAGCACAAGATTGTAAGTTAAAGAGCTACACTTCCATCTGAGGACAACACTGAAGGAATGAAGTCATCTTGTCCCAGAGGACTGTGTGGCCAGTGAGGAATATTAACTTGCAAGACTATCATCTCAGTAGTAGACAAACACACACTATTTTACAAAATCAACTTTCACTCTCCACCCTGTAGAGTAACAGAATCTGTCACAGTGGAAAAACAGGGATGTACCAGGGCATTGACGAGGTTTTCCAGTTGTATTTCTTGAATGTGGGCGACTGGGGATCCCAGCGATTGGGGAAGGGCGGCTGTGAGCTATTTATTTAATGCTCAGGAGAGATGTGATTATATTGGCACTTTAATCTGGTGAAAGGGGTCATACAGGTTACAAATAATTCCAAAATGAAGTGAGTTGTACTTTAAGAAGGAATGACTACTGTCAGGGAGAAAGCCTTCCCAGAGGAGGTGAGCCAAGTGGGGTCTTGTAGGCTGAATGAGTCCAAAGGTGGATGAGGAGGTGTGGACATTGGTCAGAAGGGCCTTAGAGATTTCCCAGGACAAAATCACAGAGAAAAGAAGGCACATCACCTCCTGTAAACAGCCTGCGTGAATCTGGAGCCCAGGAGGCACTGAAGGAGGAGCTGCAGGCAGGGTGAGACCGTTGGAAGGCCCTAGAAGTCAGCATAAGACATTGAAACTTACCCAGGTTGCCAAATCTTGTTGGGAAGAGCTGGAATGTCTGATTTTTATCGGATTTTTTTTAAAGTTGGCAATTATGTTAAAAAAAAAAAAAAAAAAAAACCATTGTGGGAGCTAAAACAAAACATCCTTAGACAAGCTCACAGGCCTCTGGTTCATAACTGTAACTTCTGCTAAACCAAAGGGAGCTTTTAGACAGAAAAGTGGAAAGATCAGATTTGCATATTAAAAGTTCACTCTTGGCAGTATGATTAGAGACAGTAAGAGATTTGACAGGAAGACCGGTTAACCTAACAGCAAATATTTTGAGACTTCTGTGTGTGGCAAGAGCTGGAATCACAACAGTGGGTTGTGGACCTGAACTCAGTGTAGGAGACAAATCTCATGAACAATCACACAGTATGTAATTAGGCAGAATTACAAATACATAATTACTCCAAGGAAGAAAAGGGTTAGATTGTGGAGGAACGTGGAAGAGAGTAGATTAAAGAGATATTTGGAAAGTTGGGCCACAATTTTGGACATGGAAATGAGAGTAAGGGAGTTTCAAGGTTTTACTTGGGTGAGTGAGTAGATGCTGTCTTAGAAGAAAGTATAAAAACTTTGCCTCTATTGAGAGTTTGATAAACAGAGTAAACACAGTTTAAATAGGCATAGCAAAAGAAGGAGAGCTAAGCCCTATTGGGTTGGCCAAAAAATTCATTTGAGTTTTTCCAGAACATATTACAGAAAAACCCAAATGAACTTTTAGGCCAACCTAATGTATTTTAATTTGTGTCCTGAGGTTTCCAAAATGCTGTATTTGCTTTTTTCTGAAGATAATACTTGCCCTGCTTA
This sequence comes from Dama dama, assembly GCF_033118175.1. Classification (NCBI taxonomy): domain Eukaryota; kingdom Metazoa; phylum Chordata; class Mammalia; order Artiodactyla; family Cervidae; genus Dama; species Dama dama. Next base: position 59,740,260 of record NC_083701.1, read on the forward strand.
CATCAAAATGCACTTGAATTAGCCAGGATTCTCCAGAGAAACAAAGTCAGTAAGAGTATAAAGAGAGAGAGAGATTTAGTTATTACAAAGAATTGGCTGATACAATCATGGAGGTTGATCAGTGTCCATGTCTGTAGTCAGCAAGCTGAGGACCCAGAAACAGCTGATGGTGTATTTCTAGTCCAAAAGCCAGCAGGTTCAAGGCTCAGGAAGAGCTAATATCTCAATTAAGGTCCAAATGCAGGGAAAAAACTCACGCTCATGTCCAAGGCAGTCAGGTTCCCTCTTATTTGAGGGAGAGTCAGTCATTTTTATTCTGTTCAGGTCTTTATCAGATTAAACGAGGCCCACCCACATTAGGGAGGGCAGTCTGCTTCACTCACTTCATGGATTCAAATGTTCATTTCATTCAGAAACACCCTCACAGCAGCCCCCAAAGTTTGACCAAATATCTGGGCACCCTGTGAGGTAGTCAAGTTGAGGTTTAAAAGTAATCATCACAGCATTCTTGAGTATAAAAAGAAATAATTGATATGAAACTACCTTAGATAGTTCAAGGCTATACAAATATAATGAAGTAGAGAAAACATTCATTGTCTAAAATGTATATGTTGCATATTCTCTGTTTGCCCCTATCTCCCTGCGCCTGGCAGGCTGATCTCCATCTACTGCACTATCTGGACTCCTTGACGCTCTGGTTTCTGGTTGGGAGGTACGGCAGGAGATTGAGAGTAAGTGGAAAGACTGGGCAGGTCGTTTATCCCCCTCTACCTGTTTCTTCCTGTGGCTTAGCTCCCACTTGTGGCCCCTCATCCTTGACTGCAGCTCTCTCCCTCCCCGTCAGGTCTCGGCATTCTAGCAGCCTCTCTGGGCTTGAATCTCTGGGTGCTTCTCCGTCCCTAATTGAGCTCTTACTGCTGCCAAAGATCAGACATCTAGGAGGTGTACAGACAATGTAAATATTAAATTCATATCTAAGCTCGCAGAGGAAATTCTTGTCCATTTTCTCTCTAATCTCAAATCAACTTCCTGCCATCTGTTTTCTCATTTAACATCATAATGACTAATATGAACACGTGTTTGTCGCTCCAGAAACTGTTCTAATGTAGAGAGAAGACCTGTAGAATGAAACTTGGCAACCCACTCCAGTATCCTCGCCCGGAGAATTCCCTGGACAAGGGAGCCTGGAGGGCTGCAGTCCACGGGGTCGCACACAGTCAGACACGACTGAGTGACTAACACACACACAGAGAAGACCGAACTGCCCACTGAAAGGAGGGTATGCTGCTTAGAGATGGAGGGCCTGCTGTTTCTGGATCCGACTGATATTCACATATATCAAAGCAACTGAGAACAGTACTCATTTGAGTAATCGAACTTCCTCAAATACTGGGTCACTTCTTCCTTGGGGTTAGGGTGAGGGCCCGAGTACACTGCAGATGGTCATATTCTTGGACTGCTCCAGCCAGGGCTTGCGGTCAGGGGCTTTGCCGGCACCTTTAGGGCGGTCTCCTCCCGGGTCGTGAGGATCCCTTGCGCATGCGCTCCTGCACGCCAGTGTGGGAGCTGCGTGCGGACAGCGGTGTGAGGTGTGACACGCCCGAGCTGCCAAGGCGTCCACTGGCCAGGGGAACTGAGCTTGCGACGGATCGATAGATCCGTTTGTGACACCAAGTATCACACCGGGAGCTGCAGCTCTGCCCCAGTGGGTGCTGTCTTTTTGCCCTGTTTGTTCCATCTTCACCGCTGGTGCGCTGGTCCATGCCGCTATCCTCTCTCTCCTGGGTGACTGCGGTGATCTTTTAACTGGACCTGATGCTCCTCTGCTGGATATTTATCCTGGTTTCCGGGATACCCTGGTGGCTCAGACAGTAAAGAATCTGCCTGCAATGCAATAGACCAGGGTTCGATCCCTGGGTTGGGAAGATCCCCTGGAGAAGAGAATGGCAACCCACTCCAGCATTCTTGCCTGGAGAATCCCGCGGAAAGAGGAGCCTGGCGGGCTGCAGTCCATGGGGTCACAAAGAGTTGGGACTGAACGACTAACACTTCTTTCACGTTTTCCAGGATAAGCTCTTCTCTGTAATATGGGTTTGGAATGATGCAAAGGAAATCTCCCCACCTCCCAGCTAAGCTGGCTTTCTGTTAGGTTCTGCTGCTGCTAAGTCACTTCAGTCGTGTTGTTTCAGTCGTGTCCGACTTTGTGTGACCCCATAGACGACAGCCCACCAAGTTCCTCTGTCCCTGGGATTCTCCAGGCAAGGATCCTGGAGTGGGTTGCCATTGCCTTCTCCAATGCATGCATGCATGCTAAGCCACTTCAGTCATGTCTGACTCTATGCGACCCCATGGACAGCAGCCCACCAGGCTCCTCCATCCGCAGGATTCTCTAGGCAAGAATACTGGAGTGGGTTGCCATTTCCTTCTCCCTTAGGTGTGTGGCATTAAAAGGAGAAAGAAAAGTGGAGGGAAAAGAGAAGAGACTCTCTTCTTGTTTTTCACTTCCTGCTTTTCAAGGTTGCTCCACAGCAGCATATAATTGGCTTCTGCTTCTAGAGACTTCAACTGTGCCCAGCACCCCAACTGTGCCCAGCACCGCCACTGCGCCCAGCACCCCAACTGGGCCCAGCACCCCCAGCTGCCAGTAGCAGTCATGCCACACTCCCTCACCTGCAGAGCTGTGTCCCTGGTGGCGGTCTCTTTTGTGGAAGCCCCCAATTAGACAGCAACCCCTCAGAGATCTGAGCAGGACAGTGTTTCCTTCAGAGATGCAAGCACCAGTCCCCTAGAGCCCTTCTGCCAAGCAACTCTGTACAGGTGACACACCTGTTCTCCAGTCTTAGGAGGTCAGAGCTGCTTCTTGCAATTATTAATCCCTGGATTACTACAGTCTTCTTTTTTATTTTCTTTTCCTTTTCCTCTTTCAACCTTCTAATGCCTGTGAAAGCAATTCTTTATATTAAAGCCTCTCTATTTGAAATATCGAGTGTGATTACTGTTTCTGATTGATCCCTGACTGACACCCCTTCTAATCCATTTGCCACTTAGCGGTTAGTTATCTTTTGAAAGTGGGCTTCAGATTGCATCACACCCGAGCTGTACTAGTTAAGATGCTCGCTTTCAAACCACAGAAACCAGCACTGGCTGACTTTTAACAGAAGGATTTACTGAGAGTGACTGGAACTCGGAACATCAAGAGGAAGATGGAAAAGCAACGTATGGAGGAATCTCCTAGAATGGTTTGTTGAGGATTTTGCCCCTGATTCCTTTTCACAGGACACTTAGGGGCATCCAGGTGCCAGTGGACATTGGTCACCATATGCTGGACTCTGCTGCCCCTAAACGTTCATCCCCATGCCCTCCTGACTGTAGCACTGTCACCTGAATGATTTCTAACTGACCTTGCATCTTTGATAAATGACCTCATGATTCAGAGCCCCAAGGAGGAGCATGGTTTGGCCTTATTCTGTTTGCCGCTGGAGAGCAGAGAAAATACGTTCTTTTATCTTTGGCTTCTATAAGCCTTGGAGCTAGGATTCTGCCTCACATTAGTTTTGTGATTCCCCAAAATGAGAAGGGCTTTTGAATGCTGGCTAGCCAGTGACAAATGTCTACCATACTGCCTAAAACTCTCTTTCCTGGCTGGAATTTAGGAATCCTAAATCCTCCATCATGTAGAATAAAATCCCCAAACCTGGCTTTCCCGCCTGGCATGACCCAGCCCATCAGACTTTCTGACCTCACCTCATGGCCTCTCTCCCTAGCTTCATGTCCCAATCCCAAGGAGATTCTGTCTATCCCTTCCACAGGCCACACTCGTTCCAACCCCCAAGGAATTGCTGTTCCCTCAGCCTTCAAGCGGAGAAGACGATGGCACCCCACTCCAGTACTCTTGCCTGGAAAACCTCATGGACGGAGGAGCCTGGTAAGCTGCAGTCCATGGGGCCGCGAAGAGTCGGACACGACTGAGCGACTTCACCTTCACTTTTCACTTTCCTTCATCGGAGAAGGTAATGGCAACCCACTCCAGTGTTCTTGCCTGAAGAATCCCAGGGATGGCAGAGCCTGGTGGGGTCACACAGAGTCAGACACGACCGAAGCGACTTAGCAGCAGCAGCAGCAGCCTTCAAGACCCCTTCCTGCTCCTCTCAAGGAACTTCCTTCTCTCTTTCAAGTCTCAGCTCAGGTATCTCTTCCTCTCCCACACACTTCTTTCCTTTGCAGCGCCTGTTTGTGCCTGGTATTCTCTTGTGGGTTACCTGACTCTCCTCTCCTTGCGGTCAGTCTTGCAATGTCCCAGCACCTGGGAGAGTGGCTGGCTCAGAGCAGGTGCTTGAATGTTGAATGGATGGATGGATGGATCCCTCCATTCAACAATTTGATATTTTTAAAAAGCTAAACAGTTTTGTGATGGAAGCAATGGCAAGCAGGATTACGTGAATGCTTTTTTAAAATAGTTAGCTTTTTGACATTTCTTATGGAAGTTTTACTCAAGATTTAGGGCTCTGAGATGGGTCCTAAGGGGGCTGTTTTGATCATGTGGAGAAACTGTAGGCCTCCTTTTAATGGCTGTCTGCTGGGAGTCCTCTATTTTGTGAACTATAGCAGAAGGTAAAGTTTAGGTCAGGAAAACCACAAAGCTTGCTACATCATACTGAGCATGAAAGAAGCCAAATAGTATAATTGTTATGCTCCTGGGTGTTAGACAGACCTGAGTTTTACTCCCACGTCTGATTCCTATTAGCTGTGAATTTGCTGGCTCTTTTTCAACCGTGTGACCTTGGGCAAGTCACTGACCTTCTCTGTTTCAACCCCTACATCATAAGGTTGTTGTGAAGATTGAAATGAGTCGATTTGTACAAACCACTTAGAAAAGTGTCTGGCATTTAGTTAGCTTTAATAAAGCATACTATAAGCACAAACTATTATTATAGTTAGCATCATGTTTGCCTGTTAAGAGGGACTTGTTAAGACAGGAGTTTATTTATCTTTTATATAAGTCAAAGACAGGCAGCCCAAGGTGGGTACTGCAGTTCTGCAGTCATCAGAGACCAAAGTCCCTTCTTTTTCCATCACCAGCTAATACATGCTTTATATCTTCAAATTGCAAAATACCTACTGAAGCTCCTGTCACCACATCTGCATTTCAGGCTTCAGGAAGAAGGAATGGAGAAGGATCTTATGACAGAGTCAATACTCTTTAAAGAATCGTCCCAGAAGGGCCACATAGTATTTCCTTTTGCATCTCCTTGGCTAGAATGTAGGCACTTGATCACCTAACTACAAGGGACACTGGAAATGTAGTTTTTTCACCACCCCAAATAAAATTAGTACTGTATTATTAAAGAAAGGGGAAATGGATATTGTACCATGTGCAAATTATTTAACTTCTCCAAATTTTAGTTTTGTCATTTGTGAAATGGGAACAATACTCCAAACAACTAACTTCCTGGCCTGGAAGTCTACATGAAATAAAGCACAAAAACCACACATAAAAACTGCACAGTGCCCAACACATGCTAAATAAACAAAAATATATCTCTGAATACAAACCAAATGGCACAAAAAGAAGAAAAAAAAAAATCCCTACCCAAAAAGGTACTGATTAACTTCAGAAAGAAGCCTATTCTACTTGCAGGTTTCTTCCACCTTTTCATGGCTTTGGCCATTTTTATCTCAACTGATTCTCAGCTGACAAAGTTCCAGTTTTAAATCTCATATCACCCTGCGTTACTACAAATAAAGGACTACTGTGTCTGGGCGGTGGGGGGCGGTATCTCAAACTCTTCTAAATCCAACCTCACCCACCATCCAACTTCTGTTCATTTGTGTCCAGTGTTCTAGGCCAGTGTATTGTGAACCCAGCTGATCCTAAAACTCACTCACTTGTAAAGTTCTGTAAAAATACAGATTCTCATTTCCCACCTCCGGCATCAACCCAAAACACTTCTATATCTTCCTCACCTGTGTCAAACTAACTCTGGGTATTTTGGATGAAATGACTCAGTCACTTGAATATTTACATAATACAAGCAAATGTATTTTGAAACACAAACATGGATTGAATGTCACTAGGAGCCAGGCACTGTTCTAAGCACTTTGAATGAACTAACTCATTTAGGTACTATCATTCTCCTATATACAGATCAGGAAACAGGCACAGAGAGAATAAGCAACTTGCTCAAGGTCACATGGCTAATAAATGGGGAACTGGGGGCTGGGATTCAAGCCCAGGCAGTCTGGCTTCTGAGAGCCTGTGCCCTTAACCACTTCTCCCCTACCACCCTCCATCTCTCATCATCAGCCAGGTTCACATTAAACAGTCATGGCACCCCAATACAAGTTATTTAAAAATATGAACAGATTTCCTCCCAGTATCTATTAAGAAAATTGCAAGACATTCTTATTTATGATCATTTATCTTCCCAAGCACTTTGTGGCACAGATAAGCCTTTATAAAGTATTTCAAGGCAGCCATCAAAAATGGTGTTGAAACTATATTTCTATGTGTCTATATGTTCACTATGATAGATACTCTTTATGTGAAGAAATATATCCACACACACATATATACATATACACACTGCGTATGTCTATAGAAAGTCTGGGAGAAAACAGAGTCAGGGTGTGACAGTTAATTCTGTGTAGTAAAATCACCCTTTCAAAAATTATATGCATATATAATTTGGCTACCTGGGTCTTAATTGCAACATGCCAGATCTAGTTGCCTGACTAGGGACTGAATCCAGGCCCCTTGCATTAGGAGTGTGGAGTTTTAGCCACTGGACCACCAGGGAAGTCCCAACATCACCCTTTTAAAATTTATCTGAAATCAGCATTTGAATTTTATTTAGCAGAAAAATTCTTAAAATTTAAAAATAAGGTATTTTATGTATTTTGAAGAAAAACCAATGAAGACATCAACTATATCCCTTCTGTTTTCTGAGCATCTTACAAGCTCTTCATCTTACCGTTCCTGTAAGACCCTTTAGAACGAAATCCATCTGAAGGACGGGGGAATAGGTGTGTTTGCATGGTGGCCGAGCTCTTGACTTCAGTGTCTGGCAGATATGGATTTAAATCCCAGCTGTGAAGCTTCCTGGCTGAGACACAGGTGTTAAGACAGGTCACCCACGGGCCCAGCCTCACTCGGGCATCTGTGTGAAGGTCCAGGGGCCGAGGCATTTCAGCGAGCTGAGCACATGTATAAAGTAGGTGATACAAGGTGGCGAATGCGGGGAGCAAGCAGCTGTCCTCATCAGAACGTAACTCAGAATTGTTAAATGCCAATCGCAAACCCAGAATCTTTTTGGCTCATAATAAAGATTATAAATAAGTTACTAATTTGAGGCCAAGCATCCACTCCTGTGAAGATTTGAGGAAAGGAAAAAGTCAGGCTGCTCTCGGGAATTCAGCTGAAGTTGGTTTAAGGTATTGTTTCTAGTTCAATGCATTCATGTTACGTGGGACACAGTCCCCTAAGCCTTTGGTCTACCAGCTTCTGAACTTTGTTTTCCAAAACACGATTTGCATCCGGTCCTACCCTATATCCCTTTCTGATGTCTCTGCGGTCAGCTGGTTCCACCTGGCTGTGCCTGCCTCTCATGCATTGCTTGCTGGAGGCTCTTAAGTCCTTGCTTCGTCTACTTCCATCTGGCTGCCTCCCCCCACCCCCAGCACTGCTGACATACTGCCAACTCCAGGGTTTGGCCTTATCTTCCTGGACCTTGCTCCATTAATCATCACTCTTACCACGTCTCCAGGCACTTTCCTTTCAGTCTATAAACATGCCTCAATCTCCGGTAGCCTTAAAAAAAACAATTTAAAAATGAATAACCACGGCTTCACGTCAGTCTCTATAGCACCTGCCCCATTTCTGGAATCCCAGCGTCTGAGAGGCCAGGAGTTTGGATTCTAGAGACGTTAGCTCCCAGTTCTGCCACGTCTAACTGTATGACCTTTTGCTTAAACTTTCTGTGCCTCAGTTTCCTCCCCTGTAAAGTAAGGCTCTGGATATTATCTCCCTCCAGGGGTTGTGAGAATTAAATGCATTAACACAGAAACCTGTCCTACAGAAGGTGGCCAGTGAACGTTAAGGATGATCTGAGTCCACCTCTCACCTCCCTTTTGTCCTTCAAGGTACCAGAACCTGGCTCAGGCCCAGCCAGCCCTGAGATCCCACTTTGTAAAGGTCACCTATGACCTATTACTTGTCAGTATGTGGCCCTCTGCTGCATGTGATGTTGGTTACTTCCTCCTTCCAGCAACCCTCCAAACGTCATCTGCTGCTGCTTCCTGCTGCAGATATTGTCATGCCCTGGTTACCGTGAGTGAATAAACATACACACAGAGCTAGGGTTTGTTTCTTACCTTCAGTCTTTGCTCTTACTGAAACTGGATCACCGCCACTACCATAGAAGTCACCCCCCCACATCTTTAGTGCCCAACTCCGACTTGTCCCCCTCACCCTCCAGTTGCCCCTATCCCTGCTGCCTTCCCCTGGTTAGCTTCCACTTATCCTTTAAGACTCTGCTAGGACCTCACTGATGCTGAAGCTGAAACGCCAATACTTTGGCCACCTCATGCAAAGAGTTAACTCATTGGAAAAGACCCTGATGCTGGGAGGGATTGGGGGCAGGAGGAGAAGGGGACAACAGAGGATGAGATGACTGGATGGCATCACCGACTCGATGGCCATGAGTTTGAGTAAACTCTGGGAGTTTGTGATGGACAGGGAGGCCTGGCGTGCTGCGATTCATGGGGTCGCAAAGAGTTGGACACGACTGAGCAACTGAACTGAACTGAACTGAGGACCTCACTTCCCCAGGAATCTCTCCTGAACACCCTTCTCCCATTAAAGCTGAGTTAGGTACCCCTTCTTGGTGCTTAGATGACCCTCATGTAGTTCTTACACAGCGTTACAATTCTGTCTTCTGTCCACCCCCAAAATGACTATGAACAATCTGGTACAACTTTCAGAATCATTTCTTATTCTCTGAGTTTGTAACACTTGACATGGTGTCAGACACATAGTAGGAAGTCAATAAATATATTATATATGGAATGAAATAATCAACTGATTAATATCAATACTCATCTATACCCTTGAATTTTAGGTAGTAGGATACAGAATAGGTAGACTGACAGGGAATTAGCGGGGATTGCATAAGGTTTGACAAGGTGTGATAAGGAAGTCGGGGGAAGCAGGCAGAGTTTGGCGGGAGTAAGAGGGGCTGTAGAGAAACATTCAAAATGAAGAGGCCACACCCTTGTGAAGGCTGCCTTCACTAAGCTCTTAAGTACTCTCACAAAATCACTAGCTAAATGGAAAGAAAGCAAAAGAAATTTGAAAACAAAGTAAAGTATACACACTTTCCTTCTTGCTTTTTTCCACAAGAGCGCAATTAAAACCCTATTATTAAAAAAAAAAAAAAAACTTCCAGATTTGTTTTTATGCTAAAAAAACAAGAAAGAAAAATTTTGTTTCCAAAACCTTAGAAGAAAATCAGACCATCTTCCACAGGCTGATACTTTCCCACAGGCGCCATTTATTAACCACTTGCAGTTTACTCCTTCACCTTTGAGCACTGAACCCAAAGAACATCTGCATGCTTGCTATCTTTGTTATCATTGCTTTTGCCTCTGACATGAGCAATTACTGAGACTCACCATTCCTGGAGCCAGTTATCGCCTCAGAAGTAAGAGGTACTGAGCAGTAGTACCAGTAACTAAGTTTTAAAGAATCGGAATCTTCATCTTTCTTTTTAAACAGATAATGTATTCATGCAATTCAAAAGATTGAAGAGTGTACAATAAAAATTTTTGCTTCTGCTTTGTCCTTTAAGACATCTTCTGGTTATACCAAAGAACACATACACATATACTTTTTTCTTCCTACTGCCTGCTTTTTGCTCGATGTTACTATACACCTTATCTTGCACCTTGCGTTTTTCACCTAACAGTCAGTACATAAGGAAAATTTCTCACTTTATTTGTACATTATATAGATATCAGAGGAGGAAATGGCAACCCACTCCAGTTTTCTTGCCTGGGAAATTCCATGCACAGAGGAGCCTGGTGGGCTAGAGTCTATGAGGTCACAGAGTCAGACGCGACTGAGCGACCAAGCATCTATATAGATATAGCACAAAATTTATATAACCATTCCCCTACTCATGGATATACAGGCTGCTTCTGATATTTTAAAACTCAAACAGTGCTATAAGGAGTAAACTTTACAGGCATCATCTTGCACATGTGACAAAGTATCTGTAGCGGAAGTTCCTACAAGTAGTTTAGCTGAGCCAAAGGGTACATTCATTGGTGATTCTGTTAGCTCTTGCCAGTGTTCTTTCCAGGTAGGTGGTTGGTTGTACCAGTTCACCCTCCCACCAGCTTCCTTCCATCTCCACTAGTGGCCTCAGCTGACTTTCGAGGCTTTGCCAGTTTGGAAGGTGATGAATAGCATCTCAGTGTATTCAAGCTTGCAGTTTTCTTATCATGAGTATGGCTACACTTTTTTCCCCCAAGTCCTCAGTGCTATTTATACTTTCTTCTCTCTATATAAAATTATGATAGCCACAACAATAATGGTGAACATTGACAGGGGCACTTATACCTCCCAGGGATGTTACAGACATCTCCTTTATGCCTTTCAACAGTTCTGCATTGTAGGGACTGTTATGATCCCAGTTTACAAATGGAGAAACTGAAGCTTAGAGAATAGAAGGGATTTGCCCAGGGTCTCACAGCAACAAGCAGCAAGGCCAGCTTGAATCCAGGCTTCTCTGACCACAAAGCCCACATTCTTAAACACAAGGCACCTTTACCTGCGACTTAACAAACACAACAGAAGTAGAGACCCTGGGGCACTGACTCTCGGATTATCTCCCAGAGATTCTAAGGACATCACCTGCTGAGGTCCTCTCACTCTCTTGCCTCTTTTTGAGGTTAACGTATCCTCGGGTTCTTGCTTCCTTTTGAGATGCACTCTCAGGGGCCCACGGAGATGAGACCCTGATTGGAGCCTCCTGGAAGTGCAGCCCTGTGAGAGGAGTGAGTGGGTGACTGCACGGACACTAGCTCACAAATAGCAACCTCAGGCCTACGAGTGAGGAGAAAGTAAAGTTCATTCAATCAGCAAATACTTATTGAACATCTACTACGTACCCAGAAGTGTTCCACAAACTCGGACATGTGGCAGTGAACAAGACAAACCAGGTCTCTGTTCTCATGAAACTTATGTCAGACAAAAAATAAACAAGAAATAAAATGATAGTGTTAGGTAGTTAGAATAGGAAAAAGGAGTCCAGAATGGTGGTGGCTAAAAGACAAAGAAGGGAAAAGCCCACAAAAATAGAACAAAGGAAGGTCTGAGGGTCTGAGGACCAGAGTGAGGACCTCAGATAAAACAAACAGCTCTCCTGGCTAGCCCAATTTACACAGGGCAGGCCCAGGAGGAGGAGAAAAAAAAAAACAAAAACATAAAAAAGAGGAGCCAAAATTGGCCTGCGGGCCTCTCTTCTCTTTGCGTCTTTTGGGTTGGCATGCCATCACGCCTCAAGGATGTATTTTCCTTTACTTTCTAAATAAAACTGAGCTGTAACACGGAGCTGTAACACTGGTCCGACTAAAGGCTGTAATGCTGGTCCATCCGTCACGTCAAATTTTTGTTGCGACGAGACAGAACCGAGAAAATTACACACTCCCCCGACAATGGTAATAAGAAGTATTCTATTAGAGGGTTAAAACTGTGTGATTTGGTAAAGAGAGGCTGCTTTGGATTGGTGAGTAGGTGAAGGCTTCTCCAAAGGAAGTTACACTGAGAAAATAAATGATCTGAGGTCTGGGGGAGAGCATCACAGACAGAGGAACAGCTAGTGCAAAGGTCCCATGATGGGAACAGGCTGGTGCATCTGCAGACAGGAGAGCCTGGAGACAGGGAGAGGTGGGGCTCAGGCAGAGAGGCTGGACTGGCAGGTGTGATCAGATCTCACCTCGGGGCTCTCTGGATCCGGAAAGAAACCTGGCTTACTGTGTCCAGTGGGAAGCTAAACTGAGAGAGGTTTAAACTGGTGTGGGGGTTGGGGTGTGGTGTGTGTATGTGTGTGACATAATATGATTTAATTGTTTTTGAAAACAATCACTCTGGCTGCTAGGAGGAGAGAAGATTATAGTAAGGTGAGAGAGTAAGTATGAAGACCAGTATGGGAGACCAGTAAGTATGGGAGTCTATGGAGGTGGCTTGGACCAGAGGTCACAAAGGCTTAGACCAGAGTAGTACTACTCAAACTTTATTTTTTTAAAAAATGGTTAAGATGGTACATTTATTTTTATTCACTTATTTATTTATTTGGCTGCATTGTGCAGCTTGCAGGATCTTAGTTCCCAGACCAAGGATAGAATCACCTGCATTGCAAGGCAAATTCTTAACCACTGGACCATCAGAGAAGTCCCTACTGAAACTTTAGAGGGCATCAGGAATCCTCTGGAGGGCCCAATCCTCAGAGTTTCTGATTCTGGAGAAGACTCCAAGGTTTTTGCATTTCTAGCAACCTCCTTTTTGACACTGCTGCTGCTGGTCTGCCAATCACACTTTGAGTAGCATGAGACTAGACAGGAGATGGAAGAAGTGGACAGATTTCCATATATTTTGGAAACCCAATTCAACAGGATTTACTGATGGATTGCATCTAGGGGACAAGCAAAAGAGAAGAATCAAGGATGACTTTGGGGTTGTGGTTTAGCGACTGAGGAAATAATTGCAGGCACATACTGAGTAGAAAGTGGAAGGAGGGGCAGATGAAGAGGGAGAAACCCAAGAGTTCTGTTTTGGGCGTGTAAAGCATGAGAGGTATCCAAGTGGAAATGCCAGTTGCTGCATGGTGAGTTCTGGCGTTGGGGCGAGAGGTCAGGACTGCAGAGACCTCAGCATAAAGATGGAATTTAAAGCGATGGGACTGGAAGGGGTGGCCCAGGGAGAGATCAGACTTGGGGAGGAGAAGGAGCATGGGACTTATCCCTGGGTATCCAGCACCTAGCAGTCAGGCAAAGCAGAGGCACCAGTGGGTAAGAAGACAACCCAGACTTAATGTCACTCATGCCATGGGCAGAAAGCCTTATAGGAAAAATGGAATGGCCAATAATGTGGCTGGGAGCAACATGTGATATGAGAGATCCAAAATCCCAAAATCATCCTTGATTCTTCTCTTTTACTTGTTCCCCAGATGCAATCCATCAGTAAATCCTGTTGACTCTGCTTCCAAAATATATTGAAATCTGTCCACATCTTCCGTCTCCAGTCTAGTCTAACACTACTCCAAGTGTGATTGGCATACCAGCAGGAGGAAACACCCTCCAGGCGAAGAAAAGAAGAACCTGCAAAAGTGACTAAGGAACTTGATGGACTTCCCTGGTGGTCCAGTGGCTAAGACTTCACACTCACACTTCAGGGGGCATGGGTTCAATCCCCAGCCAGTGAACTAGATCCCACATACTGCGACTAAGAGTTTGCATACTGCCCCAAAGATTGAGGGTCCCATGGGTTGTAACCAAGATCCAGTGCAAAAGAATAAATGAATAAACACTTGGGGGGGGGGGGTTGCAGAAAGGAACCTGGGAATCTGTAGCTCCTTGTAACCTCAGATGGCCCGATGTAGAGAAGTGAAGAAACCTCAGATCTATTACAGCTGACTCTGCAGCCAGCCTCTTGTCCTGGAGGGCTAGCAGCATGTGAAGAGGGAGAGAAGAGACAGATCAAGTCTCAGGTGTTAGGCCTAGAAAGGAGAAGACAGGTAGCAGAGGTCTTAGGATTCAGATATGATAATAGACGGCATCTCAGAGAGAAAGGCTGCGCCATTCTGGAAACTTTCTTCCCTTTGACCTCCCAGAAACGAGCATCCCTTCTCCCATCCAAGAGCAATTCTTCACCCAGTGCTTTCAAGCCCTGGGCCGCCTGCCGAAGCTGAGCCCTGGCTCCACTGGCCGTCTCCTCCCTCGTCTGTATTTTGATGGCTTCCTCTAGCCTGGCTCCTTCCCCTCAGACTACAATAATGCTATTCCAGCCTAAAAGAAAGCTCTGTTCCTCCACCCTTCCTCCCCTGCAGCTACTGCTTTCATTGCTTTTACCCCAAACTTCCTACACCAGGGCTCATGCTTCCTCACTTTCTTTCATGAGGTAATTTGGCTTGGGTCCTTGCCACTGTCTCCAAAGCCATGGCCACCTCATAGTCATCCAACCCAGGGTCTGCTCCTCCAGGTTCTGACCTCAGGCCATCTTCCTGATGTGTTCACACAATGGCCACACTTTCCTTCTGGAAACTCCTGTCTCCTCCTCTCAAAGTCCTCACCGTCCCTACCCAGTGCCCCTCCCCATGCCCAGTGTGGCCTGATTGGGAGTTGGGGGACAGGACTCTCTGGGTTCCATAACTGGTGGTCTTGTCTCCTTCTCTGCCCGCTCCCAGGTGATCACACCCAGACTCTTCCATGATCGTCTGTGATCTGATGACTGGTGACAACTTACACTGCTATTTCCAGCTGCCCACGTGAGATTCCATGTCCTGCAGGCATGTCAAAGATGTCTAAAACAAAACCTCACCCACAATGTGCACTTAATAGATGCATATTAAGTACATGTTTATTGAATGAACTGCTTTCTCCTTGCCCACTCCTGCCTCCTACATGTTAAAGAAAAAGCAGTAGGGCTTCCCTCATGGCTCAGTGGTAAAGAATCCCCCTGTCAATGCAGGGTTCGATCCCTGATCCAGGAAGATCCCACATACTGCAGAGCAGCCAGGCCTGTGCACTACAGCTATTGAACCCCTGTTCTAGAGCCTGAGATCCACAACTACTGAGCCCATGTGATGTAGCTACTGAAGCCTGAGTGCCCTAGAGCTCATGCTCCGCCACAAGAGAAGCCACTGCAATGAGAGGCCCATGCACCACAACAAAGAGTGGCCCCCACTCACCGCAACTAGAGAAAAACCCTTACAGCAACAAAGACTCAATGTAGCCAAAATTAAAACAAATAAAATTATTTTTAAAAGTCTCACACATCTTTTAAAGCATAAACATGTCTTCCCCTTCCGTCTGGATAAGTGGAATCACCTCACACCCTCCCCTCTCATAGAGCTAATTGCTCACACAGTGTTGCTGATTCTGTCTCCCAAATGTTTCTGGAAATGTTCCTCTTTTCTCCTTTCCATTTCTGTGTGTGTGCTTGTTTCTCAGTCATGTCTAACTCTTTGCAATCCCATTGACTGTAGCCCACCAGGCTCCTCTGTCCATGGGGATTCTCTAAGCAAGAATACTGGAGTGGGTTGCCATGCCCTCCTCCAGGGGATCTGCGCAACCCAGGGATCAAACCCAGGTCTCTCCCATTGCAGGTGGATTCTTTACCGTCTGAGCCACCAGGGAAGCCCTACTCTGGTGCAATTATCCTTATCCCAGCTGACTAGCATTAGCCTTACTCACTGGTTCTCAAAGCTGGTTACATACTAGAATCACTGGGGAGGTTTTTAAAATTCTGACACTCAGCCCCACTCCAGATTAATTCCATCAAAATGTATAGCGGTGAAGCTGGAGCACAGGTAACCCTAAAAAACTCTACAGATGAGGGACTTCCCTGGTGGTCCAGTGGCTAAGACTCCAAACTCCCAATGCAGGGGGCCTGATGGGAGAACTAGATCCTATATGTCATAGCAAAGATTGAAGATCCCGAGTGTCACAACTAAGACCCAGTGCAGCCAAATATATAAAATAAATAAATATTAAGGAAAAAGACAACTCTGTAGATGATTATAACGTGCAGTCAGATTTGAAAACCACAGATCATTTCCTCCTCCAGTATCCAGTATTTCCTTCATGACTCCCCCCCAGCAAATCTGATCTTAACATTCTTCTGCTTTAAAACTTCAGATGACTTCCTATATCCTACAGCATGATTCTTAACTTGGAATCCAGTTTCAAATAATCTGTGAACCCCATTAAATTATACACCAAATATTGTGCCCATGGAAAAGATTGCTCCTGTTCTCAAAGGAGCCTGACTCGAAAAAGGTAAAGGATAGTTAGCCAGGTAGGAGTCAATAGTTATTCAACTTTTACTGTGTGCCAGGCAGTGGGCTCAGCACTTCACACACACTAGCTCATTAACATTCAAAACTAACCCATAAGTATGAGTATTACCCCCACTTTACAGATGATGGTTAAGTAATGTCTCCAAGTCAACAAACCCTTAGAGTCTAGACTTAGATGCAACCAGAGCTACTCTTTACCACCTCCCTGGTTTGCAGGATTAAACCACACCCTTCACTGAAGCGAACAAAGCTTTCTCCACCTGTCTGATTGGAGGCAACCTTCCTCCCCCCTCCAGGCTCCAGCTGCCCACTTTGATCCACACTCTGGCCCATGCCTCTGTCCCCCTTCCAGGCTGTGACCACTCCCTGGAATGTCCTCCCTGCACTCCTATGCCAGGCAGAATCCTAGCTACACTTCAGGGCTCAGCACAAATGTCCCCTGTGACTCTCTGAAACCATCTCTCTCTGACACTTTCCCAAAAGACACTCATTATGGCGCTTTCAGCATCTGATGATAGATAGGGGTATTCACCTCTCTTCCCTGCCAGGCAGAGCTCCTTGAGAGAAAGAACTGTGTCTTGTTAACCTGTGCTCCCCAGCACCTCACAGTACCCTGGCCCATGGAAGGAGCTCAGTGAACATTTGTTGAAAATAACATAATTTAAGTGTGCTTTTTACTTACTAGGGAGTACCCAGGTTCTAAATACAGAGAATAGGCCTTTGTCTTGAGAGAATGACGTTTGATAGGTTCTTATGTTGCCAGGATGTCCCCACCGATCTCATTGGGTTATTGTTAAGATTAGATGAAATAATTCTTTAAAAGCACTTTGCATTGTTAAACAATGCAAAAAGAAGGCCTGATTATTAGCTAACTCTCTGCTCACATCCAGTGGCTAATGGACCATTATGAATGTCAGGAAATGCAGATTTAATAGCCACCAGTTACATGCCTTAAAAAAAATGTCTGTCATCACATTGGCATCTCCTGCTCCGAGACAAACAATGTCCTCATTGCTGTGGCATTCTGCACAGCTGAAATAGCCACACCAGGAATGCTCAATTGAATTTATACTTACTATAAATTAGTTTTATAAAATATGCCCCAAGTGTCTTAAGAGGTTCAAGCAAAATTGCTTTTTTACAGGGGTGAGAGAAAAGAGGCATCAGAAATGCAGTTGTACATACGTGAGCTACTATGAAGCTTCCTGCTTTTGGTGGTATCCTACTGAGCTGACCCTAAAATAGAGCGCTTGGGAATGAATGAGATAAAAATTAATCTTTTAATGAAAATTATCAAATTGTGGCAAATTCCTGAAGTTTGAACCTAATTTTGAAGGTTCCCATACTTTCTAAGCACTCTAAAAGTTTACCCTAGCTTTCCCCACTTGCTAATGTAAAGACTGGGATATTTCATATGTGGTGAGTGATTTCCAAGCCCAATCCTACAGACTGGTGGCAGAGAAAATTGTTAAACCAATAATCGAATAATATACCAAGCGTCAGAAACATGTTAGTCATTTGGCAACTCATCAAAGAAAGAAAGACAGAAAGGAGAGAGAAAGAAAACAAGGAAATTTAAAAATTGAAAGTCTACAAGGAAAGGATGAGAGGAAATCTTACCCAAGTTTGAGAGCCGTAACTCTTGAGCTCACATGCTACAACTACTGAAGCCCATGCGCCTAAACCCAGTGCTCTGCGGCAAGAGAAGCCATCCTGATGAGACCTGAGCACTGCAGCAAAGAGTAGCCCTTCCCTGTTCACCGCAACCAGAGAAAGCCCATGCATAGCAACCAAGACCCAGTGCAGCCAAAAATAAGTTATTTTAATGTGGAAAATACAATGACAACAACAATAATAAAAATACCTTCCTCATAGGGATATAGCAAGTCAGTGGATTAGATGAGTTTTCTGGCCCATGATGTGTACTCAGGCTATGCTGTGTTTAGTCGCTCAGTCATGTCTGACTGTTTGCAACCCCATGGACTGTAGCCCATCAGGCTCCTCTGTCCATGGGGATTCTCCAGGCAGGAATACTGGAGAGGGTTGCCATGCCCTCCTCCAGGGGATCTTCCCAACCCAGGGATCGAACTCAGGTCTCCTGCATTGCAGGCAGATTCTTTACCAGCTGAGCTACCTTGGAAGTCCGATGAGTACTCATAAGTGTTAGCTATTATGACTAAAGTAAACTTACTGAATGCCGATTATATGCACAGCATAATAGTACCCTCTGGTAGTTTTAAGTTCATTCTCTATATAGCCTTTCTCTTCTCATTGGCATTTGAATATCTTTGTTCAACCACTAAACACTATTATAATTATATTTGGTGTGTATCAGTTGTATCCCTTGAGTTTTGCATGGTGCATTGTTTTAAACAGCTATCCTGTGTAGATTTCAGAATATGACTTTCATTAGTTAAGATGAAGTTAATCTTGAAGGGTGCTGTGTATAGACTCGAGGGAGGGAATTCAGTGACAGGCAGCTTTGAGATTCCATTAAAATCAGCACTTACATTTATAATAGGAAGCTGAGAGGTCACATGGATAAGCTCTATATATTGTGAACTGATTTCATCTTCCAGGCCCTCCCCAAACTCAATCTTCCTCCTTTATCATTACCCACTTTACCCACCAAAAAGAACTCAGCCCCAAGCACTAAAATCAAAAACCTATGTGTGTCGCCAGGCCCTCAGGGCTGAGCTGCTTCTGGTATGTGGAGTGAAGAGGTGCTCTTCCCAAAGGCTCTTGTGTTTGCAACCTGCAAAGAGGCTTCTGGAAGGAAACAGTGAGACCTAGGGACTCTCTTCACAAAATAAAAGTTAATGTACTACCCCTGCTGGACTTGGGCTGAGGCTGGCTGGCAGGAAAGAGCAGCAGGGCCACCCAAGGGGCTCAGGGTCAGAGGGAGTTCGGTTCTGGAGAGCTGACTCTGGGAGCTGTCCCAGAGCTGGAGCCCTGTGGTCCAGCCACTTGACCCCAGGGGTGGGCCCAGGGAAGATGGCTAAGTGTGAATGGAAGAGTTAGTTGCTGAGAGGGTGGGTCCGCATCACACAGGTCCTCTCCCCACTCAGTCTGAGGCTGGGCCCCTCCATGGTGCCTCATTTGCTATTGTGTTCAGGGTCTGGCCTAGACTGTTGTGTCGGGTGCCGTTCATGCCTCAGTTTCTGCAGCAGGTCCAACGATGGATGGAGCCTCCAGAGGAGAGGAGGCCTCCCCTGAAGGAACCTTCTGCTTGGGGTCCTTATACCTTTAGTCACTGCAGAGGAGAAGCGTTTATCAGTAGACATAATGATAACCAGGACTGATTCCCTAAGACTCAGTGAGCTCCTCTGCGGTTTGGTAAGCATATTCTAAGAAGGACACCCAAGAAGGAAAGGAAAGGAGGAAGGGAAGAATGTATCATCATATTTGCTTGAATACGCATTTTTAAATATCTCTGGAAGGATACATAGGAAACCAGAAAGAGTGATTACTGGGACTTCCCTGGCAGTCCAGTGGTTGGCTTCCACTGCAGGGGACTCAGGTTCCATCCCTGGTTGAGGAACTAAGATTCTATATACTGAGGGGTGTGGCAAAAAAATTAAAAAAAAAAAAAAGAAATAGTGGTTACCCTTTGCAGGTAGGGATGGAAATTGAGGGCTTCCCAGGTGGCACTAGTGGTAAAAAATCTGCCTGCCAATGGGTCAAAACCCAGGATTTGATCCCTGGGTCAGGAAGATCCCCTGAAGAAGGAAATGGCTACCTACTCCAGTATTCATGCCTGGAGAATCCCCATGGACAGAGAAGTTTGGCTGGCCACAGTCCATGGGGTTTCCTGATGAGAAGAGCCAACTCACAGAAAAGACCCTGTTGATGGAAAAGATTGAAGGCAGGAGGAGAAAGGGACAACAGAGGATGAGGTGGTTGGATGGCATCACTGACTCAATGGACATGAGTCTGAGTAAATTCCAAGAGTTGGTGATGGACAGGGAAGCCTGGCATGCTGCAGTCCATGGGGTCACAAAGAGTCGGACATGACTGAGTGACTGAACTGAACTGAGCACAGGGAGGCTGATCAAGGATGCCTAGAGAAGAGGAAGGAGTGGTGGAGAAGACACAGACCCCATTCCCAGTGCGAGTCTGGGGTTCCTGCAGCATAGTCACTGGAAGGGACAGCATGGGAGGACCAGCTGCCTGCCGGCTCTGCAGAACTGAAAAGAAATCTGATCTCATTTTGGATCTCAAGCTCGTAAGAGAGTTGCAATTGTTATCTTGTGCCTGCTGCCTCTGAAACGGCCCTTAGATCTGGGCTTTCTTCATCTCTCACCTTGCATACTCTGACCACCTTCCAATTGGCTTCCTTGTGCCAAGGTTCTAATCCTTCCAATCCGTGCACCAGTCTTTAAATTTCTTTGTGGAAATGAAAACCTGATTGTGTCCATCCAGGAGGGTCCCCAAGGATAGTGTCCTTCCTCGATTTCCCCTGGAGCACGTGATAACACCTCAATTCCTTCTAAGTCCTTGGGGGATCTTGTCACTCTACCACTCACCCTGCTCCACCCACACCTGGCTGCTTGTGGGTTTCTGGATGGCCCATCCTGTCATGTTCTGCGGCTTTCCATATGCTGCCCCTTCCTTCCCACTTCCTGTTTAGTCACCCTAGAAAACTGCATTCTTTCATCGGGATTTGATGGAAATATCATCTTGTCTCTGTGATCCATGATCGCTCCTCTTTTTGGCCCTAATCCTGACCTCAATCACTCCACAACACTTTGAACACATGCCTATTCAGGTCTACTTTATTAGTATTGTTTCTACATTTTTATCAGATTCTTAGCCTCAGGAGAGCAGGAGTTATGCCTTATTCATCTTTGTATTTTCAGTGTACAGAAGATACTTGGGTTATATATGGATGAGGGTTTCATTCTGAATTAAATCCTCAGGATTGGCCACAGAGAAGAACTGCTAAGGTGCCCTGAGGTTAAGCTGGCCTTCCAGAATTCTGTAAACTTGGCTCCGTCCCTGTCTAAATAATGATGAAGTTTAAACACTGCAGCTGGCTCTGTCCCTGACTAAACAATGATTGGAGTTTAAACTCTAGCCAAATAAATTCTTAGCTCACTTTTTTTTTTTTAATGCTTAAGTACTTGAAGGAGATGTGGCCTTATACCAAGGAACAAAGGAACAGAGTGCTTTTGTGTGCTGTGTGGATGCACTGGAAGTCGGGACACGTCTCAGTCCTTAGTAACACGCAGTGATGCTGTAGCAACAGGTAAGGTCCAATGGCAGCCGTGTGTGGGCAGATTCACTTTGGGGGAACTCCAAGGGGTAACTAGTAGTGTTTTCAGTTCCAGCTTGGAAAGCCAAGTGCGATTTTCACATGGTACTCCTCTCTGTAGGGTAGTTATGGTGACTGTCAATGGAATTATAAACTGCTGAGATGAAACCCCACTGAGCTCTTTTTTTTTTTTTTTTTTCCCACTGAGCTCTTTATAGCACAGATTTTGTGATTTTTTTTAAAATAGTAATAAAATACACATAACAAAATTGATCATTTTAACCATTTAAAAGGTATAGCTCAACAGTATTAAGTATGTTTACAATGTTGTTTAACTACTATTTCCAGAACTTGTTCATCATCCCAAACAGAAACTTTGTCTTCATTAAACTTTCCATTCAACTCCCCCTCAAGCTTCTGATAACCTACTTTCTAACTCTATGAACTGGCCAATGCTATGCAACTCATGGGTTTCCTAGGTGGCTCAGTGGTAAAGAATCTGCCTGCCAATTCAGGAGATGTGGGTTCAATCCCTAGGCTGGAAAGATCCCCTGGAGAAGGAAATGGCAATGTGCTCCAGTATTCTTGCCTGGGAAATCCCAAGGACAGAGGGACATGACAGGCTAAAATCTATGTGATTGCAGAGGGTCAGATATGACTTAGCGACTAAACAACAACAACAACATACATAATACAGGTAGAATCATATATTTGTTCTTTTGTGTTTGGCTTATTTCACTTAATATAATGTTTTCAATGTTCATCCATTTTGCAGCATGTGTCAGAACTTCATTCCCTTTTATGAATAATATTCTATTGTATGGATATACCACAATTTGTTCAACTGCTTATGCATTGATAGACATTTGGGTTGTTTCTACCTGTTAGCTGTTGTGAAGAATGCTGCTATAAACAATGGCATACAAGTATTTTGAGCCTTTGTGTTTAATTCTTTAGGGTATATACTTAGAAGTGCAATTGATGTACCGTATGATAATTCTATGTTTACCTTTTGAGTATCTGCCAAGTTATTTTCCAAAGCAGCTACACCAGTTTACATTCCCAGAAACAACACTCAGGGTTTCTTTATATCCTTGCCAACATCTGCTATTTTCTCTCTTTTTTTTTTTTTTTGTAATAGCCATCCTAATGAGTTTGGTAGTTTTGATTTGCATTTCCCTAATGGTTAATGATGTTGGGCATCTTTTCATGTGTTCATTGGCCCTTTGCATATCTTCTCTGAAGAAATACCTACTTAAATCCTTTGCTCGTTTTTTAAACATGTTTATTTTTCTCTTGTTGAGTTATAGGAGTTCTTATACATTCTAGATATTAATCTCTTTCAGATATATGATTTGCAAACACCTTTGGAAAATGTTAAGATTTTATCTAAAAGAAAGTAGTAATGTTATACTCACTAGCCAAAGTAGTGATGCCCAGGCTTTCCGATGCTAAAATGAAAGCCATGTCACCAGCTGGGAGAGGCGCTTCCCTCCTGTCAGCACCTAAGAAGTGGGGGCCAGCGACCAATAGCAGCAGGTGGCAAGAACGGGAGCCCAGCAAGGTCAGGCTGGGAGGGCAAGGATGAGCAGAGAGGGAGTCTTGTTTCAGAAACGCAGAGGCTCAAGGGGAGACCTGGGTTCCCCCTCCCATGCCCCCTGCTGCCATGGATGTTGACCAAAGTCTCTTCTGAACCCTCCTCCCAGAGCCTACTCAGAAACATCACTTACAGAATTTGCCACCTGGAGAGAGAACTCCCCCACCCCAACTTCTCACCTCCTGATCCTGTTCCCCAGTCAGGAGTCATGCAGTTATTTTAGGCCAAGCTTTCTTTTCACTTTGTTTCTGGGGCCTCATGCATCCCAGGTTGACAATGAAGCCAGTGATAAGATAGCTGAAAGTCCCGATCTCCCCTGAAAAAGAGCTGCAGTTAGGAGCAAGGGCTCAGGTGTTCATTGCAGTGCCATGATTGAGCTCAGTTTCTGAAGACAATGATGGCGTTTGAATCCTGAATCTCCTGTTTATCAGGCCTGTGATCTTAGGAAATCACATCTCCATGCCTCGTTTTTTTTTTTTTTTTTTTCATATACCAAAGTGGGATAATAATAGGATCCACATCAGAAGGCCAAGGTGAGGATTAAATGACAAAGTTCCTGGAATGTGCTTAGACCAGGGATGGCACGTTGTGAGGGCTTAATAAGCATTAGCTATTATTATCCTCACTCCCTCCAAGGTTCCTGTTAAGCTCTGGAATTGGCATGTTCCTGGGAGTGACCCTAGATGTTGTTCCGCCTGTGAATTTCTGCTCTGCACGTTTCCCAGATGACTGACTGCATTTCCTATGAACAGGAGGTGATGCTACCGAGGGTGTCCAGCACTGGATGACATCAGAAACTGAGTCAATGTGCCCAGGCACAAACCGAAAGAAGAGGGTATCCCAGGGGAGGTGAATCACTCAGCCCCACCCTCTTCAGAGCATCGACAGTGCAATGTGGTATTTGCCTTGACCACCTACGATAACATCATGTTCACCTGGGAACCTGATATCATTTCAGTGTTCTAGCCCAAAGTCAGTTATGGCAGCAGCAACCCAACTTTCTGGCACGCCCAGGAAGAGACGCTTGAATGCATACCCTGATTCAGTCCGGAATCACCATGGCAGCACAACTGAGAGTTCGGGTACTAAGCTTAGGGAGCCTAGATTTCTATTCAGGCTCTGCTATTCATCAGTTGTGTAACATGGGCGAGTAGCTTCACCTCTTTGGACCCCAGATATTATCATCTATAAAATGGAGATCAAGGTATTACCCAACTCACATTCTTTTATGAGGATGCTGCTGCTGCTAAAAGAGAGTCAATACATGTACAGGACCTAGAACTGGTGTATAGTATGTGATCTCTTAAAAATATATGAAATGGGCTTCCCTGGTGGTCCAGTGGTTAAGAATCTGCCTGCTAATGCAGGGGACACAGGTTCGATCCTAACTCTGGGAAGATTCCACATGCCGCAGAGCAACTAAGCCTGTGTACCACAACTACTGAAGCCCACACACTCAAGAGCCCATGATCTGCAACAAGAGACACCGCCGCACTAAGACCATGAGAAGATCATGCACTGCATCTAGAGAAAGCCCACATGCAGCGATGAAGACCCAGCTCAGCCAAAAATAAATAAATAAAATTCTAAAAAGTACACATAATGCTCTGAATCCATCCACCACTAACCATCCAGTAATGGGAAAGAAATGAAACTATCAAAGACAGACAGATGGAGAGGGTGACCCCCTATCCAGCAGGCAGAACATCTGGCTGTGTGACAAGAGAGAAGATAGAAGATAGCGAGGTGCCACGCCCCGGGGCAGGCACTCAGCGGAGTGGGTGCCCCCACTATTACGGGGAGACACCTGCACAGTGGGGTGCGGGGAGCTAGCTGAGGTTCGGAAGGAAATAGAAGCCCTACTGGGGCTCTACAGGGGCTAGGTATCAGAAGGAACCCAGGACCGCGGCATTCATTCCATTCAAGTCTTGGAGGAAGACCAGCTTATATTTGTACATGACTGAAGCAATGTCAACTTCATTGTTTGTTTCCACCAGCCTTTAGCTGGGAGACTGTTGTTTAGTCACTAAGTCGGAGTGTGTTGCCATTTCCTTCTCCAGGGGATCTTCCCCACCCAGGGATCAAACCCGTATCCTGCATTGAAAGGTGGATTCTCTATCGCTGAGCCACCAGGCAAGCCCAGAGGTGGGAGATTACATTAACACAAATTCAAAAGCCCTTCCCTGGCTCTCTACACCTCGGCAGCTTCCTCACTGGGTTAGCAGAAGGCAGTGACTGAGGATGCTGTTTTCTACCCTCCTCATCAGGCATGTGTGGTCTTTGCACCTCCACTGGGTGTTCCAGCAACACTTACACTTGGCCCTGTGGTTTTCAGGTACTGAACTGCCACTTCTCAGGTCTCAGACCCCTTCTGGTCTTTGACACGTTGGCAACAATTGCCTTCCTGGATCAGCTGGCATTTCCTGGCACCCACTCTCGTTAAATTTATCGGCCTGCAGCAGCAGTGCAACCTGATGCTGAAAAGCGCGGGGCTTGCAAATCAGATGAGAGTTCAAATTTGCTTTCAGTTCCTAGTGGCCGTGTGAGTTTAGGCAAATGACTCCATCCCTCAGAGCCTTGTTGTTGTTCAGTCACTCAGTCACGTTCGACTGTTTGCAACCCCATGGACTGCAGCACGCCAGGCCTCCCTGTCCTTCACCATCTCCCTGAGCTCGCTCAAACTCATGCCCATTGAGTCGGTGATGCCATCCAACCATCTCATCCTCTGTCGTCCCCTTCTCCTCCTCCCTTCAATCTTTCCCAGCATCAGGGTCTTTTCTAATGAGTCGGCTCTTTGCATCAGGTGGCCAAGGTATTGGAGCTTCAGCTTCTGCATCAGTCCTTCCAATACGTATTCAGGACTGATTTCCTTTAGGATTGACTGGTTTGATCTCCTTGCAGTCCAAGGGACTCTCAAGAGTCTTCTCCAACACCACAGTTCAAAAGCATGGGTTCTTCGGCGTTCAGCCTTCTTTATGGTCCAACTCTCACATCCATACATGACTACTGGAAAAACCATAGCTTTGACTAGACGGACTTCAGAGCCTTTAACAAAAGGCTCTGTTTCCCTGTCAGCAAAATGGGAATCGCCTGCACCTTCCAGCACTGAGGTGAGGATTGCAGGAAATAAAGGAGAAGTGTTTAGTGCATACTTGGCAGAGTGAGGGCTAGATAAAATTCGAGCTATTATTAGCTGGCCCTGCCCGGCACATCTAGGCCCTGCAGCTGCTCTTTTGAATCCCCACCCCTCTTTCTTCATTTCTCCCAGGCACTAGGTTTCAGGATTAGTGTTAGTTACTAATGTGTTGACATCTGGGTGGGGCACAGGTATGCTTAAAATTGCAGACCAGTTTGTGTCAAACTATTTCAGCAGTGCAGATTGTGGGGTGCCACTGCCCCAGGCAACCAATTGTTGCTGTTTGGGGAGGTAATCTGAGTTGGGGCCAGTGTGGGGACACGGTGGCAGGGTCCCAAATGCTGGGCTCTGTGGTTGGCACGGGGGAGTACGCTGACCTGGGCAAGAACTTTAAGGGAACCCACCCACAGGAAGAGGGGATCTGCTCCCTCTCTGTTCTCCACGTTCCAGTTGGGTAACTTTCGAGGGTTGGGGACAGCTGAGCCAGAAGCAGGAGGTACTAAGATTTGCGTTTTTGTGGTGTGTTTCTTTTTTTCTTTGGTACCAGGGAAACCAGACTTTAAACGACTATTGTACCCACTCTTGCAAAACAGAACAAAACAAAAGCCACCACCACCGTGACCACGACAAGCCAGGCATCTTTGGTTCGCCCTGAGCACACTGTCGACCTCTGAAGACATCACAGACACGGCCACCCTGACGAGGGGTGCTGATGTTGGGTGACCTCTGACAGGACTGGAATGAGCTCTGCTTGTCTTCCAGGCAGAAACAAAAGAAAAGAGAGTTTGAGTTCTCTAGCTCAAAAGAAAACAGTCTTTTATCTCATTGAGGTCAGCCTCCTCCCTTCTTGCCTAGCACAAAAGGGTCAAAGGTGCCCAGGCTTATCTCTCAGCCAAAGCCAACTTTTCTTTGCCGAAAGCGAGCGTTCAGAACTGGGCACTCTTGGCTAGTCACAAGCGAACCAGATCATTCTTCCTGGAATCCCCTGGGGGCCAGTACCCTTGGGGACTTCAGTTCAGTCAGTTCAGTCGCTCAGTCCTGTCCGACTCTTTGCGACCCCATGAATCGCAGCACGCCAGGCGTCCCTGTCCATCACCAACACCCAGAGTTTACTCAAACTCATGTCCATTGAGTCAGTGATGCCATCCAACCATCTCATCCTCTGTCGTCCCCTTCTCCTCCTGCCCCCAATCCTTCCCAGCATCAGGGTCTTTTCCAATGAGTCAACTCTTCGCATGAGGTGGCCAAAGTATTGGAGTTTCAGCTTCAGCATCAGTCCTTCCAATGAGCACCCAGGACTGATCTCCTTTAGGATGGACTGGTTGCATCTCCTTGCAGTCCAAGGGACTCTCAAGAGTCTTCTCCAACACCACAGTTCAAAAGCATCAATTTTTTGGTGCTCAGCTTTCTTCACAGTCCAACTCTCACATCCATACATGACCACTGGAAAAACCATAGCCTTGACCAGATGGACCTTTGTTGGCAAAGTAATGTCTCTGCTTTTTAATACGCTATCTAGGTTGGCCATAACTTTCCTTCCAAGGAGTAAGTGTCTTTTAATTTTATGGCTGCAATCACCATCTGCAGTCATTTTGGAGCCCCCAAAAATAAAGTCTGACACTGTTTCCACTGTTTCTCCATCTATTTGCCATGAAGTGATGGGGCCTTAGAGCCCCCAAAACTCCTTCCCCCCAGGAAGCATGGAGTTCCAGCCCCCAGTTTCATGAAAGTTGGTGTAATGTGGCCGCCGAGTGCACTATATCACACTTCCTGTATGGAATCCAAACCAAACTGGAGCCTTCTGTTGAAAGGAAAGGGGGCAGAGGAAAAGGAAAGTGGGAAACTAAGAAAAAGCAAAATTCCCTGTGGCATTTCTAAGTGGTGCTATAATTATACACACAGATGTATTATCTCCTCTAAAAACAAATTCTATAACTTTATTTATTTATTTATTTAGTTTGGCTTGAGATTGACCTTTCCCAAAAAAATCTCCTAAGAGAATCCTTAGTTTTTGTTTCCTCTCTTTCTTTCCCTTTCCCTCATCTGTCCTAGTGTATTCTGTTTTGCTCCCCTCCACGGACATTTTTGGAGGCCGGCAAATCAGCCCTACTAGGTAATAGCAGAGCTTGGATGGGGAAGTGAAGATGGTTGGACAGACAAACCTTGCCCCAGCTTCAAATCTCACACGGTATTCCCTGGTGGCTCAGTGGTAAAGAATTGATCCTTGAGTCAGGAAGATCCCCTGGAGAAGGGAATGGCAACACACTCCAGTATTCTTACCTGGAGAATTTCTTGCGCAGAGAAACCCCCTACAGCCCATAGGGTCACAGAGTCGGACACGACTGAGCAACTAAGCAATAATTCTAACAGCTGATGTCTCTGTCTTGGAAGAGCAAGAGAAGCAGTGAGCCACTGGCTTGTGAGTCTTCTCATGGCTTTAGTGCTCAAGCCCGCCAGCTCTCTGTGGGTCTCTTGGGGTGATCTCAGAAGTAGCTCACTTAACCCAGGCCTCTCTGCTCTGTCCCTCCTACACAGGTCTGGAGTGACTAGAGTGCTGACATCAGGCCACAAGCAGTTACTATGGATAAGCCTGAGTACAGTATACAAGGGCCCTGGGCTGGCAGCTCCCTAATGACCAGGCCACATGCAGCTGAGCCCAAGAGACCTGGAAAAGGGACAATTAAAAAAAAATCCAGAGTCTCCCCATCCACAAGTCCTTGGGCATGTGAAATGAGATTCATATTTCATGGCAAGACAAGAAAAATGTAAACCTTCAAATTCTGCTCTAAGGGAATTCCTTAGCAGTCCAGTGGTGAGGACTCCATGCTTCCACTGCAGGAAACACAGGTTCAATCTCTGGTTGGGGAATTAAGGTCCTACAAGCCAAGTGGCATGGCAAAAAAAAAAAAAAACACTTCTGCACGTTGTGTATCTGCATTAGGCATCAACCAGATACCCCTCCGGCCCCAACCCCACCCCCAACCCCCACCAATTATCAGCAATACCTGCTTAGCCATAAAGAGCAACATTCTCTGAGCGTCAACAACTCCTTAGAGATAACATTCTTTCTTGATCTTGTAAGGGGTCACATGACCCACCACGAAGATGCTTGGATATGGATTAAAGTAAACCATCAATACAACATCATTTGATGTACAGCCCTCTGTCTCAAAAAACTTATGTGTCTTGACTTTCAACTAGCGCAACAGTTCTTGGAGCTTTCTGAGATACTCTTCTCAACTTGTAATGCTCAAATTTGGCTCGAATAGAATTTTCCATTCCTTTCTTAGATTGACTGATTAATTTTTCATCAATATGTACCTTCTTTAAGAGGTGGACTACAAAGTAGAAACTTCTCCTCATAGAGGGGCTGGGCTGCATCTGAGGGCTCCCTACCCCGAGGGGAGACTCCAGAATCCCCTTGGCCTGCAGGGAAGCAAGATCTAGAATTTCCCTGGGGCTTCTCCTGGGTCACTCGTGGTGTGTCTCAGGTTCAGCTTTGGAGGAGAGGCACCAGAATGATGTGAAACCCTTCCCCTGCTTCCATGTATCTGCTCCCACCCAAGAAGGAGAAAGCTTTCCTTCTCTTCCCTATGGGACCCCTAGACACAGGTGACTTTAATTTATCACTTCTTTTTCTGTGAGTATTAGCAGCCACAACATAACCAAACCAGGAAGTTTGTTGTTATTGTTATGAAGACTTTTTTATTTAAACAGTTAAACAAAGGCAAACAAAGGCGATTCATTGGAAAAGACCCTGATGCTGGGAAAGATTGAGGGCAGGTGGAGAAGGGGGTGACAGAGGATGAGATGACTGGACGGCATCACCAACTCAATGGACAGGAGATTGAGCAAACTCAGGGAGATAGTGAAGGGCAGGGGAGCCTGGCGTGCTGTAGTCTGTGGGGTCGCAAACAGTCAGACACAACCTAGCGACTGAACAACAACAATAAGGGCATAGAAGAACTTCTCCAAACTGTTTGCTCAGAGGACCAAGCTTGAACTTCAATCTTTGAAGGATTCTTGGAATATCGTTCAGGTGGGCACAGAATCCCCACTTATCACACAAGGTTTTTGAACTTTGCTACCTGGCCCCTCCACACATGCCAAATAGACAACCCAAGAAAATGAAAGGCTCATGAAGCTCAATCAAAAAATTATTTGGAAAAAAAATTGTCTGAGGGGCTTCCCTGATGGTCCAGTGGTTAAGAATCCACCTTGCAACGCAATCCACCAGTCTGATCCCTGGTCTGGGAAGACCCCATATGCTGAGAAGCAACTCAGCTTGTGGGCCACAACTACTGAAGCCCGCACGCTCTAGAGACCCTGCTCCACAACAAGAGAAGCCACTGTAATGAGAAGCCTGCACACTGCAACTAGAGAATATCCCCCTCTCGCCACAGTTAGAGAGAGCTGGTACACAGCAATGAAGATCCAGCACAGCCATAAATAAATAACCATTATCTGAGAAGAAACAGAAAGAGTAACAAGATTGCAGAGGGCCATGATGAATCACACCAACAGCAGCTCACATTGTTTTGCCTGCAGGCACTGTGCCCACTCTACTAACGGATTATCCCAAATTGACTATCACCACACCCTGTTTAGCCCATTTTACAATTCATGAATCAGAGACAGGGTAAGATAATGGCCCAAGGTGAAGTTCTAGAGTCACTCAGCCAGGTTCAAATCCTGACTCCATCAGTCCCAGGCAGTGTGGACCTTAGGCAAACTACCTAACTATCCCCTGCCTCAGTCTCCTCATCTGTTGTTGTTCAGTTGCTCAGTCATGTCCAACTCTTTGTGACCACATGGACTGCAGCATGCCAGGCCTCCCTGTCCTTCACTATCTCCTGGAGCTTGCTCAAACTCATGTCCATTGAGTCAGTGATGCCATCCAACCCTCCCGTCCTCTGTCATCCCCTTCTCCTCCTGCCTTCAATCTTTCCCAGCATCAGGGTCTTTTCCAATGAGTCAGTTCTTCGAATTAAGTGGCCAAAGTATTGGAGCTTCAGCTTCAGTATCAGTCCTTCCAGTGAATATGCAGGATTGATTTCCTTTAGGATTGACTGGTTTGATCTCCTCATGTAGATGGGGGTTTAATAATATTAGTACCCAGAGTTGCTTCGAAGAGGGAGATAGACACAAGACGCTTAGGGCAGTATTTGCACACAGTAAATAATGTTTTTATCATTGCCATCTTGTTGGCCTAGCTGGCACGCTGGAATTAGGCCCAAGTTATCCAGCCACCAAGGCCTCTGGCTCCGGACTGTGCGGGTAGATTTGAGGAAGCAAGAAGCCAGGGCCTGCTGGCAAAGCCCAAACATAGCCTGACTTCTCCAGCTCCGGGTGGCTCAAGCTGGTCCAGGTCTCCCCTCTCACATGGAGGTGGAGGTGGAGCCAAAGTTCAGACACTCTCTGACTCATCAGCAGCACTGAGCCTCAAACTCGCAGAAGAAACCTGCGAGTGTCCATCTTTCCCTGCAGCCGCCAGCCAGCTTGTGACGCAAAACCCTGCTCCGAGAACCGACTCTGAGAGGCCATTGCTGTACCTTTCAGCCTGGTGTCCTGCCAAGCCCTGTGCTTGAGGCAGCCTCATTCTCCCGCTCTGGCCTCTCGGGCACCACTCTTTTCCATGAACAATTCAATGAGTTCTTTCTTCAGCCCAGCCATGCATCAGTGAGGCCCGACACGGGCTTGGCTCACCACCTCGTCAGTGCGATCGCTGGACTCGACGCCAGTAGGGGGGCCCCCTCCCTTCTGGGGGCTGCTCTTTCCTGGGTATTCCCTGGGCTGGTACCCTCACCCTGGTAACTACTCCCCAGGGGCTTCTGTGATTGTTGTTAAAGCAACTGCTCCTCCCCCTCCTCCTCCCCAACACCTCACTGTCAGGCTGGGCTTCCTTGATCCCGGGGGAAATAGACCTGGAGTTCAAGCTCATGTTGCTGCTTCATGGAGAGGCTCAAAGACACCAAGGGAAACCCAGCCTTTCAAGGCAGTTGTGAGGTTTGGCGATATTTATGTAGACTGGTTAGCACAAGGCCAGCAAACTATAGACATGAGTTAAATAACCTAGATCAGGGTCCCCAACCCAGGGCCATGGACAAGTCTGGTCCGTGGCCTATTAGGAGTCAGGCTGCCCAGCAGGAGGTGAGTGGTAGAAAAGCTTTTTACAAATCAAAATGTAATAATAATAAAATTATAGTGCACAATAAATGTAATGTGCTTGAATCATCTCAAAACAACTCCCCCAACTCCATCCACGAAAATATTACCTTCCACTAAACTGATCCTTGGTGCCAAAAAGCCTGGGGACCACTGAACTAGGATGTTATTGCTATTATTTGCCATGCAATCAAGCTAAAAGCAGTTCCACTAAAGCAGAACAGGAAGACTGAAACTTCACCTCCCAGAATGTTGCTCTCTAACTGTGATGACCTTTTCCTTCTCTAGGCTGCTTATGAAGTTCAATGCCAGTTGGGCTCCCCTACAGGGACTTCTTGGCATGGGAGAGGAAACACATAGGTGATTTGTTCCATAATTTGCTTAGGGTCATCCTTTCTTAGAGAAGAAGGCAAATAAATTGAATGGGTGGGTGGAGTTGTGGGGAAGCACTAGGTATTTGGGAAGGGCATGTAACATTGTTGGTTGCAGAAAGTAAGGGTGAGGAGGGGAGAGGGCAGAGCAAATGAGAAAAATGGGAAGGGCGTTCCAAGGGCACCTTCATCTACTTTGCAGTATGGTGCAGGACCACGTTGATAGCCCCATTCCCTCTTCCATCTTCAGGAAGTCCTATGAGATGGGATATTATTACCCCATTTTCACTTGAGAACAATGAGGGGAGTGGCTGGACAACTTCCCTAAGGTTCAAGAGCTGTCAAGAAGCACTGAGCACTGAGATTCAAGCCAGGTCAGCCTGAGCCAGAGCTTTCATGCATTTTTCCCAGATTGCTGCCTTTGCCATAGTGGTCCTAGGGTAGGGAAAGCAAGAAAGATCTGGAAATGAGGTAGCCTGATTTCCTTTGTGACTTCCCTGATTGCTCAGATGGTAAAGCGTCTGCCTACAATGCGGGAGACCTGGGTTCAATCCCTGGGTTGGGAAGATCCCCTGGAGAAGGAAATGGCAACCTACGCCAGTATTCTTGCCTGGAAAATCCCACAGACGGAGGAGCCTGGTAGGCTACAGTCCAATGGGTCACAAACATTCAGATTTCCATTTCCTGATCCAAACTACAAGAGGTGGGAAAGCACTTTCCTCACCCCAGCACAGGGCCTGGCTATCACTGGCTCCCAGCAAACACTGAATGGGGCTAATGAGAACTGAGTTCAGGTAAGCTGCAGCCAGGCCCTGGCAGTAGAGCAAACACCCACACCAGAGGTACTGTTTCATCTTTTCTAAATACTCTTCATTTGCTTCTTCCATGAGGATTTAGATTCAGGAGCCTAGAGGAAAATGTAATTGCATAGTTTGTTTGGGAACCATTAATTTTCATTTATTTATTTAAAGAGACAAGATAAGAGTTCCCATAAGATGCCTATAAAAATAAGGTGGGCATAAATATGTACAGTCGCTAAGTCACATATAATTTACAATTCATGCTTAATGATTTTTTTTTTTCATTCTAAAATTCTTAGAATTTATACTTACATTTGGGGGCTAGAAAGGATCTTGACATTTTTATGATCAAACCCCCCATTTTTCAGATGGGAGAGTTAAGACACAATAGCATGTGTCTTGTCTAAGGTCAGGACCCATGGTGCAACAGAGCTGGTTAGAAGGCCAGGGCACTTCCTATAGGTCACAATTTTTCAAATTGTGGAGAATAAGCCACTAGCAGGTAGTAAAATTAATTTTATGTTACAACCAACTTTTTTTTATTTTTAAGATATTTTTAATAGAAATTAAAATTTTCATCTTTTAGAGCAGTTTTAGGTTAACAAAAATTTCACAGAAGTGACATTTGTTAATTGACAAACTGATACTGATACACAATTATTAACTAAAGTCCCTTTCTTATGTTAGGGTTCACTGTGCTATCCTAAGGGTTTGGACAAATAAACAAATTTCATGTGTCCATCATTATCATATCGTATAGCATACATCACTGCCCTGAAACTGTCCTGTGCTCCATCTATTCATCCCTTCCCCATTCCTCCTGGACCTCTAATTCAATTTTTTTACACACAAGATAAAATAAAAAAAAAATCATACTGCATACCTCATGGTATGGATATTAGTTCATGAAACTTTTAGCTATTTGTAAATACGCATGTATTTGGGTTAAAATATAAAATATATTTCTTATTATGGATTGAAGAGAAAAAAAAAAGCTTGACGAACGTGGCTCTAAACTATCTTTTACTTAAAATTCTAGGGAATAAATCCAGAAAATGAAGACACAGATGGAATATTTCATATATGAAACCAAAACAAGAAAAACATAACCAAGAGACATTAAGAAAATAAACAAGCATACAAAAACGCTCTGAAGAATGAGTACCAAGAGGTCAGAAGTTGCTGTTTTTCCCCAAATCAGTTTTGATTTTAGTTTTTTTCATTGGGACTGCAAATCATTCAGATTTGAAGACTCTAAGGGTCTCAAACTTTAAGGCTTCCCTGGTGGCTCAGACCTTTAAGAATCTGCTTGCAGTGCAGGAGACCTGCACTCAATCCCTGGGTGAGGAAGATCCCCTGGAGAAGGGAATGGCTACCCACTCCAGTATTCTTGCCTGGAGAATCCCATGGATGGAGGAGACTGGCAGGCTACAGTCCATGAGGTCACAAAGAGTCAGACAGAACTGAGCGACTATCACTATCACTTTTTAAGGACCTCAGAGGATAAGTGTGGAGCGGTTGGGGACGGGGTAGGAGCAAGGGCTGCATCCTTGCAAATTGATTCTGTTCAAAGTTTCCAAAAGTGTTAACTCTGGGTGGTGATCAACAGGGAAAAATTTCTTTTCTGGAGGTTTTTTGAGGTTTGTTTGGCTCTGCAGCCTCACAGTTCTCAGGTTTTCATTACAAACATCACGGAACAGGGACTCTGTTGTATTTAACTTCATGTCATGCCAGGTGTCTGAAGAGTTCTAAAAAGTTTGAATTTATGCTTGAGTTAAGAGTCCTCTATTTTTAAAAATCTCCTTTCCATGTATATCAGTGCTTCATCTGTCCAGGAGACATGTGGAATCTAGAGATAGCAGGCTGTCTCAGAGATAATCCTGATTTCAATCTCGGAATTGCATCCCCCTGTTATGTGGCCTGCAGGTTTGAATCCCAGGTTCTACTACTGATCTCTATGTGAGCCTGAAGAGGAATTCTCTCCTAGTATGCTTAAAAGTGATATATAAAAATTCCATATTAAGTGATGCAAAGATTATATTAAGAGCTGCTCTTTCTATGAGTAATGTGCTGGGCTAAGCCTTTTGCATGTGCCTCTAATCCCATCAAGAATCCTATGACAGGGAAATTATTGTACTCATTTAACAGTTGAATAAATCTAATCTCAGAAAGCTTAAGGAACATGCCTAACACCACCCAGCAAGATAACACTTAAGATTGGAACCCATGCCAGAAAGAGCCTGGGTCTATTCTTCTGGGTGTCCTCAGGGCCTAACGCACAGCTCGGTAAGTAGTACATGCTCTGTAGATGTTTTCTGAAGGAATGACCGATGGATGTACAAAGGCTCAGCGAAGATTTGGGGATGGGTAAGACACTCCTACTGGTATTGCAATAATAATATAATATATATACAATATAATAACATAATATACTACTACTACTTCTGTAACTGTTATTCATGGGACACATTTGTGACAGACATTATGTTAAAGGTTAATATATGCAGAATGTTCATAAAGGAATTAACATGGTATATGTCAGTGTTACTAACATTGTTACACATCACTCTAAAGGGAGTTATCATTATAGCAAAAGAGCAGAAAGTTAGGCTGTCTTCCAATCCACACACTGGGTGTTTCTTCGGAACCATATTGAACAGGTCCCACCAAGGGCCAGCCCTTTCAGCAGTGAACCAACTCCAAACTGGTTTCTCCTTCCCTCTCTGATTTTTCAGGTGGGTGCAATTACATCCCGCTGTGCTGGTTAATCCCGGTATTACAAAAGGAGCCCTCCGCGTGCTTTTCCGTGTGAGGGAGGGTGGGGGTTGCCTTTTTTGTGCTCGCACCTATTTTGCATAACGTACTCTTCTCTTTGGGGCTGAACTAAGAAAGAAGCCTTGTGGTCTGGCGGCGGCAGCTGGAAGGAGAGGGTGATGACTCAGCCGGGCTCTGAGTGGAACGGTGCAGGCAGCTCTGGGGAGCATCGTGGTCGGCTTCCCCTAAGTCACGTGGGGGCTGACAGAGCTCTGAGCAGAACCAGCCTGACAGGCAACCTTGGCGGGGAGGATGGAGAGCAAGAAGCTTGTCTGTGGAGGGACCTGGTCAGGCTGTATCAGTGGCCTCGGGGATCCCATGAGGAATTTCTGGGGAACAGGATCATGTGGCATCATCCTAGTACTTTGTGAAAGTTCTTTGTGACCCGTAATAGCATATTTTTTTAAGTGGGAAAGTACCAGGTATTGTTCATGGGTCCAGGTAAGGTCTGAAGCCTATAGCCTAGAAATTAAACTTCCAGATGGTAATGAATCCTTCATGAAGCCCGTGCCACAGGTAGGAATATTACACATATTTTTTTAGAAATAGAGCACTTCATCACAACCATAAGTCTTCAATCTAGTGGTCCCACTATTGAACTCAGTATCAGTATACTCTGAAAGGGGACTCATAAAAGTAGAATATGAAGTCACTGTTGCTTCTAATGACTTGGGAGTTTCTCATCAAGTATTCTCACAGAAGAGATTTAGAATGTATTCATTCACTCAATCTTCAATTTATTATCCTTTAAAAAATATCTATATTCTCTGAGGTAAAGTTGACGGTGACCTGAGTAGATAGAGATCTTGGGAAAGTCTGTAAAACATGAATAAAAATTCCTTGTCTGTATTCTAAGAACTTTAAAAAAATTCACATGAGAGAATGTGTGGAAAGTTTTTGGTAAGTGGTAAAACATGATATGAAGTTACTACATTTTACCTATTAAAGAAACTAAGACACAGAGTGAGCAAAAAATTTCCCCAAAGTCATAATTAGCTAAAAGAAAGGGTCAAAGATAGATATAAATTCAGGTGACTGGACACATTACAGGCTGGAGTTAATTCAGCAAAACAACTTCCTTTTTGCAGCCAGGATGTGGGTGACTGTAAGAAGCATCCGTCCAACTGAGGTTAAAAAGGGGTACTTACTAAGAGTATACAGGCTTTCCTGGTGGCTCAGGTGGTAAGGAATCGCCTGGAGACCCAGGCGACCTAGGTTCAATCCCTGGGTCAGGAAGATGCCCTGGAGAAGGGAATGGCTACCCACTCCAGTGTTCTTGCCTGTAGAATTCCATGGACAGAGGACCCTGGCAGGCTACGGTCCACAGGGTCACAAAGAGTTGGACATGACTGAATGACTAACACCTTCACTTCACCACTTCACTAAGAGTGCACAGAGATCTCACGGGCTCCAAGGACAGAAAGCAAAGTGTTGCTCGGCTTCATTCAAATTGGCTAGAGAACTGAGGAGCCCTGAGAAACAGGGTAGCTCTTCCCTATGTCTCTTTGTCTCTGCTTCTGCACCAGCTTTCACCTTTCCTCTGTTTTGCCTTCACCCTGTTTTGCTGTTCACCCTGGACTTCACCCTCCATTTTGCTGTTCACCCTAGACTTCCCCCTTGGCCACTAAGCTCCAGGACCCAGACTCAACTAAAAACACACTGAAGTTCTTTAGGGAGAAAGGGACTAGCCTGGCTCTTTTGAGAAAGAACCTGAGCCACACAAGTCATTTCTGAGCAAATGACTGGGTTTGTTCCTGCTGGTTCAGGTGTGTGCCATCCCAGGTCCAATCAGCTGTGCATTTCCCCACCTCCACCTCCCTAGAAGTCACATTATCTTATGTTATCTCATGCAGCTCTATCATCCAGAGAGCTGTGGGTGGCAATGGTGCTAAGTTGCCTGGCTGGATGTTATCACATAAAGAGAGGAACTATTTATAGGGAGACTGTACTTGGGATGATTTTATGATGTATTTCAGTTATGAAATATAAGACCCAAATTTCCTGGTCAAAAAAAAAAAAAAACATTTCAAGGGAATTCTCTGGCAGTCCAGTGGTTAGGAACCCACGCTTTCACTGTGGAGGGCCTGGGTTCAATCCCTGGGCAGAGAATTGAGACTCCGCAAGCCACATGGTGCAGTCAAAAAAAACAACAAAACAATTCATCTTAATATCGTTTTGGGCTCTGAAGATAGATGTTTATGTCCATAAGATATGGTCACAAATAAGTGTAATACAAGACAGCCTATGAAAGCCTCTTTAAAAACATTTAAGAAACTTACAAAATTACAGGGAAGCATAGAAAAGGATTGTAGGGGTTAATAACAGCCTTTCTTTAAGGTGTGCTATTTGGCATGTAGATTATTTTGCACTAAAGGCAATGGAGGCCTTGTAGGCTTAAGAGAAACTACTGCCCCTCCCTTAACTACCTAGAAGAATTAAAATTGGGGATTTTTTCCAGAAAAAGAGTTATTATCGAGATAAATTTTATCTAAGTGGCCCTATCTATATGGCAGAGTAGACATCTAATTCCCAGCCATCTACTCTTCTTATCATCCTGGAATCTCCCTCCTCTCCTTGGAAGTTCCTATCCCATTCCTCAGCTCCTTTATGCCTCATTCTATGTTTCTGTCTCAACCTTTCCTGGAGGTGGGGTTTCCACATGTACAAGTTAAGATATTATTTTCTCTTGTTCTCCTGTCTTACATCAGTCTCATTCTTAGACCAGCCAGAAGAACCTAGAAGGGTAGAGTTAAGCTTTTCCTCCTCCCTGACAGTTTTATAACTCCCAGGGGAGCCAGGGACTTCCCAGGTAAAGAATCTTCCTAGTGGTAAGGAATCTACCTGCCAGTGCAGGAGATGCAAGAGATATGGATTCAGTTCTGGGCCCGGGAAGATCCCCTCGAGGAGGAAATGGCAACCCACTCCAGTATTCTTGCCTGGGAAATCCCATGGACAGAGGAACCTGGTGGGCTTCACTCCATGGAGTCGCAAAGAGCAGGACACAATTGAGCAAGAACATGCACAGGGGAGGCAGAAAACTTTCCCTGAGTAAGCACTGTTTAAAATATGTCTTGAAGTGCTCATTACATTTTTACAGAGTGAGGTGGCAGAGGTCAGGAGGACACATGTGAAGCAGTGGGAAAGGATAATTGGAGGAGTGAAACTACATGTGTGTTCTGAGAGGGTAAAAGCTTTCATGCGGCTGAAGAGCAGGGTGTAGGAGGGAGAAAAAGAAGCCAGCATGAGTTGACAGGTCTTAAGTACATGCCAGACATTTTCAGATATCACCTCATTTAGTCCTTTCAGCAGTCCTTGAGGTGGCGTCTATTGCTGCTATTTTACCAAGGGTACCGAGGCCAAAGACCTTCCCTCCATCTTCATGCAGTGCTGAGGGCGAGGTGGAGAGGATGGCAGAGAGTAGATGAGGAGAGGTTGCCCACCAGGTAACCAGTCCACACTCAACTCGGGAAGCACTGGGATTGAAGTCATGCAAGAATTCTGAGCAAGGAATGGCATGATCGCCTCTGACTTTTAGAAAAACAACACTACTGGTAATGGAAGAATTAGAGTATTTTTTCTCTCCTTCATTCAATTAAAAATAATTAATATATTGAAATTTTCCTGTGGGACAAGACTATATACCAAACCCATGGGAAAAAATGTTTAGGACTAGCCAAATCTCAAGAAATTTACAGTCTCTCTATGTGTGCATATAATATAGCTTATCTATGCCTTTCTCTACATACATATGTAATTAATTTAGTTAGCTAATTGATTTTTGGTTGTGCCATGAGGCTTGCTGGATCTTGGTTCTCCGACCAAGGATTGAAGCAGAGATCTGACAGTGAAAATCCCAAGTTCCAACTGTCAGACCACCAGGGAATTCCCTCTATATATTTTATAACATACACACACACACACATACAGAAAAGTATATAACAGGCGAGTTAAACATTTATATTTTAGTTATCTTTTAGCT
The DNA here is from genome assembly GCF_033118175.1 of Dama dama. Classification (NCBI taxonomy): domain Eukaryota; kingdom Metazoa; phylum Chordata; class Mammalia; order Artiodactyla; family Cervidae; genus Dama; species Dama dama. The sequence continues at coordinate 59,780,452 of NC_083701.1, forward strand.
CACAAAAACAGTATGATAACATTTTTCTTTTAAAATATTATCTATAAATTCTGGACATGAATCCTTTATTAGATATATAATTTGCAAATATTTCCTACCATTTTGTGAGTTAATTTTTATTCTGTTGATAGTGTCTTTTGATGCTCAAAAGTTTTTAATTTTCAATAAGTCCAGTTTGTCTGGTTTCTTTTTTTTTTTTTTGCTTGTTTCTTTGGTGTCTTATCCAAGAAACCACTGCCAAATCCACTGCCATGAAGATTTTTCCTAATTTTTCAAGTTTTTTTTGTTTGTTTTACATTCAGTTTTTGATCCATTTGACTAATTTTTGTTTGTTTGTTTTGACTGAATGAGAAATTTTATTACTTTTATGTAGCCTTTTCCAGCTTGGCAATGGGCTTTCCTGGTGGCTCAGCGGTAAAGAATCCTCCCGCAATACAGGAGAGGAGGGCTCGATCCCTGGGTTGGGAAGATCCCCTGGAGAAAAAAATGGCAACCCACTCCAGTATCTTTGCCTGGAGAATCCCATGGACAGAGAAGCCTGGTGGGCTACAGTTCCTGGGGTTGCAAAAGAGTTGGATGTGACTTAGTGACAAAACAACACAAAGTCCACTGACTTTGGACCCAGGAAGTTGCCTCCCCAGTAATGGCAGATCTTGTCATATCTGTCATTATAATTGGTCCTGATGGCTTCCACCAGCTTAGCCAGAGTGCCCTTGTCTTCTGAGTTGACTTGTGTGAAGGCAACAGTGCAGGTCTTCCTGTGGAACACACACGCCACCCAGCCTGTCCTTCCCCTCGATGACACAGTAGGGAACCCCCATCTTACAACACAGGGCAGGCAGGAGACCCACCAGTTCAATGGGATCCACGTCACGGGCAAACACCACCAGCTGAGCCTCCTTGCTCTCCTCCAAGGTGGGGACAGAATCAACGCCTGCTCAAAAGACAGGTGGTTCTTAGTGGGGACGTCCCCTTGGCCTGCAGCTTTTGTCTCAGCTCAGGCCATCAACTTCTGCTGCCTCTCTTACTTCATCTCGGGTCTGCACTTGTGGGTCAGCTTAAGGAGATGAGTAGCTGTCTGGCAGTCCAAGACCTGGCTGAATAGGTTAATCACGGGAGGCACTCTCAGCCGCTTATATAAGGTACTGCATGCCACTGCAGGGGAATGTAGCTGGGCCACTTTATGAAGCGGGTGAGGTCCTTTTAGGGCTGGATGTCCAGTCCACTTTCTCAGCCTCCTGATTCTTCATGACAGCAGGGGCCTGGTCTATCTTTTGCACCTCAGCCTTCTTACCCCTCGGCATCTTGAATGGCCAGTGGAGAGCCCTTGAGCTAATTTTTGTCTATGGGGTAAAGTAAGGTCCAACTGCATTCTTTTGCATGTAGATATACAGTTTTCTTAGCACCATGTGTTAAAAAGACTGTCCTTTTCTCATTGAATGGTCTTGGCACCTTTGTTAAAAATCATTCTTTCTGGGCTCTCTATTCTCTTCCACTGGTCTATATGTCTGTCCTATGCCAGTACCACATTGATTACTGCAACTTTGTAGTTAAGTTTTGAAATCCAGAAATGTGAGTCCTTCAATTTTGTTCTTTTTCAAGGCTTTTTTTGGCTATTCTCTTGAGATTCCATATGAATTTTAGGATGGATTTTTCTATTTCTGTCAAAAAAAAAAAGTCATTGAGACTGATAGCAATTCCATTTGAATCTGCAGATTGCTTTGGGTAGTATTTACACAGCATTTTGAATGCACTAAATGTCACGGAATTTATACTTTAAAATGGTTAATTGTATCTTATGTGAATTTGAGCTCAATTTTAAAAAAAGGATTGGGCAATTATGCCTGAAGAGCAGGTATGTGCATGGCATGAAGCATCTGGAAGGTAAAGGAGGTTATGATCAGAGGGAGGAATGTTGGGATTAAAGACCGTAATACTGTATAGTTTAGGGCTGGTGAGGGCCCCTGGAGTTGAGCAGTAAAAATGGCTAAGGTGATCCAAAGCTTATCTGCAAAGACACTGACTTCACAAGGTGATTCAAGATGGCAACTTCAGGAGCTTTCCTGGTGGCTCAGTGGTAAAGAACCCAGCTGCCAATACAGGAGACATGGGTTCCATCCCTGATCTGGAACAATTCCACATGCTGCAGAGCAACTTGAGCCCGTGCACCACAACTATTGAGCCTGTGCTCTAGAGCCCACAGCTACTGTGCCCATGGGCCACAACTACTGAAGCCCTCATTTCCTGGAGCCTGTGCTCCACAAGAGAAGCCATCGCAACAAGAAGCTAAAGAGTAGCCCCCATTCACCACAACTAGAGGAAGCCCACGCAGCAACAAAGATCCAGCACAGCCAAAAAAAAAAAAAAAAGACTGCAACTTACAAGGATACACACCCAGCTAGGGTGGTCATCACGGGAGTGGGGTGGGGACAGCTGGGATTATAGGGGAATTTTATTATGTCAATGGTATCTTTTTAAAGAGAAAGAATACTGAAGGCTTTTTGAAAAGCCATGATACAGGAACTTTAATTCAGGAAAAGAGGACAATGACCTAAGCCCCTTTAAAAAAAAAATCATCGTGGGAGTGGAAGGAAGGTGTTATGTGATAGGGTGTGGGCGGGCCAGCTGGCTTCATCTCTTCTTTATTTTCAGAGTAATGGTCTGGCGAGCCGGGAAATCCCACCTCCCAACCCAGAAGTATGTGAGGCTTGGTAAACCCCTCTCCATTCAAGACTGCGGCAGGGGAGGCGATGTTCTTCTAAGTTCTTATAAGGGTTCAGTCAAGGCAGGAATGGGAGGCAGACTGGGGATGTGGAAGGACCTGTTCACCATGAGGTGGGAGTTCCAGAGAAAACAGAAAAGTGTGAGAAGGAAAGGAGCAGCTGGGGAATGAGTGTGGGAAGGCACCAGGCAGGATGGGAACCAGTGCACAGGATAAGATGGGTGATGGGAGTCATTAACATTTTGGCACTTATGTGGTATGGGAATAGCACAGTGCAATGAAGAATAGTGGCCTTCAAGGCCCAGCAAGACCTGTAATGTTAAGTTTAGTAACAGTGAAAGAGGTCTCCTGGATCCAAACAGGATATTGGACTTCAGCTGGGACAGTAGAATTTGGGTAGACAATAAAACAACAGTACAAAGTCCTAGAGGGAGACACCAGCATAGATAACTCCTGAGGGCCCATAAGCAAACCAGACAGGCTGAAGCTGCAGGTTTGCGTGGGGGATTAGACGCTAGCTCTCAAGGGTGGGGCTAGATTCTGGAGAGCTTTGTAAGCCAGCAGAGGAGTTAAGACATGATTGGTAAGAAACAAAGCTTTGTTATGAGTTTTTACCAGTGGAAGGACATGAAAATAGCATCTAAGGAAGATTAGTACATAAATGGGCTTCCCAGATGGCACAGAGGTGAAGAATCCTCCTGCCAATGCAAGAGACTTGGGTTCAATCCTTGGGTTGGAAAGATTCCCTGGTGTAAGAAATGGCAACCCACTCTAGTATTCTTGCCTGGAAAATCCCATGAACAGAGGATCCTGGTGGGCTACAGTCCATGGGGTCACAAAGAGTCAGACACGACTGAGCACTCACTCACTCAGTATAAGAAATATCTGCACTAAATGGATTGGGGCAGGAAAAACTAGATTTGCCACAGATTTTGCAGCTATCTAAATATGTGGTATAGAACTGGACTAGGGAAGAGAAAAAAAATGATAATTTCAAAATAAAGATGAACAGAACTTGTTTTATGTATGGGAGACATAAAGAAAAGAAGGAACTGAAAGTTTTCAAGCATGGGCAGGGGAGACATGAAAGGAGGATCAGTTTAGTGGGATGGAATGGATGTGATGAATTTAGTTTGGGACCTACATTCATTTGAATCTTACAGCTAAGTGAGACTTTGTAGTTAGCCACGTGGAACAACTAACTTTCATGTTTTACAGATAAGGAAATCTTGAGTTTGAGATAACAGAGGACACCCTAGAAAAGGAGTCCTAGAGGCAGTTGACCATTTATAGCTGCATTTTTAATGACACATCAAAACTAGTGACAACAATGTTGGAGTCATAAGCATAGACCTGTCAAATAATTCTGTAGGAATGAATAAATTATCCAAGGTAGAGGACAGAAAGTGGGAAGAGAAGAGGAGACTAAAGACATAGGGAAGACAGCAGAGAATTGAATCAAGAGGTAGAAGAGAGACAGGAATTTTGGCTTTGCTATTTGTTAGCTATAGGAACTTGACAATTTATTGACCTCTGGGTCTCAGCCTGCAGTCATATCAAGGCTTGACAGAAGGGGGTTGGGAGAGGTGGGGAATCTTCTTCCAAGATCACTCAGGTGGCCTCTTGTCCCTAGCTGTCCTTTGGACAGCAAGGAGATCAAACCAGCCAATCCTAAACGAAATCAACCCTGAATATTCATTGAAAGGACCGTGGCTGAAGCGATACTCACCAACTAAAAAACTTGCCTGCAGTAGTTCAGAAATTTTCTTAAGGTTACAAGTAGTATGCTCTTAGGAAAAACACAAAGGCTATCCTCCCATTTTCAATGCTATTACTCTATTACAAGAAAGCTGAAATTCTAGTTTTGTTTTTCATTGTTGACTTTACTAATTCTGTGAGCTTTGGAGGCCCTCAAGGTTGACACATTCTAGTACCTTCTTGCTTTCCTCACCTACACTTTCAGTATTCTGTATGTGTGGCTGAATGTCAAGTAAGCTGGCTTGGCAGTTTCCCAAAGTGGCAAAAATGACAGAACACTGAGGAGCTTTTCCAAGGGCTTCTTTCCTCATGACTAGAGCTGTCACTGTAGAATACGTAGTCCTGGTTCTTCCTGCAAGTCTGGAGTACTCTCTGGGGCTGTCGGATCACCCAGGCTTTGGTCCAATCCAATCTGACTCCTCAGACCTAAGCAACCAGAGGGCAGAGCAAGCAGTGATCAGAGGCCCTAAGTAATGCCAGCTCATCATATTTGAAGAATACTGATTTTGCTTTTTATGACCATTGTTCTCTAACAACTAAAAGCTTGGTTCATTATTTCACTGTGGTATTAGCCACCAAATGCTGGATCCCAGTGTTTGACAGTCATGTAGCTCTGCTGCCAGTGTGGACAGTGCCTGGGAAGTGAGAGGCATGCCGCCACACAGACCGTCTGTGTTAAGTCATCTCCCACTCAAGGGTTGGCAGCTGGAAATTTGATTTAGGAATCAATGGTGCTGTTAAGCACCATTGTTTTTGTGCACAAAGAACAATGACTGACTTTTTTTTTAAGCATTCTTGATGTTATACTATTATAGTAACCCTCATTTTCCATTCTTTCACTTTCCTTGAAAAGCAAACACTCTTTTCTTGGTAATTAGGCACACAAGTGAAAAAACACACCCCAGTTTTTCTTGGACAGCTTATGTCTACCATTTAACCATTTACCAGCTTATAACTACCATTTAAAATTAAACAAAATAAAACAAACAAAAACGCTCACTATTCAGTTCTCTCAAATTAGACAGGCATTTTCTTTTCTTCCTCCTCTATTGTAGACTACTGATTTTCTTGGAAAAGAGAAGGAATCAATAATGGCTAATTACAGATAAAACACATCCTAATTTTAGTACGAATAAATAAAGCATTATAAAGAAATAGAACTTCTTTATATGTTAATATGTAACCATCATATTTAAAGTTAAAGTAATGCTAAATTTTGCTAGTTTTTAAAAAATACTATTTAATGAGTAGTAATGAATATGTTCACTGTTACTTTGTGATTAAGTAAAGAAAGTGTCTAAGAGGTCCCTCTTCTCCAATATCCTCCCAGGGCAGAATCCTATCTATATCTCTGAGCTAGTCCAGTCACAAGACAGCCTTTTGCTCCATGAGACAACCTAGGGCACTGCCAGTTACTGCGTTGTTAGAAAGTAATCAGAGGTCTATGTTCAAGGCACTGTGCTGAGTGTTCCATCAGATTAAAGGAAAAAGAAAAAAATGCTTGCCATAAAGAAGCTTAATACGCTGTTGGCAAAGTTCAGAAAATAATTACAATAACATAAGACAAGAATCTAAAGGGGCCATCAGTCAGTCAGTCAGTTCAGTTGCTCAGTTGTGTCTGACTCTTTGCGACCCCATGAACCACAGCACACCAGGCCTCCCTGTCCATCACAAACTCCCGGAGTTTACTCAAACTCATGCCCATCGAGTCGGTGATACCATCCAGCCATCTCATCCTCTGTTGTCCCCTTCTCCTCCTGCCCCCAATCCCTCCCAGCATCAGGGTCTTTTCCAATGAGTCAACTCTTCGCACGAGGTGGCCAAAGTATTGGAGTTTCAGCTTCAGCATCAGTCCTTCCAATGAACACCCAGGACTGATCTCCTTTAGGATGGACTGGTTGCATCTCCTTGCAGTCCAAGGGATTTTAGAAAGGCACGAACCAAACCTCTTGGAAACTCAAGGCTAGGAAGGAGGTAGAGCATAACCAAGGGAACCCACTGGACCTAGTTCTGCTGTCTGGACTGACACTGTGGTTTCTCTTGTCCACGTGTAGAGTTGACATATTTATAGACGAGTCAAAGAAGCAATGTGTAGTTGAGCAGCCTGAAGCTGGGCCTTGGGCATTAGACATCTTTGGATATGAAGCTGAACCTTTTCTTTTTTAGCTGGGTCACCTTGAGCAAGTTACATAACCTCACTGTACTTCCGGTGTTTGTTATTTTTTCAATATTTAGTTATTTATTTAGTCTGTGTTGGGTCTCAGTTGCAGCACGTGGGACTTTTGCTGCGGCCTGTTCTCTCTAGTTGCGGCCTGGGGGCTCGATTGCCCCTCGGAATGTGGGACCTTAGTTCCCTGACCAGGGATGGAACCTGCATTCCCTCATTGCAAGGTGTATTCTTAACCACTGGCCCACCAGAGAGGTCCCTCTACTTCTGTTTTTAATTTGTAAAATGGGCATAGTAAGACCTACCTGACAAACATATTGAAGAATTAAATGATAATATAAGGGACTTTAGAATAGTGCCTGGCACCCGGTGTATAAAAAATCATAGCTTTCTGCTTTTATGTTTTTCCAATTTCCCTCTGATTTTCCCCCCATTTTTAAACTATATGTGAATATTAAATCTAATGCTTATACAATGCCTGGCTCAGAACAGATTTATAGAGAACATTAGGTTAATTCCATGGGGACTGTTAAAAACAGAATACCATAAAATGGACAAGAAATAGAACTTTATTTTTCACAGTGCTGAAGGTTGGAAGTCTCAGATCAGGGTGCCAACATGGCTGGCTGATGGCTCTGTTTCAAGGGGCAGACTTCTTGCATCCTCACTTGGCACAAAAGACTTGGGGTCTCTCTGGAGTTCCCCCAAATTATGTCTAACATTTTTATCACTCCTATGAGTATGTTGTTTTCTAGACCTCCTCATCTTTATGGCTGTGCTGTGCTGTATCACTTCAGTCCGACTCTGCAACCCCATGGACTGCAGCCCACCAGGCTCCTCTGTCCATGGGGTTCTCCAGGCAAGAATACTGGAGTGGGTAGCCATGCCCTCCTCCAGGGGATCTTCCTGACCCAGGGATTGAACCGGCATCTCTGATGTCTCCTGCATCGGCAGGTGGGTTTTTTACCACTAGCGACACCTGGGAAGCCTCCATCTTTTTGGTTATCCTCCAAACTATCTAGTTTTCATTCTCCTGTATAATGTGCTAACTAGAACTTTACAACAGTAAAAGTTTCCCTTCCCAAATTTACTGTTTTCTGACCAAAACAGTAAACCAAACTGTTACCTTTCTTTGACCTGTAATTTGTCAATGCATTAATTTATTGAATGTCGCAAATTACCATATTCAAGTGTTTTTAGTTTGGGATTTGTTTTTAGCAATTCCACACATGCCTTATTGGTTCATGGCCAGCTGTGGTCAACTATCTTTTCTAGGTAGTATTTCTTTTTCTTTTTTTAGGTAGTATTTAGATCATCAACAATCAGGTCTCTCCTGTCTTGTACTTATGCAATTGATTTTTGGACTCTAAATGAAGATCTTTTCTTTTCATTCTTTTGTGTAGGCCAGGATTCTTGGTTGCAAGTAAGAGAAAACTAGTTGGAACTAACTTAAGTAAGAAAAACAAATTTTTCTGTTGGTATAGCTGAAGAACGAGAAAAATGGGACAACTAGATTGTTGACTATTCCTTTTTCAAAATGAGCAGTGGCTTCATTTTCTCCTAGGACCTTTGTGCCAGCAGCTCCTGGTTCATATTGTCATGAGATGACAACAGAAGAAATGATTCCCCATCCACTCCTCCTCCTTCCAACCAAGGTCTGAATTAAATATGTACCAATCGTTACTGAGCTGCCTCTACAACCAAGATAGGGTGAGAAGCTATCAACCTGTAAACCAGTTACTGCGTCCCAGGAAGTCAGAGGGTTGAAAAGATAGCAGTGCCCAGTGGAGCTCAGGGTATGGCAAGGAAGACGTTCTCCCAAAGGAATGAGGAATACATTTTCTATAAGCAGTGGAGGTGGTGTAACAGGAGGGAAGAGGGCAGGGCACAACTTTCGAAAGAATGACACAGCCCAAGGACACAGCATAAACTGATTAGAAGCTAATGGGACTAAGATGGCAGACAAGACTAGACCTTGATCTTCAATCAGCAAGTGAAATGACACACCCAGAGGCGCCATGACAGTTCCAAGGCACTGTTAAAAGACCAAGGAGTGGGTGGTGGCCAAAATCCTGGAAATCTCCACCCCTCCCCAAAAATAGTTGGAATAATCCTCCCAGTCATTAGCATATGAAATTACCCAGCCTATAAAAACTAACCACACCACATTTCACGGCCGCACTTGCCCTCTGCAATGGCCCACACTGTCTGGAGTGTGCCTCTCTCTGAATCTAAATAAATCCACTTCTTACCTATCACTTTGTCTCTCACTAAATTCTTTCTGTGATGAGACATCAAGAACCTGAGCTTCAATAGGTCCTGAAACCAGGTACTGTGGATTTTGCCTGAGTTTGAGTGCCAGCCACGTGGGTTCAAGTCCCAGCACAGGGGTTCAAGTCCCAGTCTATGGTAAATGGTTTCAGCAGGGCTTCCCTGGTGGCCCAGTGGTTAGGACACAAGAGCATGGCTTCTAACCCTGATCAGGGAACTAAGATCCTGCAAGCCATTCAGTGCAGCTGAAAGACAAAAAAAATAAAAGCAGTGGCTTAAAATTAAATGACTTAGCTAAGAAGGACCAAGATGAAAGAAGATTTTCAAATTACTACTACCAACAATGAAGGTTGTTACAGATGGTTGAATGACAAAAAAAATTAGTGATTTTTGTGAAATCAAACCATTTATGTTCCCTCTCCCTATTTTAGTAAAGAAGCAACTAATCTCTTTTTGTCTTTATGGCATGAGTTTTTCTCCTTTTCATTAATATTAGGTACAGTGAATTTAAATAGCTATAGATGTTTATCACAGAACTTGCAAAACTGCAAATTAAATGACAAAGGAACAAAATGTAGCCGGCAGTTACCACTATTAACAATCATTTAGGTGCTTATGTGGCAGCACCTAGGCTATTTATTTTTAAAAAAAATAGAGCATATCATAATTCAAATTGGACAAAAATAGATTTCAGAGCTCCTATTTTCTATGACCTGAACCAAAAAGTTTAGGAGATCTGCCAGGCAGTTGTTTTGAGACAGAGAGATAGATACAAGCCTATCTTGCTATGTATTACCCAACAAACAAAACACTTATCAGATAACAAAGTGAAAATGAGATTAATTTTCCAAGGATTTCCTAACTCCCAAAGATTAGAGGAAGATATGAGGGAGCAAACTTATGTGTCAGCCCATTGATTATTTTAGTCATGTGTGTTACATTTAATTTGTAAAACTGGATTACTGCTTTGCCCTTTAATATGGGTTTCAAAACAGTCCTCTTAAATTAACAGTGAATAGTTTGTTATTTCTCAAAATAATAAAAGATGTTAGTGTACAGTTTATGACTTGTTTATCTTAGAAACCACCCAGGATCACCTGGGAGATACACTGACCTGTACCTAATAACATACATAGCCACTGACATGAAAATAGAAAGAAACTCTTTTCTCTTAAACTAGGTTTGTGTCTGGACTCTGTCATCTTTTGCTTTCCAGGCTTACCACTGTATAGTTCAAATTATCCTGTGGACAAAGATACGCATGTGTGTGCTAAGTCGCTTCAGTCCCGTCCAACTCTTTGCGACTCTCTGAACCGTAGCCCGCCAGGCTCCTGTGTCCACGGAATTCTCCAGGCAAGAATACTGGGGTGGGTTGCCATGTCCTCCTCCAGGGGATCCTCCTGACCCAGGGATGGAATCTGTGGCTCCTGCACTGCAGGTGAATTCTTTACTTCTGAGCCACTGGAGAAACTCAAAGGACAAAGACATGGGTGATGTGAAAGACACCAGTGCCGGAGTGCAGGATGCCTGTTTTGATGCCACAAAACCCTACTGACCTGACCCCTACATTTTGTGAGAAAACAAAAACACGACAATAAAGTCTCCTTCCAAAATAAGTGATGCCATATTTGAGGTGAAAATCAACCTAGGTAAAGGAATTACAACTCTTAAGAGATTATAACAACAGATCCTTAGCAAATAAAGGATAGCATATATCAATTCTATTTGAAGAGAGAATGGTATGTAATCTGAACTCTGTCTTCCCAAAGTAATTTACAAAGCAAGTAAATGATTAATTACTCATTTTCCAGTTTAGTTCACTCAGTTCAGTCGCTCAGACATGTCCAACTCTTTGAGACACCATGGTCTGCAGCACACGAGGCTTCCCTGCCCATCACCAACTCCCAGAGCTTGCTCAAACTCATGTCCATTGAGTTGGTGATGCCATCCAACCATCTCATCCTCTGTCATCCCCTTCTCCTCCCACCTTCAATCTTTCCCAGCATCAGGGCCTTTTCCAATGAGTCAGTTCTTTGCATCAGGTGGCCAAAGTATTGGAGTTTCAGCTTCAGCATCAGTCCTTTCAGTGAATATTCAGGACTGATTTCCTTTAGGATTGACTGGTTTGATCTCCTTGCAGTCCAAGGGACTCTCAAGAGTCTTCTCCAACACCACAGTTCAAAAGTATCAATTCTTCGGTGCTCAGCTTTCTTTATAGTCCAACTCTCACATCCATACATGACTACTGGAAAAACCATAGCTTTGACTATTGAATCTTTGTTGGCAGAGTAATGCCTCTGCTTTTTAATATGCTGTCTAGGTTGGTCATAGCTTTTCTTCCAAGGAGCAAGTGTCTTTTAATTTTATGGCTGCAGTCACCATCTGCCATGATTTTGGATTTGTACTAGTCTATAAAAGACACAGTGCCAGATTCTTGATAAGCAAGTTGCTTTTATGGAAGATCATCAGTGTACAAAAAGATGTGGTAATATACATGCTGTTCTTTCGCAACATCCCACCCTCACCTTCTCCCACAGAGTTCAAAAGTCTGTTCTGTATTTCTGTGTCTCTTTTTCTGTTTTGCATATAGGGTTGTCGTTACCATCTTTCTAAATTCCATATATATGTGTTAGTATGCTGTAATGTTCTTTATCTTTCTGGCTTACTTCACTCTGTATAATGGGCTCCAGTTTCATCCATATGGTGAAACAGGTCACCAGCCCAGGTGGGATGCATGAGACAAGTGCTCGGGCCTGGTGCACTGGGAAGACCCAGAGGAATCGGGTGGAGAGGGAGGTGGGAGGGGGATCGGGATGGGGAATACGTGTAAATCTATTGCTGATTCATGTCAATGTATGACAAAACCCACTGAAAAAATAAATAAATTAATTAATTAATTAAAAAAACAAACAAACAAACAAACAAAAAGATGTGGTAGACAACTGAAATACGATGTCTCAAAATGTGAATGTTTTAACTATTCTAAACCTATATATTTTGGTTTTCTATAAAATAAAGTGTACTCATAAGAATGTATCTTAGCAGTTGGTGACAAAAGCTCAGCCTCTCTGTACACTGATGCTGAATCAAATCTCAGAGACAGAGTTTTGGGTGAAGCAGAAAAGTTAGCTTTATTGCTTTGCCAGGTAAAGAGGCACAGTGGGCTCATGCCCTCCAAACTAGGTGTCCCAATTTGGGGAAAATAGTGATGAGTTTTATAGTAATTGTTCAAAAAGGGCATGATCAGCTTGTGGACATTCTTCTGATGGGTTGGTAGTGAGCTAACTAGGAGTCGGCATCATCCACCTTCAAGTCCAACAGGTCTGGGCTGGGGTTTACAGCATATCATCACTGATCCGTAACTTCTGCCTCCTGGAAGGGGTTTCAGTATCTACAAACCAGCTTGAAGAAATTGCTGTGTATATCCATTGATGGGTTTCCCTTGTGGCTCAGCTGGCAAACAACCCACTTGCAATGTGAGGGACCTGGGTTGATCCCTGTGAGATCCCCTGGAGGAGGGAAATGCTACCCACTCCAGTATTCTGGCCTGGAGAATTCCATGGACTGTATAGTCCCTGGGGTTTCGAAGAGTCGGACACCACAGTGACTTTCACTCACTCACTCACTCACTCACTCACTCACTCACATCCATTGATGGGAAAACAGGACCTTGTCCCAAGGCTATTCTTGACTATTTCACCCTGGTCTTGCATCCCCTCCCTTCCTTAATTAACAACAGCTTGAATCTTCCCACTGCACACTAAGGCAAGGTCATGGAGGCTAAATGAAGGCTGTTTTCCATAATCAAAGAAATGAGGGACCCAGAAAGGCTCTGTGCCCAGGTGCTCCACAGGGACCTGCATGGTATCACAATAAAAATTCTTACTAAGCTCTTTTCAAACATTCCCATTAAATTATGATTTCCATGCTCAATTACCATTGGACTGTTTGTCACATTTATATATGTGACTACAAGATATTTCTATTACAGGCTGGTAATTTTAGGGTTACCCATTGTTTTTTGAGTGACTTGTCTTTATCAACGATCTAATTCATTCAGTCTTTTACATCTATTGGCACAAAAGCAAACAAGTTTGAATCAATAAACCAGGATGATCTAAGTGTGAATGGTATTATTTTATCTTAAGGCTCTCTATTTAAAAATAATACTCTCTCTGGCACTACCTGTGATTTGTGTATGAGTAACCTGACTTGGCAAAAAACCCCAAACCTCAAACCCGAAACACAATTAAACATGCTGTTCTCGTTAGGCAGCTATCATTCTGTTAAAGTTACCTACTATGCTGTCTAGTTCATTGCAGGACTGTTTTTAAGGCTCTGTTGTATGCAATAAAAGCTAGTATGATTTAGATTTGAATACACAAATACTAATTGAGCAAGTACATAGTTTGAATAATAAATTGATGAGCTGCTTCACTGTATAAACAATGATGGAGTAGGGTCTAGTCCAGTTGAAAGAGTGGACATTCGCTGACTTCATCTCAGCTTCTCTTGACTCGAACCTCTGCCATGTTCTGTGTCTCTCACTCCACTGAAATTATTCAGTTAAGGTCACGCATAACTTCTTTTCAGGCCCTTATCATTCTCCTTATAATAGCTTTCCAAGTGTTCTCCCTGCCACAAATATACAGTCCCTTTTCTCACCCTCACACTCTCCCCTTTTCTAAAATTCAACTCACCTTTATGATTGAAGTATTTTTGGCTAAGAATCCAAACTTCTTAACATGAGTTTGGAGTTTACCGATGACATGCCATTTTCCCAAATCAGAAGAATCCCTTTCAGGAATATGACATTCCGATCATTCATTCCATCTTGGAACACCCTCCATGAATGGCTTGTCCTCGCACTATTGATTCTTCTCCTACTCCTTGGGCTGGTCCTCTTTCTCTCCTCTCTGGCATTTCTTTAAGTCCTGTGCTTAGATCCCTTTTCCTTTAGACCTTAACATTTCCTTAATTACCATGTCTATAGGAGAGGGTCCCAAATTTACAGCCAAAAGGGCTCCAGATCTATGTTTTCAGGGGCCTTTGGACCATTTTTACATTTTACATTTTTACATTTTACATTTTACAGCTTGGACTATGCTCAAGGAAGGCTCAGTCTTCCCCCAAACTGGGACATTCTCTCTCCATTTGTGATTTCCTAATTCTCCCTGTTGATTAGTTTCATATCCCCAAATCAGATTTCCCTGGTGGCTCAGACAGTAAAGCGTCTGCCTACAATGCGGGAGACCGGGGTTCGGTCCCTGGGTTGGGGAGATCCTCTGGAGAAGGGAATGGCAACCCACTCCAGTATGCTTGCCTGGAAAATCCCATGGATGGAGTAGCCTGGTAGGCTACAGCCCCTGGGGTCTCGACTGAGGAATGTCACTTTCTTTCTTTCCTTTCCTCTCCCTTAACATTCAAAATTATCCCTACTCTTTCTATGCCTTCATCTATGCCTTCCTCTCCTCTATTCCAAATTTCCTGCTTCCCTTAACTATGTAACAGTCGCCTTCATGGTTTCCTCTTTTCCAAATTTTCTATTTTCAATCCCATTGATGCTAGAGAAATCTTTTAAAAATATCATGTCCCCGATTAATGGTTCCCAAATGAAGTTCAAGCTATGATCCCTACGTTTCACCTCACCCTCCTTTTCAATCTCATTTGCAGCGGTACCTATGTTGGAGCCAGAAAGCTAGTTCACAGTGCTTTGAACTGGCCCATTTCTGTGCCTTCTCATGCAGTTCCGTTGCCTGAAATATCTGCTCTCAAATGCACTAATTTCCCTTGTCTGGAGTGTCCGCTCTCAAAATCTGTCTCTACCTTTCCCCAGTAGCCTTTCTCTCACTGAGCTGCGGTTATTTCCCCCTTCCACTAGATTCCACACAGCATTTTATCTGTTTACAATAACTTAGTTATTTGGTGTAGTTGTCTTATTTCCCCTGCTAGACTGTTATCAAGATTTCAAGTGTATTCATTTCTAGCCTTCCTCCCTCCAGCAGGGGGTCTGGTAAACTGCTGTGCTTGTAAATGTTCTGAAACGAAAAGAATTTTTAAGGAATGAAAGAAAAAACCAAGAGACAGCACAGTGAAATATGGAAATATGAAATCAGGAATAGAATCCACAACCCCTGGTTTTTACCTAATACTTTCACCTCAGAGCCTACATTGAGCATTGCTACCTTCTTACCCAAGAAAGCTCTCTTTTCCTTTCATATCTGATTTGTAGCAACCACAGTGCTACAAAGTAAACATATGGTCGGGAAATGCCAGTGGAAAAAAGTCTCAGTCTTTATTGCAAAGATTTTGGAGTGTGTGTCAATATACATTTCATTCGTGCCGTTGCGTCTGAGCTGCAAGGCGTTAGCACGGGAGGAACTCAGGGTTTCTGATGGCGAGCGCGAAGACATTTTAAAAACATGAGAATAAATTAAAAGCCATGTAGGTCGTCCTAGGTTCCCCAGTAAAAATAAGTTTGCTCTGTAGTAGTAAAATTAAAATGACCGCGCAATGAGACGTAGGGAATTAAAGTACTGTGCCCGTCTAACGTCGGTAATGCCCTCTCCAATACAGGTCCTTCATGAATAAAGCCCGGGTCAGCCGGCCTCAATCCTTGTAAAAAATAAAGACGTAAAAGCCACACTCCTTAAAAAAAAAAAAAAAAAATCCTACTGCACCACACTGCAACGTGCGAACACTGGGGACATGCCCACGCGGTCACAAGCCCCTGCAACCACCCGAACACTGGGCCGAGCCGTTCTGGCCCTTAGAAACTCGCTTCCCAAAAAAAAGGAGCGCCGCATCCAGCGGGGGCTGACGCTTCACCCCGGGAGGGCAGTCCCCAGGCGTAGCCTACAGAGCCCGCACAAAGCGGAGAGCTCTCGAGGAGGGGGCGGGGGCGGGAAGCTCCGGGGGTGGCCGCCCTCTTTCACCCTCTTCCAGGCAGAGCAGGTTCCAGGCAATGCAGGCGTCGCGCCAGCTTCGGGCCCGAACAGCGTTCGGCGCCGCGGCCGCCGGGCCCAGCTCCCAAAGCGCCCCGGTCCGCCTCCGGCGTGAGCGCAGGCGCCCGGGCGTCGGGGGCGCGGGCGACGCCGCGCTCTGTCCCGGCCACCTCCTTTCTCCCCCGCCCGCCCAAGTCCGCGCAGCTGGCCCTTCACCGGCCCGGGAAGCGGCGGAGGGCTGGAAGAGGCCAGGGCCGGGGGACTGGGTGCGGAGGAGGACAGGCACCTGCACCGCGAGTCGCCCCGCCCCGCCCCCTTCGGCTAGCCCCACGCCGGCCCTCACTCTCTTCCGCCCGCTTCCCTCCTCTCCGCGCCGCGGTCCCGCGCCGTCCGGCAGGAGCGGCGGCCCGGCCGGCTGTGACGTCACCAAACCCCGCCCCTCGGTATAAAGCCTGGCGTCGCCGGCGCCGCCTTCCCACACTCGCTGGCTCTTCCCTGGGTTGCCGTGTGTTTCGTTTTTTTCTTTTTTTTTCTCCGCCTTCTCTGCCTCTTCTCATCCTTTCTCGCTCTCCAGCTCTGCGGTGTGACGAGGCCGAATCCTCTCTGCACCCAGCCCTCTCGCCTTCCTTCTTCCTCTGCCCGCGCCGTTGTTCCATTTCTCTCCCTCGGCCGCCGCCGCCGCTGTTGCACAGCTGGTGTCGGTGCCGCGCTTTTCCCCCCACGTCGTCCCTGCAGCCTATGGCCCAGGCCGCCTTGGGTATTTCTGCTCAAGGTAACCACATCCCTCTTTAAAAATTCCGCCGAAAAAGAGAAGACGCTTTACCCGACTCTTTGGGCCGTTATCTCACGTGAGTAGCGACCCGAGGGGCGCGGGCGGGGCCGGGGCCGGGGCGCGGGGCGCCGGGGGGTGGGTCGGCCTCGGGCAGCTGTCGGCCGCCTCACGCTGGGCCCCGCCGACCGGCCGGCGTTCCCCCGCAGCGTCCCCGCGGCCGGCCACCTCGAACATGGCGGCTGGCGGCGTGTGTGGCGGCGGCGGCCGGTGGCTCGGCGGCGGCGCGGCGGGCTGGGGCGGCTGGCGCGCCTCCGGTGGCCGCCGAGCCGAGACCCGATCGGCCGCGGTTGGGGCGAGGGGGCGTGTGTGTGTGTGGCTCTGTGTGGACTGGGGGGCGCGCTCGGGGGTCTAGCCGCCGCGGGGCTCGGCGTCGCCTCCCGGCGGCAGGCGGCCCCCACCCCGCTCCCGTGGTGCATTGCTGTTTCCGGGGAGGGGGCCGGGCTGCAGCCCCGAGGGGCCCTGGTGCCGCCGCCCGGCTCAGAGCGGCGCCGCGCCGCGCCTTCGTCTCGGTATCCCGGGCGGGCGGCGCGACCGTCTGCAACCGCCGCGGCCTTAGGCTATGAATGGAGCGGGGCGGGCCCGGCGCCGGCCTCCTGTGACAGCTGCCGGGGGAGGACGGGTGCCTGAGGGTGCGGAGAACGCGGCCCTCCCCTCTCTGCCGGAGGAAAGTTGACGCCGCCAAGGGGCCCGGCGGCGGGGAAGCCCCGGTGTCAGGTAGCGAGCTAGAGGCCTTTGGCCCCTTCTGGAAGCCTCGGGGCTGCCGCCCCGCCCCCTGCGGCGCTGGCGATTGGGCCGAGTCGCCTTCACTCACCCCGGGCCGCCTCCTGGAGCCCAAGGATTAGTCACCATGGCTTCGTTTTCCAGTCCGCGCCACGATTCCTGGGCCGAGAGAGGGAGAGCAGTAGGCTTGGGTGGCTTATCAAGTACTATATTGGCAGTTAACGGTGGTGTTTCAGTACTTCCCTGGTGGCTCAGACGGGTAAAGAATGTGCCTTGCAATGCAGGGAACCCAGGTTCGATCCCTGAGTCGGGAAAATCGCCTGGAAAAGGGTAATGGCAACCCACTCCAGTATTCTTGCCTGGAGAATCCCTATGGACAGAGGAGCCTGCCGGGCTACAGTCCATGGGGTCGCAAAGAGTCGGACACGACTGAGCGGCTAACAATTTCCACCAACGGTGGTGTTTTAACAGCCTTTTACAGTGTGTATCTGGAAAACGTGTGTTTCTTAGGCTAAGCTACTGATTCGGCAACCTGAATAGGTCTGGCGCACTGTTAACGGCCCCATGATATTTCAGCAGATTTAAGTGGATTTTGTGGTTGCATCGTGGACACATTAAGATATTTTGTGTTCTGTCCTGTTTCCATCCTTGAGCCTCTCTTACTTGGATGGGAACATGAAGGCTCAAGGGGGAGAGTCCATATGTGATGAGGAAAGGTTGTTATAGATAAGCCTGGCAGAAATACAGCGAATGATGATAGGGCAGAGCCCTACCAACCTTTTGATTTCTTTTACAAATATAAGAGAGTGCAGATGCTGGTTATGAAGGCAAATAAGCCCTGAAGAGTTAGTGGGAAAGATATAGGCTCCTGATGGTCATAGGTGATAATGGAAGGTACCATAATCAAGTAATCAGTGCCGTCCCTCTTGCCACTCAGGTTTAACATTTTCAAACATACAGAGGCAGTGAAAGAATTGTACCCTCACTTGGATTCAGTAACCGATTAACATTTTGCTTTACTTGTAATTGCTCTATTCATTCATCAATCTTTATTCTGTGTATTTCAAAGTAAGTTGGAGACACCAGAACACTTTACCCCTCCAACTTCAGTATGCACATATCATTAGTTTAACACTGTTTAAATATTTCTTAAAAATTGGGTAAAATTTACATAACAGCAAAATGCACATCTTGAATATACCATTTGACGAGTTTTAACAAAAATACAGCTGTGTAATACAAACCTTTATCAGAGATGAGAAGAGTGTCATCAAACCCAGAAACTTCTCTTTTGCCCCTTCAAGCTCCATCCCTCACTACCCACAAAGGCAGTCACTGTTCTTTTTATTAACCATAGATTAGTTATTATGGGTGGAGAAGGAAATGGCAACCCACTCCAGTACTCTTGCCTGGAGAATCCCAGGGACAGAGGAGCCTAGCGGGCTGCCATCTATGGGGTCGCACAGAGTTGGACACGACTGAAGCGACTTAGCAGCAGCAGTTATTATGGAAGTCTATTCTACAACTTCCATATAAATGAAACTGTATATATTGTGTGAAAGGTTTCTTAAATTCAGATTGTTTTTGATACTCATCCACAGTGCACTCACCAGTAAATGGTTCCTTTTAACTGCTGAATAGTAGTCCATCATATGAATACTTTGCTTGATTTTTTTTCTTTAAACAACTTTATTTTGGAATAATTATAGATTTGCGGAAAAGTTCCAAAGATAATACAGTTATTACTTTATACTTCTCACCTAGTTTACCTTATAAGAGGTGGTACATTTGTCAAAATTAAGAAACTGACTTTGATACATTCAGTTCAGTTCAGTAGCTCAGTTGTGTGCAACACTTTGCAACCCCATGGACTGCAGCACGCCAGGCCTCCGTGTCCATCACCAACTCCTGGAGTTTACTCAAACTCATGTCCATTGAGTCGGTGGTGCCATCCACCGTCTCATCCTCTGTCGTCCCCTTCTCCTCCTGCCCTCAATCTTTCCCAGGATCAGGGTCTTTTCCAATGAGTCAGCTCTTTGCATCAGGTGGCCAAAGTATTGGTGTTTCAGCTTCAACATCAGTCCTTCCAATGAACACTCAGGACTGATCTCCTTTAGGATGGACTGGTTGGATCTCTTTGCAGTCCAAGGGACTCCCAAGAGTCTTCTCCACCACCACAGTTCAAAAGCATCACTCCTTTGGTGCTCAGCTTTCTTTATAGTCCAACTCTCACATCCATACATGACTACTGGAAAAATCATAGCCTTGACTAGATGGACCTTTGTTGGCAAAGTAATGCCTCTGCTTTTTAATACGCTGTCTAGGTTGGTCAAAGCTTTCCTTCCAAGGAGTAAGCATTTTTAATTTCATGGCTGCAGTCACCATCTGCAGTGATTTTGGAGCCCAAAAGAATAAAGTCTGACACAGTTTCCACTGTTTCCCCATCTATTTGCCATGAAGTGATGGGACCGGATGCCTACCACCTAAACTCCAGATTTTCTTTGGATTTCACCAGTTTTTAATGTCCTTTTTGTCTAGGGTCCAGTCTCAGGTGCCACACTGCATTTAGTTGTTGTGTCTTTGACAGTCTAGAGAATTACCAGCCAAATATCCAATAAAATGTCCCCCATTTGGATTTGTTTGATAATTTTTCTCATGATTAGGCTGGGGTTTTGGAGTTTTGGAAAGAATACCAAAGTCATTGATAAAGGCAGTGTGAGGTGAGACATACTGATAACTTGGGATACTAAGTTTCTGGGTAGTTACTGTCAAAGTGATGGGAGGTTTTTGGTGCATTTTATTGGTCAGCTGCTGACTCAGTTAACTCTAGTTCTCTCTGTGCTATTTGCCAAGATAGTAGGGACATAGTAGCAAGGGACATTCTCTTCAATCAACTGAGAGATTTGATTACAGTGGTGTACATGATCCAACTGATATAAACACCACTCTAAATGAGACAAATTTAGTGTTACCTGTATCTTCTTCACCGCCCCCGCCCCCCCCGCATTTTTATTTAACCTCCTCTTAATGGTTAATCTTGACTGTACAAATGAACATTCTGTTTATCATTTAAGTAAATGACCCTGTACCCCCTTTATTTATATTAAAATGTGCCTTTTGAAGTTCAGAACTTTCATTTCCTACTAGTATCTTTTCTGTTAGGTGGAAGTGTTTTAGAGATACTACTGAAGAACATTCATGAATTCCTAAAGTTTAATGTCATTAACATTTCACAGCACTGCTCTTTGCACTGAGCAACAAAATAGCTACTGATACATGGGGGAGGGGATATCTCAGCTAGGATAATTATCCTATTCCGAAGAATAGTTGAAAATAAACTCTTTCTCTGTTTCCAGTGGGGATGGCTTTTAATTTACTTAAATTATGTTGGTTTGGGGAGAATTGGAACCAGAGTATTTCGTTGGAATCTAATGTGATGTTAATAGTCACTGTTGCATGTTGATATGGATTCTTTCCTAATTATCCATAAGTATCATTGAGTATGTGATCAGGATACCCCTAATAGATTGAAAGAACATTTTACTTCCCCTAAGGGTGCCTCTATCCTGGTTGAGATATGAGATATGCTGAAGATGTGTCTAGAGTGCTTCTGAAATCTCAGATTCTTATGATTCCTACATTTCATCATTATTCTGGTTTCATTCTTACCCCCTATCTTCTAGAAATACTGTCAGGTTGTATTACTTTAAAATAGCAATCACTGAAGTACAAATAGAAGTGTAGGTTTAGTTGTTTAGGTTAGAGGTGATAAGTCTGTTCAGTCAAATCTTAATAGGTAAAAACCATTTCTAAAACTTATCATTTTGTAGAGTGTCAAGCATGTTTACATTCATATGTTGTTCCTAGTGATAGTAGAGTGACTTAGATGTAGATAGGTTAGGAATAAGAAGGAGGTAAACCTCTGTTACTTGTCAGATATGTTAGGCAGGTCTCAAAAGTTATTTCACATGTATACATAGTGTATTAGCTAAGTCACAAAATATGCTTTTATTTTTAATATGTAGTAGGATTTTATACTTAAGCAAAGAAAAAATTGGAATTTGGAGAGTAAAAGAAAGGTTCTGGTTAGTTTCAGATTATTAGATACACATATAAAATCTTGCATACATGTT
This sequence comes from Dama dama, assembly GCF_033118175.1. Classification (NCBI taxonomy): domain Eukaryota; kingdom Metazoa; phylum Chordata; class Mammalia; order Artiodactyla; family Cervidae; genus Dama; species Dama dama. The sequence goes on from NC_083701.1 coordinate 59,801,999, forward strand.
AGGTTAGTGAGAGCACTTGTACATTTAAAAATTTTAGGCCACTTAGAAATTTGGGTTTTAGAGTAAGTAAAAGCAAAAATGGAATTGGGTGAAGCCTAGAAACTGATTGAGGTAGATAGAGCAACTTGGTAAGGTGACCATGACCTCAAATTCTGTCAGTTATGTATTCTTGCAGCTTGGAAATGCTTACTGTATAAAAACAGTATTTGATACCATGATAAACCCTTTGAAAACATCATTTTGTGTAATGTGCTTTAATGAAACACTTCAAACTGAAACTTCTTCCTGAACTTAACCTTTGCATCAACTTAACCTTCTTGAAGCACAACCTAGCATTTTTTAGCATATGACTTATATATTTTTATTTTCTTCTTTAGGGCGAACTTTCTGACCAAGTATACAACTACCCAGAGGGCCTAGGAGAAGTGCTGTATAGAGAACAGTTCGACTTCAACGCTGAGCCACCTTGGGAACCTAGCTGATGATAGGGGGGTTCCATCTCCTAACTTGTCCATGTAAGTATTTTCACATCTGTGCAGAGGGTGAGGAAGGGTCTTGTAAAATAGAAGTAAAGGAGAGTTCTTGCTCAGTCTTTTCAAAACTCTAAATTGTATTTACTACTTACTCCTTCCCCCACTATTTTTGGGCCATACATTGCAGCTTGCGCCATATCTGTTCCCCTGACAAGGGGTTGAACCCAGGCCATGCCAGTGAGAAAGCCTGGAATCATAACCACTAGGCCACCAAGGAATTTCCCTACTTACCCATTTAGTTGATTCAGTTGTGCACATTATTACTATATTTAAGTATATACTGCAGGCTAAATTTCAGGAAATCTTATTAGTCCAGATTTTAATGTAAGTTGGAGAGATGGTTTTTTATTTTTTTAATTAAATGTGGGTGGTAACCTATCACACTATTCAACCATTTAACTTGGTAGATTCAAGTATTTGGGCTTAAGTCAGAAAAGAAAGTTTATTTTTAAATATAGTAAAAGAGTCTACTCTCCATTCCACTCACCAGAGCACTATCCTAGAGCATCCCATTTAAAAGGTGAATCTTAATTCTTGTTTTCTGGTTATGAGCATCTTGCCAGATACAAGGTGATTTCTAGAGTTTATGTTTTTCACAAAATGACTGTATAATACTCATCTGGTGGAAAAACTGGATGTTTCAAAGATAATGCATGCTTAGCTCCCAACATACTGCCTTCCCAAGAGATTTTTAAGGATAGTTTTTGACTTTGCTAACTTGATTTTCTGTATATGGATTTAACTTTGAATTAAACCTCTGTGCAGAATGCAGTTTTATAGTAAAGTGTTTGAATTTGTGCTGCTAAATTTGTGTGGGTCATTAATTAAAATTGTTTTATTATTTGTAGATTTTTTTAGCTGTTGAAATTTGGGTTTAGGTGTTGAGATTTGGGTGTTTTTAAGTGGGCTAGAGAACCTGGAGGGAGTAACATAAGAAAATTTCAAGAAAGAGATCTAATTGGATAGAGTATGTTAAAGGAAACCTTTTCAACCCATTTACTGTTAACCTCAAGTTATACAATTTTAGAATTTTTTATTTCAGTCTTAAAGAGATAGAAAAATGATTTCTTTGAAGTTCTACTGACTTAAAATCCAGATTGGGGGGTTTCCCATACCGGTCTTCTCCTAGCTGTGTGAATTTGAGCAGATTGCTTATTTTTTCAATCACAGCTGAGAAAATTGAACTGGAACAGTTCCTTTAACCCTAAATAGGTTGATTTCTCTTTTTTTGAGTATTTTAATCATGTTTTGTTAATGCAGTGTCGTCTTTGGAACATTCAGTCAGTTCAGTTCAGTCGCTCAGTTGTGTCTGACTCTTTGCGACCCCATGAATCGGAACACGCCAGGCCTTCCTGTCTATCACCAGCTCCCGGAGTTTACCCAAACTCATGTCCATCGAATCGGGGATGCCATCCAGCCATCTCATCCTCTGTCGTCCCCTTCTCCTCCTGCCCCCAATCCCTCCCAGCATCAGGGTCTTTTCCAGTGAGTCAACTCTTCGCGTGAGGTGGCCAAGGTATTGGAGTTTCAGCTTCAGCATCAGTCCTTCCAATGAACACCCAGGACTGATCTCCTTTAGGATGGACTGGTTGAATCTCCTTGCAGTCCAAGGGACTCTCAAGATTAGCATAACCTAGAATAGAATTGCAGACACTGGATTCCACCCAGACCTGAATCAGAAATAGGCATTTTAATCAAGTGGCTTGTATGCTTATTAAAGAGAAGTATGCTGCTGCTGCTACTGATAAGTCGCTTCGGTCGTGTCGGACTCTGTGCGACCCCATAGAAGGCAGCCCACCAGGCTCCACCATCCCTGGGATTCTCCAGGCAAGAACACTGGAGTGGGTTGCCATTTCCTTCTCCAAAAGAGAAGTATAGTTGTCATCAATTCAGTGCCAAGCCAGTTAGTTCTTACATTTTATTAGTCATCTATTCTACTTCCAGCGTATCTGATGTTTTCTCCTAAATTGGCTTGGAGATTTAAAACTTTTCTGGGTGCGGTGTACTTGATTCCATAGTCAGAAGTAGATTCTAAGATGGAAATTTCATAGCAGGCTTCTTGTTTTAAGAAAGACCATATTAAAGGATGACTTCTTTTGTTGCAGGTCTCTTTTAATGAAAACTTAACTTTGCATTATATGTCATATTTCTAGTGGTATTTCCTCTTAGACTTGAGAAACCAATATCAGAGAGCTCATACATTGATAAATGATTCTGCCAGCTTAAGGAAGAGTCTGTAGGGTAATTAATACTGTAGAATTCAGAAAGTCTATAATTTTCTCCTCTTTTGTGTGTGGAGGTGTTGTGTTTATAGGCACAGATAGAAAATGCTAACATTATTCATTCTGCAGGTTATGGCAGCCAGAGTGACTGGCTGATTTATTCTGCCCAGGTACAGTATATATTATGTTAAGTGAAACTTTTAGTTCATGGTACTTTGCTACAGCCACAATCTCTTAATCATACAATTTTAAAATCAAAAGGTTTAAAAAAAATTTTATAGCTTCCTTGGTATGACCTAACCTGATTTGGGAACAAAAAGTTGACCTGAATCTGAGCTGAATCTGAAGCTATTTTTATTTTGACTTACCCCATTTAGTGCTAATATTCCTGAATTTTGCATTCCATAAACATCCTTAGATATCAATAGCAGTTTTGCGATACTAGACATTGAAATCCTGAGATTTTTTCCTGTGGAGCAACAGTACTATTTGAAAAATTTTAAGTCATTCAAAAGACTAACACACTGGCCTTCATGGAGAACAGTTGGTACATAGCACTGCAAAATGTATAGTTAAATAAGCTCTATTTGAACCACATTATACTCCCAATTGGAGAAGGAAATGGCAACCCACTCCAGTACTCTTGCGTGGAAAATCCCATGGACGGAGGAGCCTGGTAGACTACAGTCCATGGGGTCTCGAAGAATCGGACACGACTGAGCGACTTAACTTTCACTTCACTTTCATGCATTGGAGAAGGAAATGGCAACCCACTCCAGTATTCTTGCCTGGAGAATCCCAGGGACAGAGGAGCCTGGTGGGCTGCTGTCTATGGGGTTGCACAGAGTTGGACACAACTGATGCGACTTAGCAGCAGCAAACTCCCAATATTCCGGTAGGATTTCTGTGCAGGTGGTCTGAGCTCTCGGATTGACTTTTAGAGTTAGGTTTTCAAATCAGGTAATCATCTGAATTTTTAGATAGTAATTAAGTATCTAGAAACTTTATAAATTGCTTACATAGTAAAGTTTTTTCTTTTGAATACGTGTGTGGTGTTATGTGTGAGCACTGTAAAGATATCTTAATGCTTATCTAATATCTGATTAATGAAAGGTTCAAATTGTAGAAAAACTTTTGAGCACCTTTTAAATTTCTTAGACTCTATGCTGCAGTGGTTTTTCAGTGGGCTAGATTTTTTAAGTTATTTTAGCTAGAGCTCTGATTATGATTAATAGATCAGCCCAGTGCAAAAATTCTAAAGATTATTTCAGAAAACCAAATTCTCCTAACCAGCTGCTTCTATTAGCAGATCTAATGATGAAGTCAGATTAATTATTAGTGTATTCCTTTTAATGTTTTGTTCCTATTGATAAGAATGGAAAAGGGATTCAATTAATTGATTTATCTAAATGGAGCCTTAAAATTTTAAATATTCATGTTCTCTCTCCTGTTTGTTAATATCTACATGCTTTAAAAGGGGCTGCTTTACTAAGTTGAAATTATTTTAATTGGGGACATAAAATGCTCTTAATGAATTTACTGTGTGTTTTACTGTTGTCAGTAGGAAGGGCAGATTTTTGGCTGTCTATGGAGAATAGTTAGGGTAATTCAAAGATTCTGTGATGCAAGTCGATTGAGAATTTTTATTAATGATTGTTGATAGTCATCAAGAATCACAGTGATGAATAAAGCTA